>NC_041402.2:64552062-64917062 GCF_900747795.2 Erpetoichthys calabaricus
GATAGATAGATAGATAGACTCAGTAATAATATGAAATAGTCCTGTGTCATTTTACTTTATCCTAAGTTTACATCTTTGAAGTCTTAAAATTGCCCATTTTTCAAGTCTTTTCTATGTCACATTGATTTTTGTTTACTAATGTGACATGTCATAGTAGTTCTGTTCATATCTATTCTTAATATCTGATTTTTACCTGTTGAGTCTGGAGGTTATAAGGGAAATGTAGTAGATTTAGCTTAGAGTTACACAGCACAAGACAGAAGATATAGATATGCATTTTATACATAACTAGAATGTAAATTATAACTCACACTGTAATGAATGGCTCCTGGGGTTAGCCTTCCTGTTTAGAACAGTTTCTCAAACTTTATCTGTAAGTATTTGTTGCAATCGATTTACTTTTCAAGAGCCAATTCCTACCAATAACCTGAGTGTATTTTCCACTGAACATCTTTCTGTTTTGTTGCTTCTGCATGTGATGTGTCAGTCTATAAAATTCTGTTTACTATTTCTTATACCACCATTGTCTGGCAACTCATTCACTTTGGTTCCTGCCTTGGTAATGACGCAGTTAGGATCAGTTCCACACCCACTATTGACACAGAATTGGGTAAGGCACACTTGAGAATGTGATTCCTTTTTTTTTTACATTTCTAATGAATGTAGTTTGTGTGTTTTATTCATAGGAATGAATTCCTGTTTGTGAGTTTCCATGTTTTCTCTCTTATTTCTTTCACAATGTCTATTATTAACTCAGCCTCTTGATGATGAGCACACGGGTGTGAATGAGAATTGTTGAGAATTAACAACTCCTGTTTAGGACACATTGTCATTTGCACCAGAGCCTTCTGTTACTTAATTGTCATTTCTAAAGGAAACTATTTAGAAGCAATTAAAGAAACGCACTGGTAACAACAATGTTGTTTCTCAAAATGAAAAGAAAACGAATAAGGAGCATTAAGTGTAGCCCTCTGTGCAAAAGCTGTGACACCATATTATAACATATAATTTGAGGTTGCTGGTGGTTGGAGGGGTGCTCTAAGTTCCCCCAAAAAACTAGAAAAGGTTTTGGTAAAGGGAAGTGGATGATATAAGTTGTAGTGTATAAACTGTAGTGCATCAATTTCCTAGACAGTCCAGCTTGCCATAAATATTAAAATGTCCCTGGTTGGTGCCTTTAGCCCCTAATGAAAAACACCTCTTCATTTCTTCACTTACTAGTTCTTCTTTTTGTTCAAGTCACCATTTTCACTATGCTCTACTGAGCTGATATTTTCTTTCCAACAATTTCAAAATGTTCCATGGAAACATCTGAAACATCTCGGTAGTTGTGTGCTAAAGCCTCTAATGTCCATGATGCACTCAGCAGAACTGAATGTGGGTGATTTCTGTCAGATCTGTGGTCAAGTATAGTCTATTATTTCACGAGGGACAGATGTAATGTTAGTAATGTGATGGACTACAATCTAATATTTTAAAGGTGACAAGCAAAATGTTAATAATAAGGCCAGCATGTTTTGCTGCAATCGTTGCCCCATCAAAAGGTTAATGCAAACAAAAAGGGTCCAAGTCAGACCCTTATTACCCACAAGGTGCACATCAAGCTGGGAGATCAGATGATGATTCAGACTAACTTGTGGGTATCATATAGTATCTGCACCCCTACCAGCCCCACCCCAGCTCCCGGCACCTTTAAGAAATCCTCAACTGAAAAGCAATTCTCAAAATACAATTAATATAAATGCCTGTGCTTAATCAGTGCTTGCCTTCATTTATTAAGAAATATTTTCAATCACTAAGCATTTTATATTGTTATATGGTAAATATTTCGATATAGTTAATCTTCATGACGATAATCATTTGTGTAGCTCTGCCCTTCTGTATTTTCACTGAATAATAATTGTAAGTCAATGACTCAAAAATAGTTATAGATTGTAGGTTAACATGTCTTTCTCTTCCAGACCTTTCTCTAAAAGACTGTACATAATGTGTGATGTGACCTTCAAATGTCATAAATGTGTTGTGCAATAAACTGTCAATATTTGTGGTTATAAGGTACTAGTTGACTTTTACAATAATTGGAACAGCCATATTAAAAGCCTGGATCAGTCAGCTGATTAAAGACAGAGACACAGGCCAATGTTCACCGGGGACTTTTTTCCTGCCAGCTACTAAATGAAAAGATATTGCGAAGTGTTTTTGGTTGCTGTGTCCAAACACACAAAGTCTGGTCGCACAAGCTGCAAGATACGCATATAAATATACTGTTTCTGCAACAATTGAAAGGAGGCACTCATGTTTTCAGTACTCTTATCCAGTTTTGTGGCCATTTTATTTTGAACCTATCTTTTGAACATGTGTTGATGCCAGGAACTTCTTGTCATTAGGGGATTATAAGCAAAGAAAATGGAACAGATAAAAGCATGCTAACAGATTCTTATTAGGAGCGCTTCATAACAATACAATAGCTTGAATGTTTTGTTTACTGAAACATTATGCCAACATGTACTGTAAGTACAATAAGGCAACTTGGTGCCATATTTAATTTTTTTAGGCACATACCCCTTTTACATATAGTAAAATATATATCTCTGTTATAATACATTTTTTCCTTCTCTAGTATCACGTTTTGTATGGCATAGAGCGAACGACATGGACTACTGCCAATAGCAGTACATCTCTCCAGTGGAAATGGGTTAATGGCTATATTTCCACTTATAACAGGCTGCAATCCTTTTATTGCATAATGAGACACATTTAGGATGCTCTGCTCAGCTCGGGTGTTTGGCAAGCACCAGGTTCTACCTCCTGAGCAAAAAAATATGGGCATGTTGTACAATGTGAGTAAAGCAGGGCAGGGAGCCTTCATCTTCAGAGTCTAATGGTTCCATACTACTAGATAGAGGAAGGTTTATAGCCTCCTATCGGGCAGCCATATTTGAGACAACAAATTTGTACTTCCTGTCTTGCACCTAATACTGCCAGAGAGAAAACTCCTGATACACTGAAAATGGATTACACAGATGTAAGAATATTTCACTTTAAAGCAAAATACAAAATAACGCAAAGAGAAATACTATAAATTGATTTAGCAATGTCATCTCATAGCCTTTTGGTTTGGGATCCCGGAGTTAGTGCTTACATATATTGGAAACTTTTATGGGTTTACATAAACCCACTTCCATTTTCCTGTTATCCAGTGGAGATGCCTAGGCATGAACGTTCAGTGATGGTGTTAATGTCTGTAGATGTATTAGGGTTGACCTAAGCTCCTGTCGTATTATTTTCACTGTGTTCCTGAAGTCAGTTTCTATCATAACTGTTACCCCATCCTGTCCAAAGATCAGACTAACTAAATCCCTGTTTGTTTTTGATCTGATAGAATTTGGAACAAAAGGGTGGTGTACCCCATTAATTGAAATGTTTGAAGTGATTTTAAGTGTTTCCACTTAATTAAAATGTAACGCCTGGTTTTAGCATTTACACTTAATATACCCCACATGGATTAGGCAGCATTTTAACTTTTCAATGGAAACATTGGAGGCTAAGGTGAGCAAACACGTCAGCTTAAGAGTCTATTATTCACCGTATGAACATTTTATTCAAGTTTGCTAATGTTGCAGATCACAGGGCAAGGTGCTATATAATAAATAGTCACTAATCTAGCAATAAAAAAGAATATATGTCTTTTTACCTAAATAGAAACTTAAGTATTCACTTACCAGTTATATTCTTCTGGTCAGGCTGCATCTTTTCGGCCACACATCATCTAAAAGAGTAGTGTTGTAAGACTTTATAAACACAGGAATGTGTATTTAGCTGTTGAAATGAATTATTGCTCTTTTATGAGGCTCCTCACTTTATTACTTCATCATCCAGACACACATCCAATTTAAGAACAGTTCATTCAGACATAAGACCCTGGTAGTGGCTTTGTAGTTTTGCCATAAGAAATATTTCATTTCAAAGTCAGACTACAGCAAACAGGCCCCTCTGCTGACATTGCTGTTTCTTTTCTTGTATTGTTCATTTCAATACAATCCACCATATGCTACCAGAAGATGATAATAGCAAGGATAAAAGAATTGTACAGGGGGGGTTGGGGAAGGAGGGGGCTAAAAAGCTTATGAATTGTCAGCATTCTGTCAGGTTGAAATGGCAAAAAATAGGTGTACTATTGATGTGCTTGACTTTGTGTAGCGTTAGCACATTTCGTGGAAACAGATTCTGACAAGTGCTGAAGTGACATAAGAACCCTGTGTGTTATAGATGCCGGGGAAGACATGGGCAAGCAAACTGGAGTCCAGCAGCCTTCTCTTGTCAGAGACAGAGGCCTGGGATCAGCCATGAAGGACTGTCCCTATTGCGGAAAAACCTTCCGAACATCACATCACCTGAAGGTCCATCTGAGGATACACACAGGTGAGTTTAGCAGGTGTGCCATAGTTCAGCAGACTACCTTTGAGAAATGTTCATTAAAATAAAGTGTAGCTGTAGACTTTCTTCCTCTTGTTTTTTAATTCACCATCTAAACATAAATGGATCTCACAAATTCTGTACATTTCTTTGAGGGGCAGCATGTGGGTGCATTCAAGTACAATAATCTTGTAAAAATGAACTCTAGTAAATATCACATGTTATTTTCATAAAAATAGGCAGGCGGTGATGGTTCACTTCTTCAGTAACTAGTTTTTGATTTAGTGTATTATGAACATTCTCTCCACTTCTACGTGTGTTTTTATCTACTACTCAGATTTTCTGATACATCCTTAAAACATGCAGCTTTAGTAAAATGGCAACAATGAACTGAGTGACCATGAGTGTAATGGTGTTCAGTTGGCTGCTGCCCTGTTCAAGGATCATTCCTTCCTTGTAATTAAGGATTTGCTTCCCTGCAATTCTGTAATGGACTAAAGTGTTCAAAAAATGTCATGAATTAATCCAATAATATAAAAAGCTATGATTTACTGGTGACACGTCCAAGGCTGGTTCCTGCTTTCCAGCCAATGCTGTTGGGATAGGTTCCTACCCCCCGCACTGCCACCCATAATTGAAATAAGCCACTTTAAGCATGTTATATTATACATAATGGATTAATTAGGCATATTTTATTTGTAAAAATGTTTTCTGGCCACGATATATTACCATCATGTAGATTGTGAAGTGTCTTGGTTATTTGGAAATCTGCCTGTCTTTCCTACCATTCCCTTAGTACAGTATAACAGTCATGTAAATCTAAAAATCAGAACGGTTAACCCTTTTTGCTTTGATTTGTGAAAGCTAACAGATCAAAAACCACTACCAACAACTGGGAGTTTAAAACTAAAAATTAAAAAGTGAAAATGAGCACTTATTTTGTGGAAAAACTATAGTGCAGAAGATTGTAGTTGCCCAGCACGAACATTTACAACAGATAATACATACCTTTTGCTGGGTTTTAGTTTATTATTATTTAGACTGGAATGAATTTTGACATTTTTCGAACTTCAACTAGCTTTTCCACAGTCCCACTGTAAAGGTGTGCTTCCATGTAAAAGTTTTATCTTTCGTCTCCATCAACACTTTTCTCTAGCTTTCTTTTCTAGTATTGATCTTTTGCACCATTTTACTTTGAAAGTACTTTCAGTTTAGTCATTTTCTTTCAACATTTTTAATGGAATCCATTGTTAAAAATCCAGTAATCTAGCACTCTACCTGTCCTCCAGGTGTTATTGAAAGAATTACATCCAGAAAATCATGGAATTTCAAGTATAATCGAAGGGGAGTTGGGGTAGGACCCTAGGTTAAATGTAAACACATCCATCCATCCATTTTTAAGCCTGTTCAGGGACTTGGGATTATGTTTATACCCATATCTATTTTTAAATTTGAAATACGCTTTTAAAAATGGTGATCACTAAAACTTGTAAGGCTTTAAATCCAAGGGGTACCCAAGCATTGCTTACTAAATAAGCACTGGTGAAACAAAATCTTAGATTAATGGTTTCCTAAAATTTTGTTGAAAGGAATTAACTGAATTTAAATTTCTGTTAAAGTTAAAGAGCTAATGTTACAGTATTAATTTCCTCCTGAACACTGAGTGGGAAAATATCCATTAGTGAAATTAACTACAGTTTCTAGGTAGCTAACAATGTGCAGTATACAGTAGGGCACAGCTAATGAACACTGCAGTGGGTGATATTTCATTATACAAATTAATGCTCACATTTTAATGGGAAAGTCACATAATGAATCTAGGCTTCAGTGACAGCAATTAGAGACACAGATTGTCCCCTTCTGGACAAGGCTGTGTTTAGCAATAAGCAGCTGTGTTAAAAAAGTCTTCAGGTTTTTACAGCATACATACTGTATATACTTTGTGAAAATTAGTGTGCAATTTATATTAGTGTATTAAATAGAAACTTGCTTAGAAATCAGACATATTTATGTCTTCCATTATTATAATACAAGTTTGGTAAACTGAAAGGAACAGCAGCACAGCACAAGGAAGAAAGAAATTTCAGTTATTATAGCATGGTAAAGTCAGTGGCAGTAATATTACAACATAAGTAATATTCCTTTTGTCTTAATTTAAGTTGATTATAATGTTTTTATACTGGTTAGAATGTCTCTTAAAGCAACAATAGACCTATAATGACTTTAAAATTCACTGACATGGAATTTGTTCTCCTGATTTAAAAAGCATCTACAGGGGTCCTCGGGTTACGTCACAGTTCCATTCCTACAACAGTGATGTAACCCGAATTTTGGTGTAAGTCGAAAGACACCCTAACCTAAGTCACTTACCTATCCTAACAAATTTGCAAAATCATAATCTAGAACACAAAAACACAATTAAACCACAGAAAAAGGAAAAGGAAATAAATATACTGTAGTGTACACTATACTATAGTAACAGAAAAAATGACAAAAAAATGAGTGTAAAAAAAATTCCTTACCTTTATTCCTTCTGATCACTTTACAATGTCTAATTTCACTACCATCTTCTTCTTCGATGCACTACCATCTGAAGACTCAGACTTTCATTTAGAAGCCATGATAAGGGCAACACAAACGGAACACTTCCTCCGCGCTCAACCAAACGAGTTCGCCCACGTTGCCTGTAAGTACAACGCTAACGGCGTAAGCTAAAACACTCACATCTCAATTTTATAAGTTTTTATGGGAGTGAGCTTTGTAAACTCGAAACGTTGTATGTTGAGACGTTGTAACCCGAGGACCTCCTGTACTTTATACTGTAGGTAGTGAGTTCCTGAGGAAGCATAATAATTAATAAGGCAGAAATCAATAAAATAAATCAAAAGTTGTTTCGAAAAGTCCAATGGTAACACAATAAAATGTTTTCAATATGCCCTGTGTCCTGGTCAGGATTATGACCTCAACACAGCTGATCCCAGCAACCAAATGTTTTGTATGGTTCAATCCAGTCCAACCAGGCCCATTCAACTTTAGAACTCAACTCAAATTTAGAAACACTGAATAACCTTAAAGCATCTCTTTGATATAGAAAAGAGAACCCGAACACCTGAGAAAAGATTTATATGAGCGTGGTGGGACATAGTCATAGCCCAGGCTCTTTGACTCGGAAAAGCTGCTTGAAGCTTTTTAAAGAATGATTAAGGCAATTATATATTTCCAGCTGTTTAAGCCCATGCTGTAAAAAGCAAGGGGTCCTAGAACCTATTGAAATCATCAGAAAAAAAATTGAAATGTAGAGATGTCGGGTAATTGAAAGGAACCACTCTGGGCATCTCTCTCCTAGGAGGATTAGTTTTGCCGACGTGCTCACCTTGCCTGTGTATTAGCAGCGTGAGGAAAAGTAAAAGGGATACAGTTTTGCTGATGTGATCGCCTCACTTCTGTATTGGCTGCTAAGTGAGTGACATCACTAATCACTCATCACTAATCAAGAAAGCCCAGCAGAGACTACACTTCCTGAGGCGGCTGAAGCGACCAAGTCTTTCCCCTTCCATCCTCACCATGTTCTACAGAGGCACCATTGAGAGTGTTCTGACCAGCTGCTTCACTGTCTGGTATGGCAACTGCAACATATCCGATTATAAGCGCCTGCAAAGGATAGTGAAGACAGCAGAGAACATTATTGGGGTGCCTCTCCCTTCACTACAGGACATATTTTACAAACGCAGTGTCCGCAAGGCCTGCAGCATTGTGCAGGACCCCTTACACCCCTCACATGGACTTTACACACTTCTACCATCCAAGAGAAGATACTATAGCATCAGAGCCAGATCTGTTAGGCTGCAGGAGAGTTTTTACCCCCAAGCTGTTAGACACCTTAACACCAGGCTGCACCCTGGGACCTTCCACACTGCTTCAACCACCTCTAAAAACAGAACTTTTATACATGCGAGCCACTTTCCTGCAAAGACGAGTGTGCATGTAGAAAAGAACTGAAAATCTCATACTGACCTGTAAGTATTTTGACACTCTTGTTATCCTTCTGCTGTGAAACATTCTGACCTGTCATTGTTTACACGTCTTAAACAACTATTAGCATACACTGATCATTTCTGTATTATCTATATCTATTATTTATTATTTATTATATTACATATCTTACACATCAATATTACTGCTACTTCTTTGTCCTATCTTTGCACAATGTCTTGTCTTGTTTGTGTTTTAATTTTTAAATTTTAAATTTTAATTCTATTTTTAATTTATTTATTGTCATGTTGTTACACTGTGGACCCTGAGCTTCGCAATTTCGTCTTTCTGTATACTTGTATATGGTTGAGATGATAATAAAGTTCACTTTGACTTTGACTTTTTGACTTTGAGTGACTCTTTCTTCAGAGGTTTCGTTTTGCCGACGTGCTGGCCTCGCTTGTGTATCCTCGGAGGTGGAGCCCTTACCCCTACTCTACCTCTCACTTTCCGGACGGACACACACACACACACTTCTGCGCGTAGACTATTATATATAAGATATTATACATATTATTATATTATTATACATATTATGTGACTTTACCAGTGATTTTCAGTCATAGCTTTCATTTACATAACCTTAGCGAGTTAAAGGCACTCAGCAGCATTCTCCTCTGAAGCCAGTCGCATAATGTAGCATACTCAGAGACTCATTCCAACTAGTCTGTGACTCGCTCCCACAAAATCATCTGATTTTGTCTTTAGTCGTGGGGGCCCTCTGTGTGCAGGACAGCTGACAACCAATGAATGCTTATCTGGAAGTACAAAGCATATAATACAGCGAAGAAAAATAAGCAACACAGGTGTTTCAGATCTCACAAACAGAAGCGAAGATTATCTGCCTGATGTCTAGTGTTTTACGTACCATGACCAAATGGAAAAAAGAAAGAAAGGGTAGAGATGGCAGCTAAACTCACTGTACCTATTAACCCTTCCTATAGCATCAGCTCCATTAGGCACCACACTATTGGCAGCCAGAAAATGACTGTGCTCAAAGTTTGGCACTAAATGTGAACATGGACAGCGATTTTCAGTCATTTAAATTAACATGGTCCAGCAATAAGATCAACAAATGCAGTCAGCAAATCTGACATACCCACGACTAGAAGTTACGTAATGTGACATCAGATCTGCACATTTTACAAATAGTAGTTAATGAAAAACAATAAATTGTTGGGTAAGTGTTGTTATTTAAAGATTTTGGACTACACAACATTTTTTGTCATTTCTTTTAACTTTTTATGTCTGTAGTACTAGGGTGTTGTACCGTGTTAGCCATTATGAATGTAGTGAAAAGTCAAGCAAAATGACACCTTTTATTGGCTAACTAAAAAGATTACAATATGCAAGCTTACGTCTTGCCTCGAAAGCTTGCATATTGTAATCTTTTTAGTTTGCCAATAAAAGGTGCCATTTTGCTTGACTTTCACTACATTAAAATTTTTATGTTATTTTGGACATATTACTAAATCTTACCAATATTTTTGTACAGATTTTTTGTTTTTTTGTGGACACCACCAGTCTTGGTGTTTTTCATGACAATAGCCATAGTGTGATCAGTAATTGCCATCAGGTGACTATCGGCTAAATCAAGTGATGTCGTCAGTTGGATCATATTTAAGATGGAAGTGTGCTAGTTTTGGTCTTCCAGATTGTGCGGATATTGTCAGAAAACTTAGCTTAGGGAGTCAAAACTTTGCATGTGTGGACTTTGGTATTTTAGTTATAACAACTTTCTGCCTAGGACCTTTGCTTGTTTACTGGCTAATGATTCCTTGCTTCTCATGTTAAAGTCCTTTTCTTTATTTTCTGCCTTCTTCTCCATTTTGGCAGAACAGTAATAAATTGGCTCCCCCTCTGAGACTGGGCTCTTGAACTTTGCCCTTTAATCCCAGAAACAGATTGGCCTGCCATTGGCCCTGAAATTAATTAAGAGGATAATGAATAAAAAATTTTATAAAAATGTTTTTACCACAAACAGAATGTTCTATAGCATAAATGTTATTAAATCAACTTTCATATTCTCTTTTTACCATTTCATGGCTTTTTGGTAGGAATTGTAAATTTACTGATAAACATAATTAATGATAAAAATTTGCTGTTTAAAAACCATATCTGCATCTTCTGAACATTCACTTTTTAGCCCACTATCCCACTGCGCTAAAAATGTTCTGCTGTTTCAAAATGCAGTTTGTTATGTATATTTTGTAAGGACACAAACTGAGCAATTACTGAACTAACAAGAAAAATGGCAACAAAACTATGTAACACTAAAATTGCTTTGTTTGACTCCTTGTCTGTGAAAGTAAGTAATGGTTTCTAAAGTTGGTTCCAGTCTTAGTTACCCTTAACCATGCATAAACCATCAATTAATGTAATAATCAATGAATGTGATGAAGAATTGAGAACTTAGCTTAATGTGGTAAAAATTGAGAGTCTACTATTACACCAGAAATATTCAATAAACTATACCTTTGAATTTTTTTCGTGTAGTTCTGTAAGTCGTACTATGCCTGTAGTTGATTGATTGATAGGCAAAGTTAAAATAAAATAAAAGGTGGTTGAACACTAGAAAATAAGGCTTTCTCAATGTCTCCTTCCCACATCCCAATGGTGTATGTGTTAGTTTTACTGTCAACTTTAGATAGTCCCTGTGTGAACAAGTGTAGGTTTGTGATGGACTCCATTGATGGAGTGGCACCTTGTCCATGGCTGGTTCTGCCTTTTGACAATCTGTGCAAAGGAGATAAAAGGAAAATTTAATTAAAAACTGCTAAAAAATACTCTGTTTGAAAAGCCCTGTGACATTGCAGTCTTGAGAGGTGAAAAAGACGTTTTAATAATCTTAGATGTGATAGGCAAGTAAAACCATGCATTTGCAGGTTTGTTTAACCAATCACAAAAAAGTAATGTTTTACAAATTTAGTTTAATTGATTTAAGACGTAAACCCCCGGGGTGAAAATGTAAGAGAGAAGTGACTTTTAAAGCTAAGTGTTATGGGATATATAGAAGGAGCAAAGGGGAAATAGTAGGACTTTTATTTGAGTGTAATTTGTGAATGTGAATACAAAGCAATTATATCACAGATGACATAAGCTGGCAACAGTGACATTTATGCTTAAGGCATTTAACTCCTTAAAATTAAAGCGGAGAACATTTGAGAAGTATTTGAATAACAATGAGAAAGGCAAAAAATACTCTCAGTCTCATTGTTAGTGCATGTGAGAACAAATGATAAAAACCTTGGTAATAACATGCCACATAAGGACCAAGTGCTACATTAAACCTGCTATGCTTCAGAAGAAACACTTTGCTGGGGTGAGGTTTGTGCAATTTTGGCTGCTTGAATTAGGAGCTCAAGAAGAATAATTCATATATGAGCCCATCACTTATTTTAGCCCACTTTTTTTCTGGATATGGCTATGGGAAAGTAGAGCCTCACCTGAAATCTTTAGATGTAAGGCAAGCACCAACTATGGAATGGCAGGTCACTCAAACACACGTATATACTTTAAAAGGAAAGGCTTAGGGTCCCCAGTAGTGAGGAGCGAACCCCACTGAATTTGCTTTGCCTCGTGTCCAGCAAAATAACGGAAATATTTGGGAGCTGAAGTCATTGGGGAAGGAGAAACTGAATTTGTGGATTATAAAGATGCAATATTTTTTTTAATTGTCCCTAACAGATAGTTAATTGCTGCTGCAACAAAATGCACAACAGGTATGTGGATTCTTCAGTCCTTCTTGTTTGCATCACCTGCACAGCACTCTTGAGTTGCACAAGTCCATACAAAGAGACATTACTGTTAAGACACAGATAATCCAACACATTACCAGTTTTCTTCTGTGTGCGAGTTTGTGTTTAAATGCATTTGCACATTTTCTCCTAATATTTAGCCCACTACTAGGATAAGCGTTATATACTGGGTTTGGATATCCCATCCAACACTGGCTGCTACAGTTCTGTGATGTGAAGCTGGCCTTGAAAAGACATCATGGGGCGCTTGGAAAAAAAAAGTTAATCTAAGCCAGACTTACACTGAATTTCCAGGAAAATATTAGGCAAACAATGTCACCAGAAAACACAGCATATTTGCTCTGAATAAATGAATTTCACCAATTGACATTAGTCACTAGCCACTGACCTAGGAAATCAGAGTACCACTAATTTAACATATGTGAACTGAAAATTATCCTGCAAAGTCTTACACAACAATACCATCAGTGTGGGACTAACTGGGACAACTTTCAAAACCAGAGTGCTAGAGAGAGTTTTCACAAATAACAGTAGGGAACAACTCTTAAAATAAAACTTCATGGTGGGATGAGAGTCAAGGTAATGAATTTCTGTTGGTTTAGAAGAATATTAACTCCCACAAACAATAACCATCCAATCTGTAAGAATGAATGTTAAGAAAGACAATCCCCACTGGGACAGTAATAAGATGCTGCATTATCTCTTTCACTGCTTTATGCAGGTCTGTAATGTGCTGTAACTTGCCCACAAACTTTTTTCACATCACTGTCTCAGCTCTGCACTTAATTTTTAATGTTTTTGACGTATTGTCACATTTTGTTGTCTTTCCTCGTAGATCATTCCATTCAGTGGTCCAGTAAGTGTGGCAGCTCTTCTCTGATTTTTCTTTATTGTTTATGTGTCAGTCTTATAATCCGGAAAATTAAACTGCATTAACAACTCACAATTTGCTCTCACAAGTACATTGCCCAGTTTAATCGTAACCTTTCTAGACTTTTACTATCCACATCATTCCTCACCAATGACCCTGAGCATCCCATTAAGCTTCCTGTGCACATAGTGAAATACATAGGCCGTTGTTGTCTCCTAGTAAAACTATTTAGAATAGAATTCACTAAGATAACGAACTGTGTAAAATTAAAATAATTGTTAAGATTATCTTTTCATGTCATTATTTAATATAAGCAGCCTGAATTAGCTCTTTATGAGTACTGCTCTAGTTGTTTTACCTTTATGTAATTTGCTAATTAAGCTAAGCTATTTTTACAAATTCAATCACTTTTCACATGCTAAAAAGAAGTGGACCACACTTTTGATATCTCTTAATTTAGAAAATATTTCTCATCACTTTACTAACATCAGGTATATGTTCTTTGTTTCATAATTGTTAGCTTTTCCTGTGTTTGAACCTGTGTTGTCTGTTCCTTAGTACTTTGTGAGGTGATCTCCTACCTGGAATTTTATAATCGCTTTCTTTATTCTCCTTCCATTAGAGCCTACATTACTGTACCAGCCTGTAATTTTGAGGATCAGCACAATCTCCATCAATAAATAAGATTACTCGAGTTTGTAATGACTCCCAAAATAGGTGTTAAAATTTTGTATTTACAATCACAATACAACTTTGAAAATCTAGTATAGTTATTGTAATGGCCTGGCAATTTACAAAATGCTCTGTTTCATCTCTTAAACATTTTAAAATGTAAAATATACATAAAATACAAACAAATTCACATAATAATCTCTGTTAGATTTCAAGAAAGATCCTCCACTGTCAAGATTTATAAGGGTTTAAGAGAATTTGATATTTCTATTCTATTCAATAGATAGATAGATAGATAGATAGATAGATAGATAGATAGATAGATAGATAGATAGATAGATAGATAGATAGATAGATAGATAGATAGATAGATAGATAGATAGATAGATAGATAGATAGATAGATAGATAGACAACAGTATGTTCCTTCCAGCAGTGCATTTCACTGAAGTAGTTTCCACCTCTGGAGAAAGCAATCAAAGTTATGTTTTGGTGTTACATTTTCTCTTGTATTAATAATCCAAAAAATAATGAATAAAATAATTTGCTTTAGTGACTTGAGATGACAAAAGATTTTGTAATGCCATTATTTATGCAGATTCCCACAGTCTGCTGAGCAACCTAAGAGTGGAAATGAAGTAGCAAGGGATTGCTTGCTTTGGAAAATGCAAAGAATCATGTGAGAAAATAAATCAGTAAGAAGGTAGTTTGTTTAAAGCTGTAATTGTGTAATTGAAATATGAGTTAGTGAGTCAATTAATTAATTGCATGATTAAGCAATATGCATGCACTCAGTTGCCTGCAATGATCTGCAGACTCCATAGTTTCTTTTGTAAGAACACTCACCACATTCCACATCAACTGTATGTTAACAATGAATGTGACTAAAAGTCGTCTTAGTCAAAATTCAAAGTATGGTTAGAAAGACCTAAGGTAGTTTTTCTTTTATGTCTGACCATTATTAAATAGTTAAAATTTAGGAACAAAATAAATATACTGAAACTGATGCTCTCTATGACCAAAGCATGTAATTGCTTCTGAGGCCATGATGGCATGAAACATGAAGTGGGACCTAAAGTTGAACTGGTCACTTAATGGTTCTGAGTAGCACTATAGTATGTTTCTACATTATAAATTGACCTAGTTTAAATATCTAGGGGCAATGGTATATACTTTGCTAAATAAAAGCAAGACTAAGAAACTTAGCAAGAATCATATTTAATGAAACCATACTAGAGGATGAGAATGGGATGACAACATTGATTTTTAGTAGCTACTATATATATGAAAAATGTCTTAGAAAATTACTTCTCACCTTTATAGTACCATAGGCTCACCCACTTCTGTCCCCGTAGTTGCCTGTTTCCTGCATAATGTTATTCATGTATTCCTGTGATAACCTCCACTCCTTCTTATTGATTGATACATAAGATAGAACTTTTTTTTTCAATTACTTAAACCCTTTGACATTTCACTGTCCCTATGAGGAGTCAATGAAGTATGTGATTGGATGGTGGCAGTGCTGTTCAGATTTGCTTAGTGCTTACAAGCAAAATATGTGTTTACTATGTATATTAAAATTCTTTGCATTTATACAAACATACAATAGATAGATAGATAGATAGATAGATAGATAGATAGATAGATAGATAGATAGATAGATAGATAGATAGATAGATAGATAGATAGATAGATAGATAGATAGATAGATAGATAGATAGATAGATAGATAGATAGATAGATAGATAGATTCATACCTAAGTACATATATACATACAAATATACCCATATACATACTATGAATGACTGGCTAGCTGGCCAGACTTTGCCTATGGCAAGGATACCAGCACCATGACATGGGTTACGGTAGGTCAATGTTCTGGAGTAGACTTCCATGACAGAGAAAACACTACTCTGATACCAAGGCAGGTGCTGTTTATACTACCTCAATGGAAGAGCATTGGAAGGGACCAAACACTTGTGTGAGAAAGAGGTAGACTAGTTGAAAGTATACAATACTCATTCAGAATCCACTAGTAGACAAGATGCCTGGCTGGTTGACCAATGAGTGAGAGAATAAGACCAGAGTAAAAATTCCAGCGATGGCAACACAATCCTGGATGTTAAGGGAAACAAAGTGCCATACGGAAACATGTTGGGCCATGTCATCCCTTTAACATAACAGGTAGCTGAAGAGCTTCTTTGGAGAAGCAGCATTTCAAGGGTGGCACAAAGTAGAGAGGTGCATGGACAACAGAGACCACTGGGACTAATTCAGATTTAATATTCCTAGAATAAATGACTCAGGAAGTGATTGTGGTCTGTGACTGGAAGTGGCTTCAGGATGAGGTTTAAAGCAACCTCATTGCCAGAAAATAACTGAGTCTGATGTTGGGAGGACAGCTGTTGGACGTCAGTCAGCTGGTGAGAGGAAAGGAGACCATAGCATGTAAAAGACTCAGAGAGAGTGATGGAAATGACTGAATTTTTTGGTGACTAATTAGAGAGGCCATCTCACCAAATAGATGTCAGTTCTGCAGTTATTTAGGCAGGTCCATTCTTATCTTCCTGTTGCCTCCTTGGTCTTTTTATAAGAGTAAAGGACACTCATACACATATAAATACTAAATGAGGATGGACATACTACTAAATCATTGTTTATTATTAATCATTTTTACTAATAGGTTTATATTCTTTTATGACATTCTGCTTTTTATTGAATGGTGGTACTGTTTAATTATTTTTCTATTTACTGTAGCTTTAGTCATTAGGAACATCATAAGTTGCAACATTCCCTATAGAGGTAAATGTATGAAGGTAAATAAGTAAACTATTGCACTGATAGAAAATCCAACAATTTTTTTTTATTGTTCCTCCTCATTAATTCAATGTAGGATTATTTTTTTAATGAATGCATTGGTATACTTTCAATTTTAATGAGATGTATTTAAATGAATATCAATAAAAAACTTCATTCTTGCTTAGATAACCATGTCTGTAGGATTTAATATTATACAGCAGGTTATTATTTAGTAGTCAATGTCTTATCATTACCATGAAAAGGTATTTTTTTAAAAATAAAGTATGCTTTTTTCTTAACAGTTATAAATGTACTATTTGAATGTTGCTTGTTTTTATTTTTCTGTGTTCCATAATATTTTACAGCAAAAATAAAGTAATTGTACTTGTTTATTAGAAAAAATATGTAAAAGAGCAAAAAAATAAAACAGTAGCTAGTGGATTTTAACCTTTAACAGTAAATTGTGAGTAATGATGCAAAACAGGATACAGTAAACTCCCAGATGTCACAAATGGCCCCTGATGTAAGATAAAACAGATGTCTTACTGGACCCAAAAGCTTCACGCAGCAGAGGCACAGGGCTCACTTGTGCGCCCCAGACGTTGATTCTTATTCAAGCTTCATTTAGACAGTGTGCGTATTTGAATTTATTGTGATTTTTTTTTCCCTGTTAACAATACTGCTGTAAGATTTGTAATTTGACCAGAAGCACAGGGGGTTTTTAAATTGTTCATCTGAAAAAAAAATCTTTCTTGTTATAAAATATAAAAATGATCATTTACAATTGTTTTTATTAAATTAAGCCAAGCCCTTTTCAGCTAAGGGCTGTTCACTTATTGGGTTAAAATTCTGCTTTTGTTTGTTCAGAGAAAGCACATTCTTATTTAAAAAAAAAAAGAAAGAAAGAAAGAGAAGACTCCAACTAACACTCCGATATTAAAATTTGATTGAATTTGTATTTGTAGACCTTTATTTAGGAACAATGGAGTAGGTCTGCAGATCTTTGAATCTTTCTGGAATGGTGCCCTCCAAATAATGATAAATTACTTGAGCAGTATGCCATTTGCTAATTATATCCATGATTTACTGCAGAGCAAGACTTAAATCATTCAATTCAGTCTTGCGTAACAATGCTAAATTTTTTTAGGCCTAAAAATGGTTTCCATGTGTACCATCTAAACAAATGTTACAGTTATATGTGAAGTATATGAGTGGTTATTAACATTATTCTTTTTATTGAAGATATTTTCCTTTTAAATTTCTAAAAAGATCTAATGAGACCAAAATATTTTACACTCTGTATTTTTTTTCATTCACACTAGCCATAACAGTTGCCTAGTCTGAATAAGTTTTGTTTATAATTACAACTTAATTTTGCCATGAAAATCACTTTACTGGTTAATGTAGTGGTCTCAAAATGTATTACTGTACTGATATCATTTATCCGAAGGTGTTTTTATATGAGGCAATTATTGGTTTGGATTTATTCTTTTCAAGTAAAGCATATGACAATGTGGCGCAAGCATATTATGCTTCAAGCTTTCACCTGGATGTCAACAAAACACAGACTGAAATTAGATGCAATGTCAGTTATAAAATGAATATTTTTGCATGTCTCTTGCTGATTAAGACTACAGTCTCAGCTGTCAGCTAGCAGTAGTGCCAATACGTTTAGATCAAGTGATATATTCACCCATTTTGCCATTTAATTGCTCCAGGTTTAAGTTGAAACGACGCTAGACATAACATTTTTTAGAATTTTGCAGACTTAGTATTTGCTATGTCTACCCAGTTTTGCAAATATAGCTATTCGGCACTTTCTATGAGGTTCCCTTCTTTTTCATCAAACTAAACCTGCTTGTCTGATCGGATTCCAGTGTTATCTTTTTTTCCACCTCACCAGATACTTTTAATGGTTGGGCTACATGGTGGCACAGTGTTTGGACTGCTCACACTGATCCAGAAAACTGGGTTCAAATTCCAGCCCAGTCATTGACTGTGTAAAGTTTGCAGTTTGCTCCCCATGTCTGTGTAAGCTTTTATTTTGGCACGCTAGTGTCCAAAGCATATCCAGTTTATTTCCAAGTTCGAGTAAGTAAGTGTGTGCACTGTGGGGTTGGTTACTTCTTGGAGCAAGTGCTGCTGGGATAGGCTCCATCCTCTATAACCCTAAGTGAGATTAAGAGGATTAGAAAAAGGGCGGCAGTTTTGAAAGGTTTAGAAAAAGGGCGGCAGTTTTGAAAGGTTTATCACTTTCATTGCACTCTTTTTCAGTACAGTTTCAACAGTAAAGTTGAATGTTTACAAGATCTTTGCTTCTCGTCCTTGGCAATTAGGAAAACCCATTGATGATTGTGTTCGTGGCCTATATGAAACACATTTGAATTCTTACTGTATTTGTGCCTCCCTTCTCTAGTTATTGTTAGGTTAATACTTAGCAAAACAAAAAAGGGAAATGCAATTTAATTGACAAACTGTTTGGTTCTTCTGATCTTATGGGCATAAATATGTCTATTATTTATTAAAAGTAGACATCATTTAAAGCTTCTAGTGAATATGAACAACATGTTAACCTAAATTCCATTGTTAGTTGGAGCTTTATCTCATGTTTGTTTATAAATAGCTGTTTTATGCAGATGAGCGTAAGGATGTTCTATGAAACTGTCAAGGTGAAGCTGCATTGAAATGAGGACTTACATTCATTACGCTAGAGGTTTTATGTTTCTCCAAAGCAGAAAACACACGATGTTGATTGCCTTAAAGTAAATTGTTACTTTGCCAGGAACATCATAATATATGGGAAGTAATAGTAATGTTTACCGTTTTTTATTACCTTTCATCCTAAAGTAATTTCTTGGGTTTGAAGAATGCAAAAACACTTGCTTGCTCTGAATCATTCAAGCCATACAGTGATAGTCTATACATAATAATTGACTTTGTTTGGACCAGGGTCAGTAAGAATGACAACTACTGGCTCTGCGTTTTTCTTTAAAGGTTGTTTCAGGAAGAATGATGTACAGTAGGAAATTCAAAGTGCATGAGCAATGAAATAATGAATTTTAGCTTCTGGTGATACAGTGCATAATTAAACCTATCTAATGTTTATAGTTCATATCATACACCTACATCAATGCTTATTATACAAAAAAGCGTTAATTATTTTCTATTTTGCTTGCAGGGGAGAAGCCATATAAATGCCCGCACTGTGATTACGCCGGCACTCAGTCAGCTTCCCTCAAATATCACCTGGAGCGTCATCACCGGGAAAGGCAGAATGGAGGTGGGCCTCTAACTGGACATCCTCCAGATCACAAGGAGGACCACTCAACCAACAAAAGCTCTGTCTTTATTAGACCAGACATCCTGAGAGGCGTCTTTAAAACGATGCCAAATGTTGACTTCAGGGGAAACCAGCTGCTTCCTCACCAGTGGGCATCAGGGATGCTTTCTATGAGAGAGCGGCACGGGCAGTGCGCTAGCATGTCCTCTGATTCTGTGTCCGAAGGCCTCAAGATCTCAGAGACCATAACAGAAGGTGCTTCCAGTTTTTCTGATTTAGGAAGGGCTTACCAGAGCATGATAGGCAATGGGGCCAACTTTCAAGGTTCCCTGCAGGCCTTCATGGACAATTTTGTGCTTAGTTCATTAAAAAAAGAAAAAGACATTAGGGAGAAGCATTTTAGTGACAGTGTGGAGTCAAAAATCAAGAGAGTAGAAAGCAGTGAAGAAAAGCAAGATATGAAGTCCTGTGATGAGAAACCTGAAAAATCTCAATATGAACCACTAGATCTGTCCGTTAGGCCAGATACCGCAGCTCTTCCGGGCTCTTCTGTTACAATTCATGATAACATAGCTTGGCATGGCTGCTTGTTCTGTTCCTTCACAACCTCCTCGATGGAACTGATGGCTCTTCACCTTCAGGCCAATCATCTTGGCAAAGCAAAACGTAAAGATAGTGTCTTGGACATTGCAATGATGAGCAAAGAACAAACTGAGGAGCCTTCTGTATCTAACAAAGTTTCCTTGACATCCAGTGCTATTCAGACTGCTAAAGAAACTGTAGTCTCTAAAGCAGTTTCCAGTGAGAACAAGTTGACTCAACATGAGCCAAGCAAAGACACTTTAGTAGAACAGAAGAGTTCACCTTGGACTAATCATTTGGATGCCAATGTAAGCAGCCTTCAGAATGACTTTTTCAAGCAGTTTAGTGCGTATGCTACAGCGTCCAGTGGAACAAGGCCTAATGGGTCCAGCAGTGTTACTCATGATTCTGAGCAATTGATTCAGTCCTCTGACAAAATGAATTCTATACACACAAGCTTATCTAGCAGCGCACCAGAAGAACTTTCTGACAAAGTCTCTAGTGGTGACATTGAAGCTTCAGAGGAACAAGACCCTTCCGATGAAGATATAGAACTTGCAGATCACAGTAATAATGAGTCTGCCAATGAGAAACAGGAAAGTGATGATGATGATGATGATGATGACGATGATGATGAGGAGGAGGATGAGGAGGAGGAGGAGGAGGAGGATGAGGAGGAGGAAAAAGATGACAGAGATGAGGAAAGCATGGACCCAATGCAAAGTATCACTGTCACTAAAGACTTGCATGGTGCAACAGCCTCAGTGCCACAACTTCTGGACAAGCATTGGCAAGGCTTAAATCTTCTTTCATCTCAAGGTGTTCCTCCAGGTGTGATGAAGTCAGAACAGGCACATCTTGAGCAGCAGATGAACGTACTCTCTGTCTTGAGGGCATACAGCACTGAAAACCTTGCAGCATTCAATGGTCTTGGAAACAGCCCAAGTGCCACCAGTACACTCAAGAGATCCGATATGCCTGGTAGGTTGTGTATGTTGTTTAAAATTTTGCAAAAATCACCATATTGTCCTGTTATATATAGCCTCATAATGAGCAAAACATTAATTAAAAAAATGATTTCACTGTTCAGACAGCAAAAGATTAATTATTGTTAGTAGTTTACAGGCCTGCAATATTTTTTCAGGATGAAAATAATCCTTTCTCCCTTACAGGATCTTTGCTCCTGTGCTTTTCAGAGCAATGTATTTTACCGTCTTAGGTTTTGTAATGCACATGGTCCCAAAAGCCCATTACCCTTTAATGCAGCACAATGTGTGACTTCATGAAAAATGAACTGTCATCCTTCATGAGGAATTGTGAGCTATCTGAATAGTACATTTTTCTGTATTCTTTTAGAGTTTGTATGGTCTATATATTTTCAGTACATATACAGGTATATACATATATATATATATTTATGTGAAATAAATGCTACAGTATATATTTGTCTTCATAGCTGAACATTAAGAATTCAAGGTAATTCAAGGTAAGTAAATAATATTTTTTATATCTTAACATAAAAATAACAGACTTTTTGAGCTTAATACCATATTCACAATAATATCCACGCAATGCACATATAACCCAAGGTATTTTGAAATGAAAGCAGGATGTACTTTCTTTTGAATTCCCTCTTTGGAAAATATGTTCATATTTATTAATGTGCATCCAGGGCCAACTAAGTAGCAATGTGTTATTCAGCTGAGGAGAAATTTTATGTGCGATTTTGATCATCTTTTTCTGACTGAAATTACTATTTTATACTTTTATCATCGAAAAGCAGTTGTATTTTCTAATTTGGAACATGATTATTTCTGTAGGAAAGACACTTGAGGTTTTTGGCTTAAAATATAGAATAGATTTTATTTGAGTAATCTATTAATTGTTAATACAGTGAACTGATTCATAGCATTTAATGAATTTGACTTTATCCTGGGTTTACACCAGGGTTTTACCAATCTGCCCAATTGCCATAAATGACGGTACTGTGTGTGTGTGTGTGGATGCTGTTTTAAATTTTGCCATAGACTTTCATCTGCTTCATAGTGCATTGCCACCATATGCTGATTTCTGACAGATTAAGCTTTGAGTCGAAACTGGAGTGAGCAGTATAAACAAGTAAGAACATTTACACATAGCATAACATTCAGGTGAATTTGTAGACTTTGTTAGTGGGTTTGAAAGTTAGAGCACTTTAAAATTTTCTAGTCACTTCATCAAAGAGTTTGTTACATAAAATATTTTTGTATATATATTATACAATATTTTTTGTATATATATTATATATATACATGAAATATTTTTGTTATATTCAAAAATCACAGTCGGCCCTTTTCACATTATATACAAATGCACCTACAATGGAACAGTGATCATTATTAAATATCATTGTTACATCTGTAATAACTTTAGTCATCTATCCATCCATCCATTTTCCAACCCGCTGAATCCGAACACAGGGTCATGGGGGTCTGCTGGAGCCAATCCCAGCCAACACAGGGCACAAGGCAGGAACCAATCCCGGGCAGGGTGCCAACCCGCCACAGGACACACACAAACACACCCACACACCAAGCACACACTAGGGCCAATTTAGAATCGCCAATCCACCTAACTGGCATGTCTTTGGACTGTGGGAGGAAACCGGAGTGCCCGGAGGAAACCCATGCAGACACGGGGAGAACATGCAAACTCCACGCAGGGAGGACCCGGGAAGCAAACCCGGGTCTCCTAACTGCGAGGCAGCAGCACTACCACTGCGCCACCGTGCCGCCCACTTCAGTCACTCAAGATTAATTAATATGAACACTTTTCTTCAAAGTAGTTTTTCTATTTTCCCTACTGTATATGATAAAAAATGTTTAAAACATAGCTTTTTATTCAGCTCTTTGCTGTAACTAAGACTCTATCATAGTTTTATTTAGTATGCTATTATCACAGGATTTTGATAGGTCACAGTCTCTTCTTGATCGCATGCCTTGAATGGAATAATAAATATATTTCAAACAATCTGAACTCCTGTTCTGCATTCCCTGACTGCATCTGTATAATAATTTTAGCTTTAGGATAAGGTGTCATACTACATGCTTGAATCTTAAACATCACTTATGCGTGTCAATTTGATGTTTAAAAAGGGAGACCATTTAGAGGCATTTCTAAAATTAACTTATTTAAAAAGTGATGACCTACAGGCACTACAAGATACAGTAACATGTTAAATAACTGTATGATACATAGTAATAAAATATTTCTCCTGTAGCTACCACTGCTCATAACACAGTTCATACTGAAGACACTAAGCATATGAAATCAAAATAAGTTTGCATACTGTAATTACATCTGTTTACACTGCAGTTGAGAGCTCCAAAAAAATGGCATTGTTTAACTTGTAAAACTCATTTTAATGAGTAACCTTAAAAGTGGGTTTGGCCATGCATGTTTTGAGCTCAGTAGAGTGCCATTTTTCAGTTCTTTAACTTTTAAAAATAAATGTCATATTTATAGATTTCATTCATTACTTTTGTACTTTTTCATTCTTTGCATGATTTGACCATGATTACTTTTTTGACATTTTAATGTATTTATATATACATACAATGTATATATATATATATATATATATATATATATATATATATATATATATGATACATATATAATGTATTTATATATATATATAAATACAACTAGGGGGTTCCCCCTGCTCGATTCGCTCACCAGCCACTTCACATTTCTGCCACTCACGTTGTGAAGAGGGGGGCTGAACACACCCCAAGGAGACACGGTCGCGTAAACGGTGATACAATGGGAAACAAATACAGTTTTTTTTTTTACCTCCTCTTTGCTCGATCAGCTGCTTGCTTGCTGCTGCTGCCGTGCCACGTGATCTGCATCTCATACGGCACTTCGAACATTTAAAAGCCTGTACAGCAGCTGTCCTACTCTTTGTGTTTTATTTCCGGCTCCTGGCATGGTTAAATCTTTTGGCACAAAGTCCTGTCTCGCAAGACGTGATTTCTTGATATTTTTTAGTTTATAATTTAAAAACGAAATAAGAATTTGAAAATCTAACAACATCACATTCAAGTTCGATAAATTCTGAAAAGAATGATACCAAACATATATATTTTGGTTTTAAAATAAGCCTGATTTAAAGTGTGACATAAAAACGTCACCGTTTCACTTTTAGGCTTAGGATTTTATATATATAGAGTAGATAAGAAAAAGAGGTCAGGAACCACCGCCATTCTCAAAGTACTCTGAAATTAAAGCATAGAACAAATAATCATTAGAGATGTGGCTGCTGCACAGGTGTTCAAAGCTGTGCTCTGAGACTGTTGTCCCGTCAGGTGCATATCACACAACTCTCAGAATTTTTATTTTTCTGATTCTGTTGTGGCTTTGGGTCTACCAGACCTATTACTGTAAGAGCTTCCTGTAGTTTATAAGTTCATTTTGATTATTGAGGAAACTGAATTTACTGAAAGCTTGTCATATCTCTAAAGGAAAGACATACACTTTTATGTGTTATCATGTCTATGTTCTTTTGTAAATTGCCTTTTTTCTTGCCACTGTGATCGCAATATACAGAGTAGTATTGTCCAAGTAATGCTTCAGAGGTCATATCAACACAATTTGTTCCAGCACTGCTTTTATACAGACAGGGTCTGTAAGTAATCAACAGAAGTTGGGACATCTGTAGGAACTGTTGGTTAACTTTCAAGGCTTAGTTAACTGCCATTGCTGCAGAAAAGCTGTAAGCTGTTAACCCATTACTTGTTCCATGAAAAAGACCTTATAATTCTAAACATGGCATTGTCCTGTGGTTTTTAGTAACCTCAACTTTCAGCTGCAATTCTGTCTGGCATGGATGCCACCAATTGGTGGATGTAGGCAACATCAATTTTCATTCACGCTTCCAACACCATATCCCAAAGTTCAGCCAAATTGGTTGGACGGCTCTGCCGGCATTTTCACTCGTTGCTCCAAATAGTCCCACAGATTTTCTTTGGGATTTAAATCTGGGAATTTTGCTGACTATTTGAGTTGTGAGAATGGTTCAGAATTTTCTTTGTGCTAGTTGTCATCTTGGAAGACTGGGATAGCCATTCTGTGTTCACTCTGGAGATGAAACACAAAAGATAACACATGGTCATCCTGAAGCCCAATGTAGCCCTTCCAGTTCAAGTGTGTTATCATCTCAGCCCAAGTACCAATTTCCTCATAACTGAAACATCCCAGAACGTCAAATAGTCACCTCCTCCTACTGACTTTTCCATGGTAATCCAGATATCCATGGCATGCAATTTTATTTTGAGTGTTCATTTGGAAATGTCCTGTTGTGGTCCTACATTGACTTATCACCGCATTTCTGGCCTACAGGCACAGTGATTTGCAGCCATAATGCGTGACACACAGGAATGGTCCCCTAATAGTCGAGCCCCGTCTACTCCAGCCGTGATAAGAGGCCAAGCCATTTCTTTAAATGATCCACAGACTTGTCGCTAACATTAATTTTTTAACAAATCTACACCTCCCGAAGCCGCAAAAAAGCAATAGACATTTTGCAGGACTCATCACATCCCGGTCATTGCCTCTTCCAGCTTTTGCCATCGGGCAAGAGATACAGAGCTATGAAAACTAGGACAAACCGCCTTAAAAACAGCTTTTATCCGAAAGCAATCATGGCCCTGAACTCAAAATAAAACTGCTCTATATTATTCTTCCAATGTGCAATATATACCTTAGGTCAACAAGTGCAATTTGTATATTTATTACTATTCGGTTTGTTATTATATTCTGTCTTTTTGTCATTTTAACCCTTATTCCTCACACTGAGTTGATTGCACCTTCAATTTCGTTGTTCCTTTGTAAAAGTGACAATGACAATAAAGATCTATCTATCTATCTATCTATCTATCTATCTATCTATCTATCTATCTATCTATCTATCTATCTATCTATCTATCTATCTATCTATCTATCTATCTATCTATCTATCTAACTGAAAGCAATGTGTTTTGATTGAAGTTCTGGTAACAATTAGCGGTTGACCACAATTTTTGTCACTGCAGGAAGACCCGTTGGAAAGCATGCTTTGACACCTTCACAAAGTCAGCATCCTCCTGTGTACTATGTCCTTTGGCACAGCCAAAACGCAATAGCCCTGTTTTGTCAATGTCTTGTGACCATTTTTCACAGAGAGTAACAGACACACGTGTAGCACACCAGTACTCATTGTCACACTACAATCCCCATAATAGAAGACATAGCTGTTTGTAGTACAGAATTCATATGGGGTGCCGGCTGCTGGCTTCTGAAATATGTATCACCTATTATATGGACAGTATATATAATATATACTATATACAGTACATATGTATTTATGCAAAGTGTAGGCAGCGAGTTGCATTTTACAGTATATGTTGGTGTAGTTTATGGCCCTCTAAAATGAAATAAAAAAAAATTATAATAGGCTGTGAACACCTTTTTAACAATTAAAGAAGCATAAAGCAAGGATGATTCATTTTAATGTGTTACTTTATTGTATTGATTTGAGGTGAAAATGATTCATTAGCAGAATGAAGAATAGTAGTTTGTATATTAACACCCAGTCAAATTAACACATCTTAAAAATGTTTTTTTTCATGAACAATAGTAAAAGGGAGAATTTGGATATGGAAATGGCACTTTTTGTAGTGTCAAAATGCATTTTTGTTTAAAAGTGATCTTTAGAATATATAATGTGTGGCAGAGGAACCTATTGCCTTTTTAGCCTATTTTATATTAAAAAATAACAAAAGTCTGTTTTCACATTGTTTTATCAATATAAATTTTACACTGCTTTTTTACATCCCTGATTAATCCATGTTTTAATACTAAAGAGGATCCTTTTTTTTAAATCTTTTGAAATTACTAGTTCAAGTTTATTGTCAGGTGTACATAATACAATGAAATTTTTACTTGCATGTCGTCCACAGACTAGTGGCAATACTATAATACCAACGACAGATGATGAATGCAACACAAGCAGTAAATACACCATTGCACATCACACAATGTTTAATAAGAAACAGTCAGGCAGGGGTGAGCGGCTGTTACTTGGCCTTAAGAACTGTAAACAAAATCTGTCCCTGAACCTAGTGCTGTGAGTTTTAGTGGTCCTGTACTGTTTGCCGGAATGGAGGAAGGAAAAAAGAGACTGTGCAAGATGCGTGTTACATACATCCTGAGCAGTTGACATCTGGATACTGGTAGCATTCTGTACCGATTTCACTACCCTTTGTAGTAGGGACTGCGCACCAAGTGAGGACAGATTCTAGATAAAACCCATACAAACATGCACAGAAGCTAATGCAAAACAATTTTTTCAAAAATAAATCTGTTTATTAAATATTTTCTGTTATATTCAAGGATATTTAACTCTCTTTTTATGTATGTTTTATATTTATACAATGTTGCTACTGAGTTTACTCTGCTGATTCTAGGCAACTATTTATACATTTATAAATTATGGCATGCTGCCATCTACTGTCTAATTATCTTTATTGCATTTGTACATACCAAATTAAATGTCTATATCTAATAACAAATACTGTATATAAATATATATAAAAATATATTTATAAGATCCACAATTGTATGTAATGAATTTAAAACTACACGTTGGTAAAGACATTTGAATTGTTGCCCTTGAGTCACATGTTCATTTGTAAGCATGGGTAGCTATCATAATTATGTTTTGTGTCTGTGTGATACTCCTTTAATATTGTGCCTTACTGGCACTGTTTCCATATGTCCCTTAAATGGTTATTGTGCTTGCACCTTACAATAGACTAGTGCACTTCTTGCACTTTATTCTTTGTTAATATTTAATAGCTAGATTGTATATCTATCTATTTGCTTTGAGAGGCTGATGAATGAAGAGAACGAGAGAGAGAAGAGTTTGGATGATGTGGAGATAGTGAATCAGGAAGTGCAACGGATTAGCAAGGAGGAAGTAAGGACAGCTATGAAGAGGATGAAAAATGGAAAGGCCATTGGTCCAGATGACATACCTATGGAAGCATGGAGGTGTTTAGGAGAGATGGCAGTGGAGTTTTTCACCAGATTGTTTAATGGAATCTTGGAAAGTGAGAGGATGCCTGAGGAGTAGAGAAGAAGTGTACTGGTGCCGATATTTAAGAATAAGTGGGATGTCCAGGACTGCAGTAACTACAGGGAAATAAAATTGATAAGCCACAGCATGAAGTTATGGGAAAGAGTAGTGGAAGCTATGTTAAGAAGTGAGGTGATGATTAGTGAGCAGCAGTATGGTTTCATGCCTAGAAAGAGCACCACAGATGGGATGTTTGCTCTGAGGATGTTAATGGAGAAGTTTAGAGAAGGCCAGAAGGAGTTGCATTGCGTCTCTGTGAACCTGGAGAAAGCATATGACAGAGTGCCTCAAGAGGAGCTGTGGTATTGTTTGAAGAAATCGGGAGTGGCACAGAAGTACGTAAGAGTTGTACAGGATATGTACAAGGAAAGTGTGACAGTGGTGAGGTCTGCAGTAGAAGCAACGGGTGCATTCAAGTTGGAGGTGGGATTACATCAGGGATTGGCTCTGAGCCCTTTCTTATTGGCAATTGTGATGGACAGGTTGACAGATGAGATTAGACAGGAGTCCCCTTGGACTATGATGTCAGCTGATGACATTGTGATCTGTAGCGATAGTAGGGAGCAGGTTGAGAAGACCCTGGAGAGAGGGGGAGATATGCTCTAGAGAGGAGAGGAATGAAGGTCAGTAAGAACAAGACAGAATACATGTGTGTAAATGAGAGGGAGGTCAGTGGAATGGTGAGGATGCAAGGAGTAGAGTTGGCGAGGTTGGATGAGTTTAAATACTTGGGATCAACAGTACAGAGTAATGGGGATTGTGCAAGAGAGGTGAAGAAGAGGGTGCTGGCAGGGTGGAATGTTTGGAGAAGAGTGTCAGGAGTAATTTGTGACAGACGGGTATCAGCAAGAGTGAAAGGGAAGGTCTACAGGACGGTAGTGAGACCAGCTAAGTTATATGGGTTGGAGACGGTGGCACTGACCAGAAAGCAGGAGACAGAGCTGGAGATAGCAGAGCTAATGATGCTAAGATTTGCACTGGGTGTGACGAGGATGGATAGGATTAGAAATGAGTACATTAGAGGGTCAGCTGAAGTTGGACGGTTGGGAGACAAAGTCAGAGAGGCAAGATTGCGTTGGTTTGGACATGTGCAGAGGAGAGATGCTGGGTATATTGGGAGAAGGATGCTAAGGATAGAGCTGCCAGGGAAGAGGAAAAGAAGAAAGCCTAAGTGAAAGTTTATGAATGTGGTGAGAGGGGACATGCAGGTGATGGGTGTAACAAAACAAGATGCAGAGGACAGAAAGATATGGAAGAAGATGATCCATTGTGGCCACCCCTAACGGAAGCAGCCGAAAGAAGAAGAAGAAGATAATCTATCTATCTATCTATCTATCTATCTATCTATCTATCTATCTATCTATCTATCTATCTATCTATCTATCTATCTATCTATCTGTCTGTCTGTCTGTCTGTCTGTCTGTCTGTCTGTCTGTCTGTCTGTCTGTCTGTCTGTCTGTCTGTCTGTCTAACAAGGACTAAAACCAGAAATGCTTTATTACAGGAATACTCCACCAAAAAATATTTTATATGTTAACTTATCCCTTATTTTGTAGTGATGATCGAGAAATGTTTTTTAGGTAAATCAGCGCACATCATAAACAGGATATTCAATTCACATAGAGCTGAGTTTTTGAATTGAACATCTGAGTCTTGACCAAAATCTCAAAATCTAACAACATTTTTGCAAAAAAAAAGGGAATTTTTTTGCATGATATGATCAAACAACGGTGTAGAAAACATGTGGGCAATGCAAAATGAGTACTGTAATGTGAGTTTCTCTTTTCCCCACCATGGTTTTTCATATCATTTGTCATTGTAAAGCATTGGTTATCATCAGGTTGTATTATATTGTAAACTTTTTGTTTCTCAACTCTCCATGAAAGCAAGAGGTTTAAAGTTTTTCTTGGTCATTACTACAAACTACATGGGGTAAGTAACATTTACAGATGTGGAGGTACCTTTACCTAGAAACTCTTCATTCATTCAATGCTGTCCTCTTTGACATGTTAGTAAAGCTTTATACTTAAATATGAACTTAAATTTGATCACGGTTTAGCCACTCTTTAGGTCTTCCCCAACTGGATGTTTCCTGAGAGATTGTTAAACCCCCATACCTATTACTTAAATGCATGAAGAAAGGTATTCTAAAGATTTTAGGTCAAGACATGGGTTTTTTGAATTGGATCCCTACTGTATTCGATCAGAAGCTACTAGTCATAGTGAAAAAAAGAAATGGGGGAAAGCGGAGCAGAGTACACCAATTAGGGAGCTACATTTTGAATTATATTTACAAATTACTTCCTTTGACAGCTTTCCAAATGTAAGGTGCAGTTTGAAAATTGTTTTCATTTCAGTGTTATCTGCTACTAATAATTCAGAGAATCTGAAGTGTGCTACTAGAAATGGACCATGAACTGGGCTCCTTGTAATGATAAATATACATATTAATAATTGATATTTAACATATATACAATGATTCGAAAAAGAAATTAGGATAGCTAAATAATTTCTGCTCCTGTTTCTAATTCATTTATCTTGTCATTCTCCGTCTCTCTCTCTGAAGAAAGGGTGCCTGTCTGTCTTCTTCAGAATAAGCACTATTTTGGGGACGTATTTCCTCCTGGAGGTACTTGCACAAGGGCCACATATGTGCCCCCTGCTGAACAACTCAGCAGTTGCAGATACAGTTTTCACTCAGTGACAATTTACAATTAATAGGATAGTTTTGAAATGGCTTTAATAGCACCATTTTCATAAGTCAATATTATATCAGTATTAATGGCTCTCAATTGCTGAATGACTTTACCCCTTTTCTGTAAGATGTTGCAGAGAAGGATATTATACTTTCACCAGGGAATGGTTTAGAGGCAGCTACGAATCTTTTTTTATTAAAGGGAAAACTTTTATTGTTTCATTGAATAACAGGCAGATATTTGGACATCTTGAGATTTTAAAATATGTGTTGGGGAAGTCATAAGATAAAATTTGAAGTAAGTGAGGCTGGTATATGGTTAGTGCACTTAATTGACTCCCTGCAAATTATTAAGGGATATTTTAATAAACAATTTAAAATTAATAACAATATTCTTGTTAACCATCATAGAATATTGAAAATAGAGAAAATACCACTACATCTTTGTGTAGCCATACAAGGAGAACTTCTTAAATATTATTTAGTAGACTAGATAGAATAACTGGATGAATGTTAATGCTAGCATATTAGAAAGTGATTGTTATTGTGCTGCCGCTAGAGATATATTGACTTTTGAAATGTCCTATAAACAGAAGACGCCAGTAATGATGTACTGTATGTATCGTCTTGGTAATCTGCTTTCAGATTTGGAATGCACTTCATTGGTTAAAGTTTAAGGGATAATGTGTTCCAGTGCAGAGAGGATTTAAAGCCAGTTTAGTTTTCATGGTAATGGTTCTAATTAAATCAGTCATGGACTTTATCTGTGATTCTTATAGACAGCAAAGCAGGAGAAAATTTTTGTTTTGAAAGTCAACACAAAAGTTTTTCTTTCTTTCTTTCTTTCTTTCTTTCTTTCTTTCTTTCTTTCTTTCTTTCTTTCTTTCTTTCTTTCTTTCTTTCTTTCTTTCTTTCTTTCTTTTCTGGCTCCAAACCCTAAACACAACTGTACCCACAAACACAGTCCTAAGTTTAAAAAAAGCTAATTTATCTAAGTAATACCTTTCACTGACTTCACCTGTAAATCCATACAAGTATAATTCTTTCATCTTCTTTTTCCTCCAATCCTCCCAGGTGAGGTTTGGCCTACTGCACTTCTGACTCCTGATCTCAGCTGTAGGAGTTCCTTTTCAGCCTGGATCTGGGAGTATTCCCAGTGTAATAACATTGCCACAAAGAGGCACTTCTGGGTCAGGTGGAACTTGACTAGGACAGGAGAAGGTACCCCCAAAAGGAAACCGCATCAGAACTATAGCACCTATGCTGTCCAGCAGGTACACAAATGGGGACTCAATCTAGAAATGCTGCCGCCCAGCGTACTGGTGGAACACGTGTTTCTGGGAGGCCATTTCCCACTGTCCATCTACTGTGATGGCTTCCTGGCCAAGTAAGGAACCACTATCCATCCCACCCAGGATGCCAGTCCACCTTTGCCTTCTATGACAGGTCTAGGTCTTTCTTTCTTTCTTTCTTTCTTTCTTTCTTTCTTTCTTTCTTTCTTTCTTTCTTTCTTTCTTTCTTTCTTTCTTTCTTTCTTTCTTTCTTTCTTTCTTTCTTTCTTTCTTTCTTTCATGCATACATTCTGTTCTTACTTCTTCTTGTTCTCATTGAAGCATCTAAAGTTTGCTTAGTTACTGATGATAAGGTGCTTGGCTCCCTAGGTTGGTTACCAAGGGAATTAGTTTCCTAGCCAAAGATATTTTTTTTTTGGACCCCTGGCTTAGGAATAAAAATGAATGTTGCCTCCACATTGTTGAGTCATCTTTAAGACTGTTGTTAAAAATTATTATTATGATATCTTAAAATGTCAGTGTAGCAAACTATTGAATTGATCAACATATTTGAGGTTGCCTTTATTTAAATTTTTAATAACACATGCAGCCTTTCCAGGTAACTCATCATATTTAAACCACATATAGCAGCAGCTTACCAGTTGTACTTCTTTGGCCCAGCTCCAGTAAGTAAATAGAAGTCTGTGTTTTGAAACTCCTTGATAGTGGCAGCTGTTTAAGGGAGTCTACTACTTGGTTGTGTTGGTCAGGAGCTAAGCAAGCAAAACCAAGCCAAAGCACACTTTCAGTAATCCCTTCTCACTCTTGATACTAAAATTTAGGTTCTCCATATGTGCAAAATATAATTACAATTTACATTTGCAGAACATGGCCGCAGATTGCACTGGCATAACTACATGTCTGTTGTGCTTGAGCAGTGGCATTGCACTATACCAACAATTACATCAACTGGTTTACATTTGTAAATCTGTTTGATCACTCAGGGCCTGTTTTCACATGTGTATATGTAATTAATTACATTTCTAAGATTTTCAGCTTTTTTCTGACTTGTCAATGTGTGTTTTTTTTTCATAATAAATATGGAACATTATTTTATGTCAGACAAAAGCAAAATCTTCCAAAGAATTATTGGACTATATTTGAAGTTTGTTTGTTTTGAATAAAAAATGCATTGAAATTACATTGCATTATTTAAATAATAATTTAAAAATGCTAAATTAATTTGGCAAGGATAGGCAAGCCAGCAAAGGAATGGATTACTCGATTCAAGGCGCATCAAATATTTTTAAGACATTATTTAACTGGTAATAAATAAATATGTCATTGTTTGTGGCAGTAGAGATTTTAAAAAAATATCATAGAATGCCATTCTACACCTTTGGTTGGTTTTGTTAAGTAACATAACAGTTTATAACATGCATTTTCACCATTTGTCACAACTCTTTACAACTAGATAGGATTTGTCATTATATCCAATAAAGTATATTGCATGATATGGTGCAGTATATGCATCAAATATTGAGGGTAGTACTATGTGGTATTTGAAATTAAGAAAACAGAGATTTATATGATGTTTAAGAAAGTTCTTGTACAGATAAAAATTCAAGGCAGCCTTTTCCCTAACTTTGCAAACAATCATATCACCATATTTAGCAGTTTTGATCAAATTGATGCTATAGGCACCCATCCTATGTTCAGAATTTTATAAATAGCACAAACATAATGCTAATTATATAGTTAGTGGTTAATTCAATGTATCATATAATATTATAATCTCTGGAGAAAATCTGTTTCAAACGTATCCAAAAAGCTCAATTCCTGTGTTGACAGCAAGCCCTTCGTTTGATATCTTTCTCTATAACTACCATTTAAAAGAACAGGTAAGCTTAGCTCCTGCTTGGCTTCCTTCTCCCTTGTTATAACTAATAGAACCCCAAAATTCCATTAATGAACTAGCATTGTGTCTCCTAAAGAGAAAAGTAAATAAGGCTAGATGTTTTCCTTATTACTTTATATTTTCCTTTGGTAAGTACTCCTTTTAAAATTACCTTTTTGGGGCAAGATAGAACAGATATGGATGAACTACCTTCATCTGGCAACATTTCACCCCAGAGACTCCTGGAAGGAATTTCATTTCCCATATGTCCACTCCTTAGGTCAGATAACAGGGATAGATGGACTTACTAGCAACAATGATTGTCTCTAAGAAATTAGTAACAACCTACCTTCTTTGGAGTGAGACCTTTCCTTTTTGCACTTCACTTTACAAGAGACTTTTTGTCAAGGCATTGTTCTCTTATACTGGAGAATTAATTAGATTTTCTCATGGCGGTATGTTCAACGTAAAAACAATTGAAATCTCCTGATATATTTTGTAGCTTAGTGTGGTAGTCTTCAGTGTATTCTGTAGTTCTAACCCTCAATATTTTCCTCAATGGTGTATCAATCTTGTAATGCAGAAAATGTAATACAAATTAAATATGAACTGATGACCACACAAAAGGTATAAGTGCACACCATGGGATGACAATCCAGAAATAGTTAAAGTAGCTTCATCTTAAAAGTACAATACACCTGGATTAAATGGTAGAGACTGAAGGAGCCAACAAATGTTACTTTTGGGGTCTCACTGACTCCAGAAATGCTTCCAGGGTAGCCTTGTAGTGGAATGTCCTAGAGAGCCGTACACGAGTGAAGACTGAAGGCAAGAAGGGCATAGAGTTGAGAAGAATGCAAGAAGATATCAAAGGGATCCAACACCTGAACAGGTACTGTAGGCACATTTAAGAAAACCAGGTAGCTTTGTTACTCTACCAGAGCTTTGTTAATAAAATACACTTTATCCTGTTTCTAAGGACAATGTCTCAAGTTTTAGGATCTGAGTGAGGTCATGCTAGCCTACAGTCTTCTGAAAACTGTTTGTCTGATTTCACTGTCTTTTGACTTATATTTCCGAGCTATGAAGGTCTTCAAAAAGGTCTTATGTGTACAGTATAACATTTTATTTTGGCAGTACTACTTATAAAAGAACACAACAACTTTGTTTTAATTCTTAGAACCTTTGGTGTCTTCTGTGCATTTTGTACTGTCTCACATTTTGAAATTTTGCAAGAAAATTGTCATTTGCTCATTTTTTTCTTTGCACATTTGATTTTCTTTAGCCTCAGTCATCTTAATGCAAACTAGAGAACACTGCCTTTTAATTGATTCTTGGTGCTAAAAAAATCAAATGTATTCAACACAAGTTGTCAATTATCTTTTTTCATATGGTTATATTTAATTACACCAGTATTACATGTGGTATTTTATGAACAGTACACTTAGTATAGGGCTGGGGTGCAGAACTGGCAGAAGTTTGCCAGACACTTTGCTTTTCAATCAGTATCTCAAAGATATACAGGTTGAGTAGTAAGCCCTAAATTGAGCAATTAAGAGTGTGAATGCATAAATGTATGTGAGTGCTGCCTGCAATGGACTGCCAAAGAGCCTGATGCTGCCAACGTAGGATCCAGTATGTCATTACCAAACAATTAATAAGTGAGTTTAGAAATGTAAAGATTGTACTGTATGTTATATTATGTATTATTTTCTAAGAAAAATAAATTATAAATTATTTTTTGGAAAGTTTAATTTTTATTTTTCTGTGTTTTTTTTTTACTTTGTAATTTATTGTGCTTTCCAGGGTAACACTCATATCTTTTGCTCTAAATTACATTATAGATCTGCATAGGACTGCTCAAAGTTTTCATAATGAAAGCAGCACTAACTCAATACGATGACTTAGGTTTGTTTTTGCTCATGCCTTAAAAGGAATTCTTGCTAAAAGACTGCTTACTAAAGATTTTTTTTCTGAACATGTATTAATAGTCTTGAAGCACTAGGTAATCAGCAAGTATTAACAGTTTCATCAAAACAAATTTGCAAACTCTGCAAGCAAAAATGTAATGCATGATTTCAGAATTACCATTAATTCATATTCACAAATTCAAGAATAAAATCACTTACTAAATGTTGTACTACTGGAAAAGAGATGTGTGGGTATTTAATCAGCTAGGTTGTTCTATGCGTACTGGAAGAAGTGTCCTATAGTCCTGGATCTATACATCCTGTATCCATTGTACTGCTCTCTTCTTAAAGCCTATGGACTGCAGAGATAATTAATTTTTTACCTGAGTTATTTATTCTACTGACAACACCTTGTGTTCCTGTTAGCTTTATGGGCCCTAATATGAGAGCCGAACCAAATGTAATGAGCATGTTGGAATTACCAAGACATGCCTGACAATACTGAAAAGTGTGGAAAGATAACAAGGACTTCTTCAGGTTCTTGGGTGTCTTCTCTCATCTAAAAGATGTGTGTTTTAGATTCAATGGATTCAAACCTGACCTCATGCTGAAATAGTTATGCAACTCTGATACTTGATCACTGGCTAAGTAAGGTCTGCATGTTCTACCCATACCCTGTATGGGTTTCCTTCTCAAAGTTTCCTTTCACATAACTGAAAATCGAGCTAGTTTGGTTAACTAATGGCTCTAAATTAGCCCTGTGTGTGTGACTAAATTGGTGTGTGTGTGTGTGTTCTGTGATGGACTGGCACCCTGTCCAGAGATGTTTTCTACCTTGCCACCAATGCTGATTGAATAATTTATGGCCCCTTGAAACACTAAATTGGATGTAATACATTTCAAAATGACCACTTGTGAGTATAGGTAGATATGCAAGAGTGTCTTCTGTAACAGCCTGCTGTTCCACCCAGAGGTTTGTCCTGCCTTGTGCCCAATTCTGCTAGGATACCCTCCATTTTCATGTGACTGAGTATTAAATAAAGAATGCTTCAACAATATAAGGATGGACAGGTGATGAGTGAATAAAAAGTAGAACTTGTCCAACAGACGTATAAATCATTACTATTAAGCAAGAGGAAAAATATAAATTAGACTGAACAGCATGATATAACTGATGAATTTGGTACCACTGAAGAACTTTATGGTAGAATGAAATTAGATAACAATGAAGAATACACTTGGGAGTTGTTTGTGTTTAAAATGTTTTGCATTACTTTAGTGCTATTCAACGACCCAAAGAGAAACTTTCAATTTAGTATCAATGAAAATAATAATTTCTCTTAAACTCTTCTCTACCCCATCCCTGGGGACAAATAAAGTCTATCTATCTATCTATCTATCTATCTATCTATCTATCTATCTATCTATCTATCTATCTATCTATCTATCTATCTATCTATCTATCTATCTATCTATCTATCTATCTATCTATCTATCTATCTATCTATCTATCTATCTATCTATCTATCTATCTGTTTGTCTTTTGTAGATCTGTTACTTTTCTATGCTTTCAGACTTGATCAAATCTATCTATCGTCTGTCTGTCTGTCTATCATGTTGGTTGGACAGTCCATCAGTCAGTCAATGTCCAACCTGCTATATCCTAACACAGGGTCACGGGGGTCTGCTGGAGCCAATCCCAGCCAGCACAGGGCACAAGGCAGGAACAAACCTCGGGCAGGGCACACACACCAAGCACACACTAGGGACAATTTAGGATCGCCAATGCACCTAACCTGCATGTCCTTGGACTGTGGGAGGAAACCAGAGCACCCAGAGGAAACCCACGCAGACACAGGGAGAACATGCAAACTCCACGCAGGGAGGACCCGGGAAGTGAACCCAGGTCTCCTTACTGCGAAGCTGGTCGGACAGACGCTAATCAAAAAGACAGCTCACTTTCTTCATGTTTCCTTTCCTTTATCTGTAAAATTCAGATCTATCAAACCTGTTTAGTTTAGGGCTACAGGGGGTCTGCAGCCTATCCTATCAGCAGTGGATGGAAAACAGAAGCTGATTATGGATTGTGTGCTACAGGGCACAAACACATAGGTCCATAGATACACTCACAGAATCACAGTCGTTCTTGCAAGGACACATTAAAGTCACTAATCAAGCTTGCAGTCAAACACATACGTTGAGACAGAAGATACCTAGACAGCTATCCAGGCTTGGAACTCTTGTGCTGTGAGGCAACAGTACTAACCACTGTACCATCATGTGCGTTAAGTTTTTTTAATGATTCTGCGTATTGATTTGTACGAGGGTTGCTATTAAATTCACAAGGGTGCTGGGGGTGGGGGCTGATGGGGGATGTTGTTGTGCCAATCAGTGCCAGACCATTCCACATAATTAATATAAATTTAAACAAAAACGTGAGATGACACAGTATAAGCTACTGGCTATAAAAGTGAATATGCTGAAGTCATACAGTGTATTCTCTTGGGTCCAACCAAACTTACAAATTATATGTTGCATGTTTGGCAAAATTATATTAGACTTAACCAAAAGACATAGACCAGTTTCAGAGCTTTGGTACCATTACATACCTTTTTCTTTTTAACAATCACAGAGGGCAGCACACACTGTAAATCGTGCTTTTCTGCACTTTGTAATGTGCTGGATTAAATATTGACCTACCAGCTTCACAGTTATTTTAGTCACTGAAAAATCAAACACCTCTAATATATTTGATATTTGAAAATAATAATATACTGGAGTTAAGCTACACAATAAAAATCTGATATGTAAACATAGGATATCAAATTTTAAATGGAAGAAAAAAAGACCATCCATAATAAGCTGAGGTGCTAAATTTTAGAGAAAAGCCACAGCTGCACATTCATGCCTGAAAAATGCCATCTCTCAGATTTCAAGACGCTGCACAGAAATTGAAATCCGTTTGAAATAAAAACCAACATTAAAGTTTATGGTGCAGCATATATTTTTTTAATTGTAGGATCTTTTAAAAGTACTTTTTCAGAGTTATGAAATATTAACCTATGCTGCTTTCACTAGAAAAAACAAACTCTTTTTGTTGTGGGTGGCCCAGAGCTGTCTTATAACAACTGATTTTTGTGTTTTATTTCTGGCGTGATATCGGTGTGTGTTCTCCTCAGTGTATATGCCTTTTTTCCTGAAGGTCCACTACTTTCCTTCCACATCACAAAACTTAACATATTTGGTTGAGTGAGAACTTGACCAAGTGTACATGAGTGTACCCTGCCATGGACTGACATCACATCCAGGCTCAGTTGTTGCTCCTATTGCCCCTGAGCCCCATCTGGAAGATTGAAATGAAACAGAAGGTTCAGATCATTAATGAATGGATGAGATTAATAAGAAAGTGATCTGAATAAAGGTATATAAGTGAATTATTTATTGGATTGGATAAAATTGTAGTCAAAATATTTATGGACACATTTTATTCTGATAAAAGGTAAGAAGTAAATGCCCATATTTTTTGATGTGTTATAGTATGTTAGGACAACTCCATCTAGCATCCTTCCACATGCAGAATAATAAGAAGAACAACATAACTGTACACATAGCCAAAAGTACCAACTTATCACACATACAACAAACATCACACGGGATATGTTTCTCTGTCTGTCAGATGACATGACTGCCACACTTTCCTAACTTTTAGTACCATAAATTGCTCTTCTCACTTCATCACTCACTCCTCTTTATGTTCTCTGATTCCGACCTTTTGTATTTACTGAGCCATTACATAACTTCCATCACAGTTCCCCTTGCTGAGGCCATTAAATGCCATCTAGCTTTATTAAGCCTTCAGACACACCCTGTGCATACCCACAGTCACAAGCTCACAGTAGTGCCATACCTATTGGCAAGTGGTCTTTAAAACAAAAGATGTCCAATGGATCTTTCTGCTTGTTTTTTTCTCTTGGATAGCAGAGGTTCACATGCAGAGCAAATGTAGACATGTTGACCACCTGCCAGTCCTCCAGGGATTTTAAACCATCAAAGATGTGTTCAAAATCCCCTTTGGTTCTCTGATTCCCTCGCTGTTTCCATCTGACCCCTTTGATGAATCTGTCTCTTCTTTAGATTAGAAATCCATTCACAGTTTGTTATACAACAGAAACCCAGAAGTACACAAAAAACCTGTTCTTCTGTAAAGCAAATCATGAGTATTTAGGTTACTAGTAAAGTAGAAGGAAGAAGGAAATCAAAAATAAACATAAGAATTGTATTCGACTATCCCAAAAAAAATTCCAAAGTGTCAGGTCCCTGAATTTGGTTTAGAAAAAGGTAAGAATAGAAACCAATTCAAAACAATCTTTTCACCAATTGTAATTTTTCACACACAAATAACAACTCCACAGTGGTATGGCATGATTTAAATCGCATACTGTATAGTATTTGCATGTCAAACTAATAATGACTAGAAAAAAAGGAAGCAGACCACCTCATAGGAATCAAATCACAAAGCATAAACCTGAAATTAAAATAGTCAGTATTGGTACCCTTTGCAAAACCAGAATTTTAAAATGTTCCGTCTTCAATAGAGGTGCCAAGCTTGTTGTTTATATAGAGAAAACAGAATTGGTAAATGACACAGAGAAGTCAGAATGCACACAGGGGTCGAAACCACGGAGACAACAATTAAATACCAAAGCTTGGTATGTGTAGTCAGAATCGTGTTTAAAAACAGCAGAAAATCAGCAGAAAAGCTATAAAAGATATAAATAAATACAGCCAAGGAGACACAACGAGACATAAACCAGAATCAGAGGACAAAAAAAAGATATAATTGGTAAAATCAAAAACTAACAATATGAAATTACGCAGTTTTTTCTTTCAGGAATCCAGTTTTTGATGAATCAAGTAAGCATAATGCCACCTTTTTAAAATGTCATGCCAGTGACATCATAACACATGACTTCTGGGGACTGTCTGTCAGCAACATAGCCTCACATCCTAGCAACCAAGTCTCCAATATGGCGGTGTCCATAGGGAAAACAAGATACTGCTGGGAGAGAACGTGACACAAAAAAACATATGAAAGAAAAAGATGAATACAACCATTAGATACTTCTGCCTCAGAAACTCTGTAAACCATACGCAAATATTTATTTGAGGCCAAGGAACAATAATAAAGATAAATAAAATAAAGGATAAATTTAGGAACCAGATTATGACAAATGAAGTGTACCAATGTACAACTAGTAGGGATCACTGAGTAATATCTGCATAAGTTACTTGAATAAGAAATTAACCTAGATTAAAGCAGGGGGAGAATAAAGACTGTTGAAAAATAATTCTGGGCAAGTATACCAGACTGAAAAATACCAGATACAGTAGGTGGTCAACCTACTTGGGTACTTCGGTTATTATTCTACACTGGAATGTCCTCAATAGGATTTCACCCAGCTACTCCACCAAACTATGGTAGCCTTTCTTAGATGTAGCTCATCCCTTTATCTCTAAAACTGGTAAATATGGTAGGTGACTAAAAAGATATAGGGATAATAACGTATAAGCAATAAAGTTATAAATATAAAAGTGCTCTTCAAAAAATTCTAACAAGTAGAAGATGAGATTTAAATAACGTTTCCTGTTGTACACTTAAGAATACAAAATCCCTAGGAATGAGAATGACTAAGATTTATTCATATTATCTTACCTCAAACATCAGTAATAAATTGTTAAGTCGTTAGTACTGTTTTTCAATTGAAAACACCCTGAATGAATTCACTTGCACATCACACAAGAAATAATAATGAGGCAAAAAAGTAAAGTTCTTGTATTTGTCTCTCCAGGTAAATTCAACACTTTGACACTGTTTATTCATAAAACACACATTTCAGCACAACTGCTTTAACACCTAAATAGTGAACAGCAAAAAAGGAAAATAGCTTCATTAATTTCTAAACGTGAAGAAAGGAACTTTCAAAACTGTACATGCAAGCTTTTTATCCATTATGCACACTATTTTACCGAGCTGTATGAGTTAGTTTTACAGACTAGGGCCAAGTTGACCTATTTGGATAATGACAGAGAAACTATCGAGTTTATTGAAGATGGGCATTTGGAGGTGTTTCTGCAATAGATTGTTGTCTTGGTAAAAGAAGGCTTTTACATTCTTCCTGTTCCAAAAACTATTCACCCTTTGGAAGTTTTATTGAGATAAAAAATTGAATCACAGTGGATTAATTTGGCTTTTTTGGCACTGATCAACAAAAAAAAACCCTTTAATGTCAAAGTGAAAACAGATCTTTACAAAGTGTTTTAAATTAATTACAAATGTAAAACATAAAATAATTGATTAACCCCCATCCAGTCAGTAATTAGTAGATGCCTCTTCTGAGGCAGTGACAGCCCTGAGTCTGCATGCACAGGTCTATTTTGATCAGATTTGCACGTGGACGCGTATTCTTCTATGCAAAACTCAAGCTAAGTCAGGTTGTGTGGAGATCATTAGTGACCAACCTTTTTCCAAGTCCCGCCACAAATTCTCAGTTGGATTGAGATCTGGACAATGACTCTGAGACTCCAGGACATTAACTTTGTAGTGTTTAGGATATTCCTGTGCTGCTTTGGCTTTATGCATGGGATTATTGTCAAATCATCTTTCAAGATGCAGGTTTTTTTGCAGGCAGTCCCGTCCCCCCCCCTAAGATCCCCCTGTATTTTGCTGCATTCATTTTCCCCTCTGCCTTGACAAACCTTCCAGAGCCTGCTACAAAGAGGGTTTCCTACAGCATGGTGCTGCCATCACCATGCTTCAGAGTGAGGATGTTATGTTTTTGACAATGTGTGGTGTTTAAACCTGGAGTTTAGTTTGATGGACAAAAAAGCTCAATTTTCATCTCTTCAAACCACAGAACCTTCTTTCTGCTGACTTCAGAGTATCCCACGTATCCCAGTTTCTCTATACTTTTTTTCAGTGGTTTTTTCCTTTGCCTTTTCCTCATAAATCTGAAACTGGTGAAGACCCCCAGGTGACAGTTGTTGAATGTACAACAATCTTAGCTACGTAGCCCATCCAACCTCCTTCAGAGTTCTCCTGGTGGCCTCCCTCACTAGTCTTCATGCACAATCGGTCAGTCACCTGGACAGCCTGCTCTATGCAGATTTACATCTATGCCGTGCTCTTTCCATTTCTTAATGATTGATTTAACTGGACTCCAAGGGATATTCAGCAACTTGAATAATTTCTCCATCCCCTGACTTGTGCTTTTCAATCTGCTTTTCATAGAGCTGCTTGGAGTGTTCTATGGTCTCCATTGTGTAAGTTAGGCTACTATACTGACTCATTACAAGTTGGACTTTCCAGATGCATGGGTATTTATAACACAGTGACCACAAAAACTCTATGACTACAAACAGGTGATCTCCATTGAACTCATTTTTAAAAAAAAACAGGCAACACTACTGATGAATCAAGTGTGTTACATTTTAAAGAGGGGTGGGTGAATACTTTTGCAATCAATTATTTTGTCTTATATTTGTAATTAATTTGGACCACTTTGCAGGGATCTGTTTTCACTTTGACATTCCAGTGTTTTTCTGTTGATCTTTGTCAAAACAGCTAAATTGAATCCACCATGTTGTATAATAATATAATGTGAAAATTTAATAATAATAATAATTCTTTGCATTTATATAGCGCTTTTCTCACTATTCAAAGCGCTCAGCAATTGCAGGTTAAGGGCCTTGCTCAAGGGCCCAACAGAGCAGAGTCCCTATTGGCATTTACGGGATTCGAACCGGCAACCTTCCGATTGCCAGTGCCTCAGAGCCACCACTGTGCAAAGCTTCCAAGGTGGGGTGCATACCTTTTATAGGCAGCGCAGCAGTACTGCACTGGTGTGGCTATTACTGACTGTGAGCAGTTATTTTATAAATGTTCTTTATGTTTATAAGCTGCCTCACGGCCAAAGCCTGCTGCATTAAAAAACTAAGACATTAAGGCAAACTGGGCCTCTTTAGCTCATTCATTTGTGCCACTGGGAAGCCAAATAACATACTGTATGTCACTGTTAACTTTAATCTTATTATTAGTAATACTTATTTCGTAATTTGCTGATCTAAACTTACTTTTAGACATCTGTTTTTTCTGTAGCTCAGTATTAGTGGTGTAGTGTGTTTCCCAGCAGTTTTAAATACAGTCCTTACTCTCAATGTGCTGTTCTTGAGACACTAGGTACTTAGGTACATAAAAATCCAGTAGTGTGAAACACTTCTCAGTATACTCTTAGTCAAATCCATTTTTCTCATGGGCAGCATGACATTGCACAGGTAACTGTTCATTTGATAATACCAATAAACTATAAATATACATTTCATAACTATAGTAAAGCCAATCTATTTGCTTCAAAGAGTTAACCTATTCTAGCTGCGTCATGCTCTGCGACTGAGTAAAAGGTAAATATATGCAAACGGAGCCTGGTATTTTTAGCCTGTACAACATTCTTTGACAACGCTGGTCTTCTGGGCAATGCTCTTGGGGAATTTGGGATTGACTACTTAGTTGTAGTAGTGTTAAAGCCACAAGTGGCCAATTACCTCTGTCAAGACAGAGATTTAGGTTCCACCTCCCTGTGTGGTAGTTGAACCTAGGATTTTGAGGGTCAGCAGCAGAGCTTTCATACTTCTTTGCATGTCACTCACTTCTAGCCTTGCCTTTTTTTCTATGAAAACTGTTTAAATTATCGACCACACTAATAAAAGGATCGTATGTGTTTTCTTCTGAACAGGTTCTTTAAGGCTATTATGATAATTAAAAACATATGGTGCCTTCACTAGTCACAGAAAACCTACAGATGCAGGATTTGCTCATTGCAGACGTTCTTTTTTCTCTCTGATGCAACCTTAAGCTCTTGGGTTCAAACAGCAGTCATATTATTGTTGAAAGGGAAACAAACAAACTTGACACATGTGTATTCATCTTTTTTGTTCCTGACTTTACTGATTGAAAAATTAAAGCTAGCTTAAGTTCCTCAGATAGATATTCAGACTGATGGAAGAATTATTATGGTTGGCTGCCTCTCTTTGTGGGGGAGGAGAAGATGATGAAACGGTGAGATATTTCCATTTTTCTTAGCTAGCTAATGTAAGTGAATGCCTAGGCTCAAATCAAACAATAATTAGAAATTTGCTACTGCAGCTCGGTTTTACAGTAAAACATGTTCATTTATTTATTGTGTCTTCATCTAATACATCATTTAGGTAGTATTATAGATAAACATTTGTGGAGTTTTTCTGTCTTGCAGGCATTATTAAGGGAAATCTTGTTTTCTTGTGCTCTGTTGTATCGTTTTACCCCTCAAATCATGTGTTCACTTTCCACTCCCCTGAAATGGATGAAAAGGATCTGATAATGAATTATTTTTTGTACCTAGACAGCATTGTGGGTGGCCATTACCATGTCACATCTCTATGGACTTGGTTTCAAATGCTGGGACGTTTTATTGCTATCCCCGTAATCAGTCCTGTTTTCTTTAGTGCCCCTCCTTTTATTCCAATGATATGCCTGTTAGGTGAAGTGGTGATAATAAAGTTGCCTGGTACAGGTGATTGTTAGTATGTATGTGAGTATTTCCACATATGGTTTCTGCCTTGTAGCTGGTGTTGTTAGGAAAGGCTTGGGCACCGCACAACCCTTTAATTTAAGAAGCAATTTTGAAAAATGGATAGATGGACATTTGTAACCTCTCGGATGAGCCTGGTGTAACATTTTTTAACCATGTGTTATCTATCTTATCATCTAGGCTTGTGAATGGACATTCACTAATAGTAGCCCACAGTGTAAATATACTGTACATTAGTGATCTAATTAGTGTTCTTTTGGTTTATCTGTCTATTGTAGACAAAATTACTGGGAACACAAAAGATGTTTATGATACCAGTTTATTATCAATTTATATAAAATGGTAACGTCATGCTAGTGCACTGTCAGTAGTGTTTATGAAAAATACTGTTTCGGATAATAAAGTTTCCTTCCTCAGTCTCTTTAAGAGCTTAGTACTTTCATGGCCATCATTCTGCTTTGAAGTAGATGAAAACTCTTTATATTGAGAAGTGAGGGTGCATCAAGGTGGACTTTAGTTCATACTGTCTTTCAAGCTTTAACATTTTGTTGCTATGGGGAGAACAGATGATATGTTAAAGTTATGTGTATCTATCTATCTATCTATCTATCTATCTATCTATCTATCTATCTATCTATCTATCTATCTATCTATCTATCTATCTATCTATCTATCTATCTATCTATCTATCTATCTATCTATCTATCTATCTATCTATCTGTTTGTCTTTTGTAGATCTGTTACTTTTTCAATGCTTTCAGACTTGATCAAAGGTTGAGTTGAATTGCAACAACTTAAGTCTTGTTCTTCAATGCTTGCACTAAGGAGCTAATTTAAAAATATGTTTTTTTTGTGATAGCCTTTGTGTAATATAATGGTATAGCCAGTACATTTTAAACAATAAATGGTCTCAATGGGTGTTTGAAAATGAAAGGATACCTGTAAACTGGACCAAAGTTCATCCATTTTTCCATTTGTCTTCATCAATCTTTCTGTTTCTTGAACCCATTTATTCAGTTAAAGGGAAACAGAAAGCCAGAGTTTATCATAATAGACCGTAGGACAACATGTTCCTTTTTGACTTGTTTTTCACAGACTGCCCTTAGCCATTTTACAGCATTTTTGCAATGATTCTTTTTGTTAATACTACAATTGCTATATTGATTGGTCTCTCAGGAAGAGATTGATAGATATTTTATAAAACCAAATTACTGTGCAATGTCCTGCATTCCTAAACATGGAAAGAGGCAAAGAACACAAGTGGTTTGTGTGTATAAATCATAGTATAGCTTTATTGGCTATTTTACAGTTTCGTAGCAAATGCTCATTCACTTGAATTGAAAAAAAAGACTGTATAACAAGAAAGAAAGAAAGAAAGAAAGAAAGAAAGAAAGAAAGAAAGAAAGAAAGAAAGAAAGAAAGAAAGAAAGAAAGAAATATTCCAAGTTGGAGTACATGATATCAATAATATTATTGACGGGTGTGCAGAATGGGCAACAGTGAACACTATTTGGTTACTAGGAAAGGATAAACAGATAATAGAGAACTATTTCTAGATATTGTAAATATATTAGATACTGTTGACATGTGTAACTAGCTGTTAGATAGATAGATAGATAGATAGATAGATAGATAGATAGATAGATAGATAGATAGATAGATAGATAGATAGATAGATAGATAGATAGATAGATAGATAGATAGATAGATAGATAGATAGATAGATAGATAGACAGATAGACATTGATTCAATCCTGAAAAACAGACACAAAGTCAGAGAAGTAATTTCAACTGAGGTGTCTGAACGAATAGGATCATTTCACAAAATTGGGCTAGGTACATTGCTGTTAGCAAAGCTTGGCAAGCAAGATTTAAAGGGTAGAAGGCCAGAACAGGTAAGAAACGGAGGTCATATGAAAGTTGAAACTTGATATTACAAAATAAAATGTTATTATTAAGATGTTCAGGAACTCTTGATCCTTTTTTTGATTCTGCCTATTCCAGTCTTTTCTTATACTTTGGCTTTTACAGGCAGCTCTGCCTTGCTGCGGTAGTGACTTAGTAAACTGTAAATGTGTGAGCACTGAAATGCAAAGCTTCCATTTATCCATTATGCAAAGAATCTGATTTGTTACAACAAATTGCTATAAGGCTTGTATCTTATTAAACTAATTTCATCACTTTTAGTAACACTAATGTGTCAGCATTTTGCTGTCTGTTACTAAGGCTCTATTTTAAAACAAGCACAAAATCCTCAAGTGTACTAGTCTGAAATTTAGTCAAAAATTGACATGTGTTTTCTTTGATGCAGTAAAAAAGAAATCAGGGTCCAGATGTGAACGCCAGGGACAGTCATTTGGTTCCTGTCTCTGAGAAGCATGGCATAATTTCTGGCTGCGTTACAACTAGCAAAAAGTCTGTGTCCCCCGTCGTTCATGAGCAGTCTAATTCACATGTAAAAAACAAAAAAAAAAAGGATTTTTATTTCTGTTCTTTAAATCTACTTGCTGTGTGATTTCTACTGTTTCTTCACAGAACAATGTTTGGCAGAGCATGTACCCTGTCAACCTAAACCATTATTAAAATATTCAGAAGAAGTCATTTTGAAGTTTTGAAGAGTGGCAGCACAGTAGACAGTTTTAGTGATATGCCTTTGTACATTGTAATGAGTGATAGTGAACCCAAGGTGGTATTTCACATGTGGGTATTACCATTTTAACTTTTACTGAGGTGAAATAACACCTTGTCACTCAGTGCAAATACTAGTCACAAAGAGGAATTAATTGTAATAGCTGTTGTCAACTGAACAAAATACTTGTTGCTTTCCTTAGCAGCTGTGATTTCTCTGAAAATATCTTCTTTGTGATAATTTCCTTCTGCTTTTAAATGAAACAGCCATTTTCAGAGCATATGTCTTCTTAAAGCATTTCACGTGGATGATAATGCCATTTTTCTGGGTCTCGGTGGCTGACAGTTGCAGTATGTTATTGTATAACTAAAAGAAAGCTTTTCACCTCTAACTGCTTTATGTAAAAGATCAATGCAATATGGTAACGTGCAAATTGTAGTCTTAAAGATCTGTTATTACAGATGAAGAAAATTTCAGAAATAAAATAATTATGTTTCTTTATAGTCCCCATCGGGTAGTTAAATTTTTTTTTTTCTTTTCTTTTGCTCACATTGATGTATAGGCACAAGCACAGTGACAAACAAAAAATACAGGCATATAAGATTAAACATGGACAGTGTATGGACTGACATGCATAAACCAACATGACAATAAAGAAGATGTCCATACATAGAGGCAGAGAGACAGCATACGGATTAGCAGACAGAATTATACTCAGAAACAAAATAAGCAGAAAAAAAACAAGCAAACAGGCAGGCTTACATTAAAATAATATATAAACAGAGAAGCACAAAGAAAAATGCATACATAGTGTCATGCATTCTTTCTTATTTTCTTTTTTAGTATTATAGCGGTGACATCACCACAATGCCATTTTGTATTCAGGTTTTTAGATGTTTGCTACCCTTAGGTGATATCGTGCATGGCCGTGATCATCTTGTTTGCGATCACTGTGCTCATTGTTGGCTGTGAGACACAGAGGTCACCTGACATTGTGAATCAACTTGTCCCTTCTGATAGCCAATTAGAGGCAGGCACACACTATATAATTTAATGGGCTCACAAAAGGTTGGAGGCCTTTGGAAGAATCTCACATGTGATTGCATAGTGAAACCAATAGGTGAGACTGACTTTATCCTCACAATGTGATATTCCATTGTAGAGTATCTCTGTTTGTACAGAAGGTTAAATGTAGCTAATCTCACTATCTGTATTTTCTTTATTAGTCTGTGTCTTGTGACTAGTGGGCTACATATTACAAACATACAGTGGTACCAGGAATTTGTAGCTGATGGGCAAAGTATTTTTATTTGTAATCTTGATCATGAAATTTCTCCAGTTTGACAAGTTTGTTTTTCCTCATGAGAAATGCAGAATTGACTCACATGACCTCTCACATCTGAAGAATTGAAGTTGATGATGCCCAGTTTTACTCTGATTTCAAAAAGCTTTGGCAGCCTTTAAGTCAATTATATAAGTTGGAGTATATCTCATAATTGCAAGTAATGACATTATAAACTTCAATGACTTTCCTGAAATTTTGGACCAATTTGAAAAACCAGTCCAGAGCTTACAACTCAGACAAAAATCATATAGTTAATCAAAAACCATGGATCTAGGTGTGAATAGCATCTTGCCTGATAGGTGGACATTAGAGGTACCAAGCACTGTTACTTCTCTTCAGATCATCAGCGGTTCTTGGGTCTTCTCCTGTTTGTTTTCCTTGCAGATTAGCTTCTCTTAGTAAGAAGTAACCTGTATTCCCTTTTAGTATTCTAGGATAATTATTTACTTAAGCACAAGTATCTTTAGAATACCTCCTGTGCAGAATAAATCGGCAGTCATTTTCATCCTAAAGCTAGTTTTAAATTTGAGCTATTATTTTTAAACCAAAAGGGAAGGGAACTGATTTGGGCACTCAGCTTCGATGTTTAAAATTGAAGTAGAAAAGTAAAGCTTGTAAAACCAAGGCAAGTTGTTACATAAAGGAGAAACTGGAAAGCAAGAGCAGAAATGGCAGGCATATGTTTGCACTGTGCACGTGTCTAATGCTAAAAGTGGAACTTTGCCATATTCTTCTCACATGTCTCCCGAAAAGCCGTCCGTTTGATTTCGCTCACATGGGCAAGCATTTTGAAGAATAGGCCAGTCATGCACTTACCTATTCTTGTGTGAGTGTGTGTTTTGTTTTGTTTTGTTTTAAAGATAATTCTCCTTATGTTCCATGTGGTGTGTAATTTTTGATTTTCCTGTTAGTGCTGCAGCTGCTGGTGCTCCCAAGACGCACTTGTAAATGAGACGAGAGTCTCAATGGAGTTGTCCTGATAAAATAACAATTCTTACCAGCATGCATGTATACAATGCATACATATGCACATATTTACGTATATAGCTAAATAAAGAAAGCGGGAAGGGAATAAAAAAGAGAAATATAAGCTGTGTGGCCAACGCCTCATTAAAATGGCATCACGTAGACCCTAATGTTTTCATTTAACAAAATCAGTGAAGTTTAACTACATGTGCATTACTGTGGTTTCTGCACCATGGAAATAAAAAAGGAAAAGAATCAAATATATATATTTTTTTATTTCAGTTAATTGTATAGCAAAGAAAAAATTACAACACAGAAGAAGAATAGCACAGCTTTCAATTTTTAAATTCATATCACAAACTGAAGTTGCGGCTCGGAGTCATTTGATTATTGTGTGGGGTATAAATAAAAATAAATAAAAAAAGGTGAAGCAACTTTTTTTTTTTAAGCATATTCAATGTATTTAAAAAAAATAAATAAATTAATAGCGTGAAAGTATTATACCACAAGCTGTTAAGAAACTGCATGTAAATCTTCTTTATGGTTTGTAATAAACAGCACAAGCTTCTCTAACAGTTGCAGATAAAGTCAGAGAATATATAAACAGTGAATTGTTTATTAGAAAAATATGGAGGGTGTGATGGGGTGGGGGTTGTGCCCAAAGCAGGTGGGGGCACAGTTCTTGCTCTGGTTGCTACAACTCAACTAGGAATAGTCAGTTACCTGTTTGTGGCACTGAGAGAGATATTAAAAGATTGCTTCTTTTCCCATAAGATGTATGTACTGTACTTACAGGGGGTTTGTCGAAAAACCAACAGCCTTCCTGGATATGAGCTTTTTCAGTGTTGCAACAATGCATTCCATTTAAGGATAAGTAAACAGTGTGGTCTATTGTTTTTGCTCATTTGTATTCTCCTTTTTCCCCAAGCCTGACTAAATAGGAAGCAAAGAGAATCCATTTTAATCTGATTAATAACTTAGTTGATCACATATAACCTAATTTTCATTCAGTGCCGCCCTTGTCTATGGAGTCATATACAAAATGACCTTTGAATCACCACTGGTCCCATAAAGCACAATAAGCACCATTGTCCTGTCAAAAATTGAAGATGTTTTACATCATTACAAAATTTAATGTTCCATCTTTTCAAATGTAATACTTTTCAAAGGCCACATTCCAATTGAAGCTCATTAAAATCATACTCAAGTTTCCAGTAGTGGGGATGGGAACAACTTTCTCATGCATTTGAAGTAATATGAATCAGTCTTTTAAAACAGATATGGTTACATATTAGTTTTGAAAGGTACAGTAACTGCTGAGACTTCACTCTCTGTAACAGTGAGTCTTTTGTACTTGCCAATCTAATAACTGTCCCTTGATTCCTTCATCTGCATCCACACTGTGTCCTACTTACTCACAAATAAACCCAACTTCATAAATAAATGTTTCTCAGAACTTGAAAAGTAGCTGTATTTCTGATCTCCTAATTTCACTCAGATGGCCAGTTTATGAATACTAACAAATTTTAAATGGAAATGATTCCTTCTTTAATTTGGGTTATTGTTTCATTGAATTCTTTCTAATATTCATTTTAGTAGCATTTTTCCATGCTAATTCACAAATTAAAACCTGGGGAAATAAAGGAGACATGTGCATACTTCAGAAAACATTTATCAATTATTCATGCTGTGGACTGATGTCTACATTAGTCCATATGTTGTTATATTCAGATGGCCTATTTTGTTATATTTTAAATCATAAATGTGGCCTTCCTTCATGCTCTACATTAGTACAAAGGAAGATTTGCCAAAATCTAGTGGCTGTCGAGGAAGATTCTTAATATTTATAGTCACGTGGACATGATTTGGTGGCATTTTGCTTACATACTTCGTTTGAGTTTGAATGGTTTCCCTTCGAGTACACTGATTCTCTTCCCAACTTTTAAACATAATCAGCTAATAAAGAAGCAGTAATGTTAATGGCGTCCAATTCAGGTTTGCTTCCTGCTTCATGTCTGATGCTGCTGGAATAGGCCGTGGCTCCTCATAACTCTATTGGGTAAAGCATCCTCAGAAACATAAATGTGTAAATGCAGTAAAAATAAAGTGAAATTCTTACTATGCTTGCTATCTCTCCACAAAGGAAAGACGGAAGCTAAAGTCTGTCAAGAAATCAAAAAGAGTGGGGATCCCTTCTACTGTGCAAATCCACCATTTGGAAAAAAACAAATCAAGCAGGAAAATGAGAGGATAAATCCTGTGGGACATGGCATTCTGTATAATTAGTATTATTACTCTGTATAATAATTATTTTACTTTTGTTCTAAGGTGATACAACATTTTTTCCACTGATGAAAGTCAAATGAAACAGTAAGGATAAGATTTTTTTTCTTAAAAGCTAATGCCTTTAATGCTTTACATGCTTTCCCTGGTACACCAATGCATCTCTGTGATTCATTGGTTAAAAATTCTAGTAAAGCAAGGCCCAGCATGCATCAGTTTCCAGAAATTGTAAGAACTTTATGGTTAATAGTTTTTATTAGGCTCAGCAGGAAAGGGTTGAAGGATTAAGCTATGGATTAACACCATACTTTAAGATAAATCTTTTTTTAATATGAAATCTCATCCCTGCATATACACTGAAAATAACACTCTTATTAACTGGAGTTTTATCACTCTTCGTGTCCTAGTCTTTTTTTATTTACTGCCAACCCAAATTTTACAGAAGATGAAAATTGAACATGTTTGAAAAAAAAAATTAAAATGGGAACAATGGCTCCATGTCTCGCTTTGCTCCTAAATGCACTTACTAAAACAGATAAGCAAAGCTTAGACGCTTGGCTTACTCTCCTTAAAAGAATTGAAAATCTAGATTTTGATCATCAAATCCTTGCTGATCTGTATTCTGCAGACACAAACAGACAAACATCATATTCAGACTTTGCCTCTAATTGACTGAACAAGGATTGGTCACACTTTTAAGTACCATTCCATAATGGATTTTCATGTTTGTGCGTTTTAACTGGCTGTGCAAATGGAAGGCAAAATGTCTTTTTAGTACAAACAATGGTTTATTTTTTTGTCATTTTTTTTTTCTCGCCCTGAAAGATTATATCCATCTTTTTCTTCTTTCTAAGCAAGGTCACGGTTACTGACAGATGACAAATGATCTCAAGATGGCCACATCATCTGTCCTATAATTGTTTAAAGAATTTTAAAGATGATTGCAAAATCTGTTTATGCTTGCAAGTGGGTGTGTTTTTGAACTGTTCCCACCAAGCATGTCTCATTCACTTGTCCAAACTGTAAACATTGATCAGATTTCCATGTATGAAATGTTGTAGTAGGTTTTTTTTTTGTTATAAAGAGTTAAGGGAAATGGTGATTAGTGGCATAGTATCATAGTTTATCTCAGCTTTAGGGAGAAGGGCATGATTCCCTACCTTTTCAAAGTCTGTTTGGAGCTTGCATCAGGTTTCCTCCCTCATCCTAAAGGTCCACTGTTTATGTTTGGATTATTGTCATCTCTGAACTGGCTGGTATACGTGAGTGCAGGTGAGCGTTAGCATCCAACGTAGGCAGCTGCCTTGCATTTGATGCTGCTGAGATATGCTCTGCCCCCAAGCACCTATGTAGTGGGAAAATGGGTTGAGGAAATGGATGGAAATTAACTGGCAGTGCAAATAATTTATGTGAGATCATCCAGACCTTTGGAAGCATGTATTGCGCCAAACCTTTGGACTGCCTATTTTGTTAACATGAAGGGCATTTTAAACAGCAGTGTGTTTTCACCACACAACACTCTAGACCTCACTTTGTCAAATTCTGTTTCAAAGTATCCAACCTCCTTTTTTTACTATAACCCGAACATTTACATTCTGTCACATTTAGCATGATGCATTTTCATCCACGATGTTCATATTCTGTTGTCATTTTATAGACAAAATATCCCAGTTCACAGGATGTGCTTATTACCATCTTATTTTTGAGGCAGTCACGCTGCAGGTAATCTTTTTGTCCTCTTATTTTTGAGATATTTAATTATATTAAAAGACATATTGGGAGATGAGTGCCATCACTTTTAAAAACACAATTAGATAACACCTTGTCAAGGATTCATCTGCTATTGTTGACAAGCTTGAGAACAATCGCAATAACAGCACAGCAATTTTTGCATAAGCCTTCTTCCATTGTCATCAGAAGAGACAGGCATTTCAAGGAAAATCTACCAGTTTTACCACGTCTTAATCATGTCAGGCTATAATTTAAGCAAATCAGTAAACTGTTAGGTGTGGCACATGATGAGAGCTTTTAACACTAATGAATCTGTTTTGCATTCAGCAGATTTTTCTTGACAAAACAAAACCTGCTTAATAATTCCAAAAATAATATTCAGCGGGTTTATCAGGAGTAAAAGGAAATCAATCAAAGCTGCCGTGAAACTTCTGAAAGAGAGAAAGAAAGAAAGAAAGAAAGAAAGAAAGAAAGAAAGAAAGAAAGAAAGAAAGAAAGAAAGAAAGAAAGAAAGAAAGAAAGAAACCATTTGAAACAATTTGCATATTTTTCTTATGGAAATTAAAAGCATTGAGACTCCTTAATAATAGGTGCCAATGCAATTACTTTATGATTATGCTATACGCTATATTATATTATTTATTATTAATTAACCTATTGTTTATACTTTCAGGTAAGTGCATACAAGTTTATTATTAACTCATCTAAAGGGTGTAAACAAATAATGATGAATAACAAGGACTCTTTTTTAGATTTTTAAGTTCACAAGTATCTTTGTTAAAGCTATGAAAGATTTGAAAAGAATCACTGTATTCCATTCTGCTACTCTGTTTGATTCATTTTAGTTAAGTAGCAGTGGATACAATAACACGCAAAGGAAATGTCATACCAAAACCTAGAGTCCAAACACAAATGGATATTTAGACATATAAATGGTTTTATTAAGTGTACAGTTCCATTGAATACAAGTTATTTTCCTGAAAGCACTGGTTATTATGAATTGACAATTCATAGACTCTGATTGCTGAAGTTGTATTACAAAACATGATCTGGAGAAAAATGTCAAAATATTTACTGTATTATCAGTATTGTTTTGCGCATTCCAGTTCACTGAGGATTCATGAAAGCTCTCCTTATTTCTATTGTTTCTTATACATCAAGAGCAGTATAATGGCACAAAACCTCTTTACGCTTATGTGTGTTACGTCAATCCAATTTCATTCAGCTGTCCAAACTGTAAACATTGATTAGGTTTCAATTAAGAAACTCCACTAAGCTTCTTGAAATTTCCTGCGCTAACGTGTTAGGTGCCATTGTGGTTACTGATGTGGCCTCACATCTCTAGGGATCAAGGATTAATTACCTGCCCTGTCACTTTCTGTGTGGAGTTTGCATGAGGTTTCCTTCCTCAGTACACAAATGTGTGTGTTAAGCTAATTGCTGAGTCTCTATTAGCCTGGTATGAGTGAATGTGTCTTGCAGTGAATTGACACTCCATTCAGCATTACTTCCTGCCTTACACTTGACAAAACTGAGGTTTTGCCTCCCAGTGACCCAGCCTGCCCCACTTCAACATCCTGTGGTATCAAATGGTCCGTAAAGATATGAAAGTCACAGTAGCTGCATAATCATATGAAAGCATGGTGCTAACTTTCTTACCCTTGTTGCCAAAGCACCCTAAAAACTCTTTTGGTTCCATGGCTGGGAGTAGAAGCAAGTTCACAGCGTCCACTCGCTGGGAAACAGAGTTTCACTATCTAACCCATCAAAGTATTAGTACTTAGTACGAGACAGACAGGAGATTGTTTCCATTTCAGGATTAAACCTAATAATGGTCATGCTTTCAGTTATAAAGAATTGACTACTTAACATTTGTTTTAGTAAAAAATAATTCTTAGCTTTGTAAGTCATAAATAAGCTAAATATTATTAGGAAGACTAAATATTGCAATTTTGAAACTGAGACATTATTTTCAAAATTCTATAACCTACCAAAATTTCTGTCTTAATTATCTTATTTCCATGTATAAGTCACTTTTTGCATTATTCATAAAGCTTTGCAATGTCAGCATATCAATGCTGAAATTACACCAATGCCACATATGTGAATATCATTGTTTGGCTTTCAAGAGAAGGCACAGACCCTAACAATACCTGAATGCACCGGGGTGCATGTAGTAGACAAAGAGCAGAATTATTTTTCAAGGATTACACACCAAATTCTTTGATGATTCGAGGATGCAAGGTCAACGACCAATTAAATACTGCTCATTTATCATACAGTAGATAAGAAATGGTTAAAAGGCAACTTAAAAAAAAGTATGTGTGATTAGACCTTCAGTAGGCATAAGGTTTTCAAATATAAAATGGTGATATAGGAAAGGGACAGGGCTGAGGATAGCCCAGACCAAGTAGAAGAAGTGCATACTGTGAGATATCAGGTAATGTTACCCCAGGCTACTAAATTGCAGATCACTCTACAACTGTCTGGGCTGCTTGAACCTCTTGAAGGTTGGAAGTGGTTAAAAGTGGGGTTGCATACCTTCTGGTTAATTGTGGGTGGCACACAGTTTACAAGATGTAAGGGACCAGTCTCTCCTTTTTAAAGTAAGGACTCGCCGAATTCAGTGGGTGGCAAGATGGCAACAGTCCAGGAGTGGGACTTCTTACTGTATGTGGACACCTAAGAAACCTAGGTGGAATGCATAGTGGTATTCTCTGTGGTGCCAGAAGGTGCTATGATTTGTTGGTTGTGAGGCTTTGTAGACTCACTTTTGATTTTCAACATAACTCTACCCTCATCAGAAGTGACACTATGTGGCTTTTTAAAACTGTTTTAAGTCATAAAAGCACTTGTGTCTACAATCAGGAAGCGAGTTGGTCAATTGCGAAATAGCAGAACGAAAATAATGTGAAAATGCGAGAGAGAGAAAAAGTGAAGGGAGTTTTCATTTGTAGTACTGGAGAGATGGGCAAATGAGTGACGCACTCCACCTGATAGAATGGGCTGTGGGTGGACCAGAAAGGTATTAACACTCATATTTTGCTTGTTTTGTTTGTACCCTAGGTTCTTGTCTATAAGCCGGACTCGTGTATAAGCCGGAGACCAAAAATCATACGAATTTTTAAAATAAAATCTTATCATAGATAAGCCGGACTCATGGATAAGCCGAACGTACTATAACCTATAACTAATAGAAGAGAGGGAGGTCAGTGGTCTCACTCGCACCCATTTAATTTCATTAAGGGGGGAGAGAGTGTGAGATATTGGCGTCTCTCTCACTCCCCGCATGGCGCGGCCGGAGCGCGTTCTTTCTGCTCTGGGCGTCGCCGAGTCAACACGCGCGTGTAGCGGTCATTTAAATTGTGATTTTATATGTAAGCATATTTAAATATATATCGCGGATTTTTTGCTGGTTCGCGGATTTCTGCGGACAATGGGTCTTTTAATTTCTGGTACATGCTTCCTCAGTTGGTTTGCCCAGTTGATTTCATACAAGGGACGCTATTGGCAGATGGCTGAGAAGCTAGATTGCTTACTTTTCTCTCTCTCTTGCGCTGACTATCTGTGATCCTGACGTAGGGGGATTGAGCAGGGGGGCTGTTCGCACACCTAGACGATAGTGACGCTCGTCTAAAAATGCTGAAAGATTATCTTCACGTTGCTATCTTTTGTAAAGCTGATTCCTGAAAAGACATGCTGCACAGTGCTTCGCATACTTAAAAGCACGAAGGGCACGTATTGATTTTTGACTGAAAAACAAACTCTGTCTCTCTCTCTCTCTCTCTCTCTCCCTGCTCCTGACGGAGGGGGTGTGAGCTGCCGCCTTCAACAGCTTTGTGCCGCGGTGCTTCGCATACCTAAAAGCCAAACAGCCCTATTGATTTGTTTGCTAGAGATTGTTTTCTCTATCTATGTGACATTCTGTGCTCCTGACACACACACCTTTGAAGAGGAAGATATGTTTGCATTCTTTTAATTGTGAGACAGAACTGTCATCTCTGTCTTGTCATGGAGCACAGTTTAAACTTTTGAAAAAGAGACAAATGTTTGTTTGCAGTGTTTGAATAACGTTCCTGTCTCTCTACAACCTCCTGTGTTTCTGCGCAAATCTGTGACCCAAGCATGACAATATAAAAATAACCATATAAACATATGGTTTCCACTTCGCGGATTTTCTTATTTCGCGGGTGGCTCTGGAACGCAACCCCCGCGATGGAGGAGGGATTACTGTATAAGCCGGATTTATGTATAAGCCGATATTCTATTTTTTCATTTTCACAACTTTTTTCCTTAGATAAGCCGCGGCTTATAGACAAGAACTTAGGGTAATTTAGTGTTATTACTATATACAATATATTCCTCTTTTTGTGTAGTTTATATTTAATAATCACTCTTTTATTAATTTGGCCTCCTTTTTATCATTCTGCTTTAGGAGAATCACAACAGACCTCCCTACTGTTGTACTGTATATGTGATTTGTATTGATCGATAGAGACGAACAGGGATATGAGACAGCTTATTAATTTCAGTATAAAATATAAGTGTATATAAATCTCAAATCATGTTTCTATTTGTCTCTATTTATCAGCAAATATTTAATACAGAATAAAGGAAGTTTTAGAGAAATGAGTTCCTGTAATAGACTAGATTGCTTCCTGCATTGGCTGTGATTTTCTTATCTTCTAGCTTACTTATCCAGTTAAGGGTTGCAGGGTGACGTTGCCAATCCAAGCAGCACTGGGAGATAAAGGAATAAAGTAGAATTCCATTGCAGGGCATACTTATTCACATTCCAGTAATCACTTCCAATGGACCAATTTAGTATTGTCATTTAACTGAACCTACATGTCTTTTCTACTTAATGGTGAAAGAAAGGACAGAACAGAACCTTTTTTCTTAGGAGGTCGCACTCCTTCAATATGGGTAGTGACATCAATGTGGGTAGTGACATCCTTTACATATTCTACAACTCTGTGATAGCCTGTGAGATTTTTTTGTACTGTGCTATGCTGGACTGGTAACTTCACTTCAAGAGAAGCCCACCAAATCAACATGCTATGTAAAAGGGAAGACTCTGTTATGGGGTGCACTATAGACCCACTGGAGGTAGTAGTGGAGGAGAGAATGAAAACAAAACTGATGGCCGTTATGAACAGTGTTGCGCATCCTCTTTATGATACACATTTGTTAAGTTTGCAGCCAAAGAATTGCTACTGGTGCTCTTTTATACCAACAGCAATACGCCTTTGCCGTGCAATGCCATGACTATGACTGCTTTTTTTATCTTTTGACAGTGTCAGAAGTTTTCTTCTTTCCTTTTTAGTAATTCTGGTGTGTATTTGAGGGAGTTTGTTGTTTGTTGTAATACTCTTTCCAATTCAACAAGAAATGGGCTGATATATGTGGGATAGGAGTAACATACCAGGAAAAGGTGCAAACAAATAACTGAATGGAGTTAAGGGTGCAGAAGAGAACACTCACAATCCAGCCCCACTACAATCTAACTATGATCATATCATTAAAAGTTACAGCTTCAATCAAGTGAGTCTTTTTCACTGTGTTCTTCATTTTTACTTACAGTTCAAATTCAAGTAAACATAGTGAATGTTACTCAACTTTTGTCAAAATTCCTTTTAACCATTCTGACTTTTTTGAGGCAGTCAATAGTGTTTAAAGTTTTAGTTTGTTGCATCAGAAAGGATTTACAAAAAGGCCGATGTCTCACATTGATTCCCTTATGTCTATTACAGAAGATATGATTAAAGACCCACTGCTTGTGTACTGATTCAGTACTTTTTTCTGTTTTCATCTTAATTTTGTCTCCCAGGCTAAATATAAGCGGGGCTACAGGCCCACAAGTGTCTCCTATTGTCCTTGAACATGTAGTGTACTGATTATCGGCTTTGCATTGCAAACACATTTTTCTTTCATGTCTGTCTAAGTAATTCTCACGCTCTCTGGGCTCTGGCTCCAGTACTCTCTAGTTCACCTTATGACACTATATATTGTCTGTATATTTTGATCAGGTGTTAATCCACCAATAGGTGAAAGTTTCCATAGCTTCGTCCCAAGCACTTCAGTCTTATACAACATTTTAATAGCTGTTGTGAGTTTGCTCAGTTGAAATAAGTATGGTAAAGATTATACTAATTTCAAGTATATAATATTTCATGAAACTTAGTAAAAATCAATTAATTTCTTGAACTGGTCATTTCTTTTTATGGATGCTATAGTCCATTCCAGGAGTATTGGGTGCAAAGCAAGAACAAACCCTGAAAAATGTATAGAAAGGATACACATTAAAGGAAACCTGCACATATCAAAGAGGCTTTCTTTAATACAACTGGAATTAGTTTCTTATTTTACATCAGCAAAACCTGCCTCCCCTACAATCTTCCTCTGTTCCACGCTTAAAAAAGTAAAACATTTTGCATAATTCTTCTTTTATGTCCATTTGTCCGCTTCAGAAATGTCTTTGTTTCCTTACACACTGATTCTAATTAAGTGGTAAGCACAACAGGTGCATTGTGAGTCACACATCTTTTGCCTTTCAGAATGCAGTGTTATTTTACATTGATGCAAGCCAAAAAGAGCTTAGATGTAGTTACAGAGAAAATTGTATTGGTTCTGTAGATTTGAAAATGAGAGGCTTAGTCTATTCTGAATTATTATCTTTTCCAAAGATACATTTCTTGTTTTTGACAATTCCTTCAATTTGAAAGGTACTTGCTGGTCTGGTATGTTAAGCATCTTTTTATAATGTTTTTCAAAAATACTCTTTAAAAAAATCCAAAAAAACTGGAAAAGGAAAGGAAGCCAACTCATGATGCTACACATTGATCCCTCAACACAGTTTTCTTGTTGCATTTCGTTTGCAACTCAATTTTTAACTGCGTTAACTATACGATATGTGGCCACTTTATGAGCGGCATCTGCTAGATAAAACACACAGCTTACTACTCAGAACGTTTAATCAAATGGCATCAAGTTACTATATAACATGCAGACCTTATCTAAAGGTTTAGGTGCTTTTTGGTGGAAAATTAGAATGTGAGCTAAGAGGCCAAGATGGTCTTATAGTTGGCAACAGACATGGCGCTTCCTCTACTTCAGAACATTTGCCTTCCTCAGATTTTCACTAATTTAAGACTTCTTTGAAAATTATGAGATAAACAAACAACCCCCAATTATTTGCACTTATGTGGGTGAAATCATTTTAATTAGAGAGATCAGAAACTATATTTGTTTATGCAAACAAAATAGCACCAAACACTCAAATAACAGCTCTTTACAACAGTACTGTGCAGAATGTTATTGCTGAAAAGGCAACACATTGCACCCTGAAGCAAATGGCCTACAGTGGTAGAAGACCACACTGGGTTAGTTAAGAACAGAAAGGTGAGGCTACAGTGGGTACATTTTCATTAGAACTGGATGATTGAAGATTCAAAAACATGTTGCCTGGTCTACCAAATTTTGATTTCTGATGTGGCATGTAGAGGGTAGATTCAGAATCTGCCATAAGCTGAAAAAATCCTTGGATCCACCCTGCCTTATGTCAGCTATACAAGTTGGTACTGATGGGGTAATAATTGAGACGTTTTCTTGGCACACATTAAGCTAGATGAATGTTGTTTGAAATATTACAACATTTTTTCAGCATCTAGTTGAATCCATGCCTCAAAGAATTTGGGCTGTTCTATAGGGAAAAGGTGGTTCTACCTAGTACTGGATACTCCTAGATAGATAGATAGATAGATAGATAGATAGATAGATAGATAGATAGATAGATAGATAGATAGATAGATAGATAGATAGATAGATAGATAGATAGATAGATAGATAGATAGATAGATAGATAGATAGATAGAGTGCATCCGGAAAGTATTCACAGCGATTCACTTTTTGCACATTTTGTTATGTTACAGCCTTATTCCAAAATGGATTAAATTCATTTTTTTCCTCAGAATTCTACACACAACACCCCATAATGACAACGTGAAAAAAGTTTACTTGTGATTTTTGCAAATGTATTAAAAATAAAAAAATTGAGATGTACATAAGTATTCACAGCCTTTGCCATGAAGCTCGAAATTGAGCTCAGGTGCATCCTGTTTCCCCTGATCATCCTTGAGATGTTTCTGCAGCTTAATTGGAGTCCACCTGTGGTAAATTCAGTTGGTTGGACATGATTTGGAAAGGCACACACCTGTCTATATAAGGTCCCACAGTTGACAGTTCATGTCAGAGCACAAACCAAGCATGAAGTCAAAGGAATTGTCTGTAGACCTCCGAGACAGGATTGTCTCAAGGCACAAATCTGGGGAAGGTTACAGAAAAATTTCTGCTGCTTTGAAGGTCCCAATGAGCACAGTGGCCTCCATCATCCATAAGTGGAAGAAGTTCGAAACCACCAGGACTCTTCCTAGAGCTGGCCAGCCATCTAAACTGAGTGATTGGGGGAGAAGGGCCTTAGTCAGGGAGGTGACCAAGAACCCGATGGTCACTCTGTCAGAGCTCCAGAGGTCCTCTGTGGAGAGAGGAGAACCTTGCAGAAGGACAGCCATCTCTGCAGCAATCTACCAATCAGGCCTGTATGGTAGAGTGGCCAGACGGAAGCCACTCCTTAGTAAAAGGCACATGGCAGCCCGCCTGGAGTTTGCCAAAAGGCACCTGAAGGACTCTCAGACCATGAGAAAGAAAATTCTCTGGTCTGATGAGACAAAGATTGAACTCTTTGGTGTGAATGCCAAGCGTCACGTTTGGAGGAAACCTGGCACCATCCCTACAGAGAAGCATGGTGGTGGCAGCATCATGCTGTGGGGATGTTTTTCAGCAGCAGGAACTGGGAGACTAGTCCGGATAAAGGGAAAGATGACTGCAGCAATGTACAGAGACATCCTGGATGAAAACCTGCTCCAGAGCGCTCTTGACCTCAGACTGGGGCGACAGTTCATCTTTCAGCAGAACAATGACCCTAAGCACACAGCCAAGATATCAAAAGAGTGGCTTCAGGACAACTCTGTTAATGTCCTTGAGTGGCCCAGCCAGAGCCCAGACTTGATTCCGATTGAACATCTCTGGAGAGATCTTAAAATGGCTGTGCACCGACACTTCCCATCCAACCTGATGGAGCTTGAGAGGTGCTGCAAAGAGGAATGGGCGAAACTGGCCAAGGATAGGTGTGCCAAGCTTGTGGCATCATATTCAACAAGACTTGAGGCTGTAATTGCTGCCAGAGGTGCATCGACAAAGTATTGAGCAAAGGCTGTGAATACTTACAGTATGTACATGTGATTTCTCAGTTTTTTTTTTTTTTAATAAATTTGCAAAAACCTCAAGTAAACTTTTTTCACATTGTTATTATGGGGTGTTGTGTGCAGAATTCTGAAGAAAAAAATGAATTTAATCCATTTTGGAATAAGGCTGTAACATAACAAAATGTGGAAAAAGTGATGTGCTGTGAATACTTTATGGATGCACTGTAGATAGATAGATAGATAGATAGATAGATAGATAGATAGATAGATAGATAGATAGATAGATAGATAGATAGATAGATAGATAGATAGATAGATAGATAGATAGATAGATAGATAGATAGATAGATACTTTATTAATCCCAAGGGGAAATTCACAAAACACTACATAATATTGTAGTCACTACCTGTATACTGTGTACTATTCTATTTAATGAATTCATATATAGCACTCTTCTCAGATAGCATTCTCAGGACCCATGCAGACATTCACTGATATATGTAGAATAGCCAAAAAAAAAACACCATACAAAATATCCCTACGTGTATTTATCCATCCTTTGACATAGCCACTTAATCCAGTTCATGATTGGGGACCAGTGCCTGTAATCATGTCACTTCATGTATATACCTGAATATTACTGAGTCAATATAACGTAAAACCAATAACAATAAAGAGAAAACAAAAAACAGCTTTAGTAAAAATCTAAGAGAAAATAAAATCCACAGCACACAATCCTTTGAAAAGTTTGAAGTCAAAGCTTAACTGAATAAGACCAGCTGGCCACTGAGCACCTAACTGGCCATTCCGAAACGCATTGCAGTGCAGGTTAGTGTCCATGAATATGGTGAAATCCCATTATAGTCTGAATTTGTAACTGGTTATTCCATTGTCTTCCATTTTAAGGTTAGGAAAAGTAAACTGGCTACTGTGTGAAAGGTCATCATAAAGTGCAGAAAAATATAAAAATAAACAAAAAAGGAAATGGAATACTAAAAGCTAGTCAGTTTTAGTCTAGGTAACTGAGTGATATTTTACTTTACACCAGCAGCTATTAAAACAATGGGTCTTCAGACTCAAGATAGTCCCATCAAATTTTTATGAATTCTGCAACCCAAACCCAAACTTTTAATTTGCCTATATTTTAAAAACTTGAAGGCAGATACAGTATCATACTGTGTTATATTGTAATGGCTGAACGATAGAACAGTGTCAAGCTTTACACCTAAATGTCTATTGGAGTCAATGGAACTACATTTTAGGATCTCTGAACTAACTGAATGATGATGGAAAGCCGAATGATACAGATATAATGTTTTTATTGAATTTCTCCTGGTGGAGTCAGGTAGAGATAATATGTTATTTGTGAACCTGAAAGGACACTATATTTAACTGAAGGCAAGAATGAGCGATGTCTGTTTTCAAACATCTGCACATATTGAAAATAACTTTATAAGTAGGAAATAAACCATCTAAGAACAGTTTCTTATCACCTAACATCATTCTCAAACTCCTCATAATAGAAAGCTGTGGTAAATGGTTATCTCTGCTTGAAGCTCATTTGAAGGTAATATGTATTTTAGTGAGCGAGAAGGTCAAATATTTGTTTAAATGGCATTTTGCTAGCGAATGGTTACACAAGCAACCCATCACAGTGCATGTTCCTTTACTTAAGCCTCTGTAACAGTTCTCTACTTTAGATACTTATTACCTTTGTATACTATCTCATGAGCTTGTGCAAGCTTGCTTCAATGGATACCCTATCAACTATCTTTATTTTACTTTTTTCCAAATTGCAAAAAATACCTTCTCAATCAAGCTGAACACTGCCCAGGTCATTAAGAGGCTTCTTAAAAATTCAGCTCAGAAGCTGAGCATCCATGAAATATAGAAGAAGCGAACCTCTAAGGATTTTTCCAGTGTTGGGTATCTTTATCCAAAAAAGACAACTCCATCTTACTTCCCTAGAGTCACATTTCAGAGTTGTAAATGACAGGATGAATAGGTTGTGTCAAGTACTTAATGAATACATCACACACTAGCATAGTCAACCTCTATTGAGACCATTATCATCATCTGTACTTTGCCTGAAGGCAAGTTTACACTATCCACTTTCTTTGTTTCACTTTGTCTGTGGTTCTTCATTTGATGTGTGCATGTGTTTAAGTCTCTTCTTTTTATATCACTTAACGGTTCTGTTCATGATCTTTTTCTTGATTTCTTTCATTCTAAACCTGCTGTTGAACAGCTCTCTTGTAATACATGTTTCTCTTAGAATATTTCTGTGCCATTGCCTCTTTGGATTCAGGATAATATTGACGTTTACTATTTGCAAGATATACAATATTTTTTTTATGTGGTCTTGCTATTTGATTCAGTCCATGTGTATATTACTGTGAAAAGTATACTTTATTCATTCATCAACACCCAGGTTTGTGGAGTGTATAATACCTCACTTCACATTGATTCTAGTAACTCCTAAAATGTGAGTGATTTTGAGCTTTTGGCATAGGTAATACGAGTGTGGATGAGACAAAGTATTGCAGAGGAAAGAAATGGGCAACTACCGTAGCTAAGTAAAAAAGAATAATATTAATAGTGTATTGAAATAATAGGATGGCTAGAATAATAGCATTATCTTATTGTCTTAATACATGGAACATTTCCTTCCAGTATATGTAATTAATGTAAATAACATGACATTGCTGTTGAATTTGGCATGTTGATATTTCCAGTAGTAACCCTAGCTCCAGGGTTGTGGGTTTCCTTTGTGCCCTTGTGTTGTATGTATGGACCCGCTTTCTGTCTGTTGAGTCAGTATGATTTCTAGCCACATTACAGATATTTGGTGACACTAAATACGATTGTTATGAATGAATGGTAGGGTTTTTCAGTTATCTATAATTGTACTCATGTAGGTTGTACTCATGCTTGTTTTAGTATTATCCCCAGTAATACAGAATAGGCTTATGTTCTTCCCAACCCATTAATGGAGAAAACAGGTTCAGAAAGTGGATGGATTGATGAATATTTATGGTAGTTTCATTTATCTAGTTATTTCATTTATCTAATGGCTACAACTACATTAAGTACCAAGTAGAAAAACCATAATGAATTCATCAGGCCTTGACTCAGTCTTCAAATGCATAGCATAACATTCTAAAGACCTGCATAATTCAATTCAGGGTCATGGGAAGCTGAAACCTATGCAAATAGCCACCAACTCTGAATAGGTTGTAAGTTAAGTTTATCTCAGGGTTCATTCATAAAGTCTCCCACACTCTCACTGTTCCAATTTAAAATTGTCAGCTCATCTAATCTGTTTCTTGAGAGAAAGGAGGAAACCTGAAATAATTAAACACTTTAACCCAGAGTACCCAGGGAAGAATACCCAAAGTAATCACACTCTAACTCGGATTACCCAGGAAGAAAACTCGGAGTAATCACACTGAAACTCAGATTACCCAGGGAGGAAACCCGGAGTAATTGCATTAAAATTCGGATTACCTAAGGAGGAGACACAGAGTGAGTACATTAAAATTCTGACTACCCAGGGAGGAGACCCAGAGTAATCACACTCAAACTCAGATTACCCAGGGAGGAAACCCAGAGTAATTACTTTAAAATTCAGATTACCCAGGGAGGAAACCCAGAATAACCACACTTAAACTCAGATTACCCGGAGAGGAAACCGGAGTAATTGCATTAAAATTCGGATTACCCAGGGACGAAACCCGGAGTAATTACATTAAAATTCAGATTACCCAGAGAGGAAACCCAGAGTAATCACACTCAAACTCAGATTACCCAGGGAGGAAACCGGAAGTGATTACTTTAAAATTCAGATTACCCAGGGAGGAAACCCAGAATAATCACACTCAAACTCTGATTACCCAGGGAGGAAACCCGGAGTAATTGCATTAAAATTTGGATTACCCAGGGAGGAGACCCAGAGTGAGTAGATTAAAATTTGGATTACCCAGGAAGGAAACCTGGAGTAATTACACTAAAATTCAGATTACCCAGAGAGGAAATCCAGAGTAATTGCATTCAAATTCAGATTACCCAGGGAGGAAACCCGGAGTAATTACATTAAAATTCAGATTACCCAGGGAGGAAACCCAGAGTAATTACACTAACATTCAGATTACCCAGGGAAGAAAACCTAGAATAATCACACTCAAACTCAGATTACCCAGAGAGGAAACCCGGAGTAATTGCATTCAAATTCGGATTGCCCAGGGAGGAAACCTGGAGTAATTACACTAAAATTCAGATTACCCAGGGAGGAAACCCAGAGTAATTACACTAAAATTCAGATTACTCAGGGAAGAAAACCCAGAATAATCACACTCAAACTCAGATTACCCAGAGAGGAAATCCAGAGTAATTGCATTGAAACTCAGATTACCCAGAGAGGAAACTCAAAGTAATTACATTAAAATTCAGATTACCCAGGGAGGAAACCCAGAGTAATTACACTAACATTCAGATTACCCAGGGAAGAAAACCCAGAATAATCACACTCAAACTCAGATTACCCAGAGAGGAAATCCAGAGTAATTGCATTCAAATTCAGATTACCCAGAGAGGAAACCCAGAATAATCACACTCAAACTCTGATTACCCAGGGAGGAAACCCGGAGTAATTGCATTAAAATTTGGATTACCCAGGGAGGAGACCCAGAGTGAGTAGATTAAAATTTGGATTACCCAGGAAGGAAACCTGGAGTAATTACACTAAAATTCAGATTACCCAGAGAGGAAATCCAGAGTAATTGCATTCAAATTCAGATTACCCAGGGAGGAAACCCGGAGTAATTACATTAAAATTCAGATTACCCAGGGAGGAAACCCAGAGTAATTACACTAACATTCAGATTACCCAGGGAAGAAAACCTAGAATAATCACACTCAAACTCAGATTACCCAGAGAGGAAACCCGGAGTAATTGCATTCAAATTCGGATTGCCCAGGGAGGAAACCTGGAGTAATTACACTAAAATTCAGATTACCCAGGGAGGAAACCCAGAGTAATTACACTAAAATTCAGATTACTCAGGGAAGAAAACCCAGAATAATCACACTCAAACTCAGATTACCCAGAGAGGAAATCCAGAGTAATTGCATTGAAACTCAGATTACCCAGAGAGGAAACTCAAAGTAATTACATTAAAATTCAGATTACCCAGGGAGGAAACCCAGAGTAATTACACTAACATTCAGATTACCCAGGGAAGAAAACCCAGAATAATCACACTCAAACTCAGATTACCCAGAGAGGAAATCCAGAGTAATTGCATTCAAATTCAGATTACCCAGAGAGGAAACTCAGAGTAATTACATTAAAATTCAGATTACCCAGGGAGGAAACCCAGAGTAATTACACTAACATTCAGATTACCCAGGGAAGAAAACCCAGAATAATCACACTCAAACTCAGATTACCCAGAGAGGAAACCCGGAGTAATTGCATTCAAATTCGAATTACTCAGGGAGGAAACCCGGAGTAATTGCATTCAAATTCGAATTACCCAGGGACGAAACCCGGAGTAATTGCATTCAAATTCAGAATTACCCAGGGAAGAAAACCCAGAATAATCACACTCAAACTCAGATTACCCAGAGAGGAAACTCGGAGTAATCACACTCAAACTAAAATTCAGATTACCCAGGGAAGAAAACCTGGAGTAATCACACTCAAACTCAGATCACCTATAGAAATAAAGCATACATGAACTAACTTGTATTTTATATAATGGGTTTTAATTTTGTTTTAAATTATAATAAGGGAACAAAGACACCTCATTTTAGATGAATTCTGACTATTGTATAAATTTTCTTTCCCTAACATCATCTCAGGAAATGTCATACTATGGTGGCTCTCTTCTGTTTTAATATGCTTTATTTTTAAAGCAGCCATAAATCACATGTTTTACTTGCATTATGCTTTTCAAAAAATAATTATTATGAGCTCTGTTTAATAAGAGATAAGAATGGCCAAGCCTATGAAACAATACATGAAAGCATGTATTCATTTCATGTAATAATATGTATGTAGAACTTTTTCCAAAATTATTTAAAAAATAAACAAACAAAAAAGTTATAATAATTTATGATCGCTTGTACTGAGTAATTGACCAGTATATGCATAATATCTCGTTTTACTGCTTCATTTCCATTTTAAAGCCTTAATTATATTTTTTAGTATTTGCTGTTATTATCTTTATTTCATGATTTCATGCTACTGTAATTTTTTTACATTATTTGTTGTTATTATCTTTTATTTGACAATTTCATGGTACTGTTATTTTTTTTTACATTTCAAAATTATTTTGTAAAATAATTCAGCTGACAAATATTTCATTGGTTTTGATATTATACCTCAATATTTTTGCAACAGAGTAAGTCAACCAATGAGCACTTTATAATATAAAAATAAAAATCTTGCATAGTGTTCATACATATAGGTGCCACATAAAATAAGGACTGCACTGCATATCTGAAGCTTGACACTTGCAGTGCCACCTGCAACAATCTGCAAGGAATTTCCCGTTGCTTTTGTACTACTTGTATACTTTAAGAATCCTATATGTTGGAACACATCTACCTGGGGTGTGCAAAATTTGCCTTATTCCTAAACACTTTCAGTCAGGCTTGCTGTCCACCAGCAGATGGTGACACTAGCATTTCCATTGTAGCAGTGCTTACAGTCAAATAAGGTGTGAAAATCAGAGTTCAAACACAAAACTCTTTCAAAAGATAAATGCAATCTGGTTAATCAAACACTTTGCTTTTATTTGGTTTTGATTTTGTTTGCTCATAGAGTTGGTTGGACTAGAGTGATTCCTTGTTTATTTTTCTCTACTAAAATACATTATCATTCAAATGCTTCTTCAAGAAAATCCAGGAAAAAAAAAGGAAAGAGAGAAACTGACAGTGTTAAGTCCCAGATGAAAAAGTGGTAAAAAAGTTATGACTTCAAAGGTGTTTACTTTCCATGTTTTTTAATTTGTCTGGGCATATGCAGTTTATTTGCATTTCAAATACTTGCATTTAAAGCAGGTGGTTAAATGCCAAGATGAGAATTGATGGCAGTCACCCCTACAGCAAGTAGCATGGGATCTATATTGTGTTTTGACATTAAAACGAAATGGATAGCAGCTAAATAAACAGCAAGAAATACCACTTGATCTCCCTGTGCCTTAATGTACAGCATATACAGTTTACTCAGAGATACAGACACATGCACACTTACAGGCTGAGTTTACATCTCGCGTTGTTCACAAAAACAGACAAGGTTACTCAGAGAAAGGTTGACATCTTGAGGGTGCTGATCTACCTAATGCAGTCAATTTCATTACATACAGTATAAGTTCTTACTTTGGGCTCAGATTAAATGCAATAGTTATCAATCAGATATTAAAACTTAAAATTTATAAGACGGGAAAACAGCTGCTCATATATTTATGACTAGACCACTCTAAAATATTAAACTCATGTCATCACAGTTTGCCCCTACATCTGGAGCCATCTGGATTTTATTAAATATTACACAAAAAAATGCAGCTATTTACATTCGTTTATATCTGCAGCAGAAGAAGGAAAAACCTCAACATGATTAGATTCTAATTTGAGTGCCATTCAAGTGTGCCACACAAAAGAGAGAATATTTATAGAAGTCACCAAACAGCAGCCTTGCGTATGAATATACACTCAAGAAAACAGATAACACTCAGCCTTGCGAAATAACCTGGGAAGGCACAAAAGAAAAGCGGTTTGTTTAAAAAGCAGCTCAAATCGGGACAACGCATTTACAGTGGCAAGGAACCTGGCGTGCAGAAAATTTGGATTTGACCTATTTAAAAAAGAAAGCATTTACCATTCGGGTGGTGTCAAAATAAGGGGAAGCAATGAATTATATATGTGTTCAAGGTAAAAAGCTTCTTAACTTATTAAAATTTAATCAAACAAATACATATTTCCATGTTTTATTCGGTTCAAAGGCATACATGTGCCGTCATTCCTTGTGCATTTTTTTCCTTTTTCTTGTCTGTTTAGAAATGGGGTGTGAGATATTTTGCAACGTATGCATAACCCAAGTGAGAAGAAGTCAGAGAGCTTAAAGCAAATGCTTGCACACATCCTGAGCACCCAAATCACTGGCCCTAAATGCTGTCAGTGGGGCATTTCCAGGGCTTTTATGGGTGTCTGCTCAGTATACAGTATAATACTAAACATATTAAATATACTGTATATGTGGTTCACCATTCAACCAGGTGTCTAATTTGTCAAACTGTACTCTGCTGATACCATGTGGAGGGGAATTTTTTTTTTTTTGGAATAAAGATGGAGACATCTCTGATCTTTTTAGTAAATAAATAAAGTGAATTATACATTTTCCCTTAGACCAAAGAACCATGTGTATTACTTTATGTTTATTTAATGTCTTTCTAAACTGAGAGATTACTTTGAGATGCATGACAGAATGCAATGCTTTAAATTCTAGGAATGTTTTAGAGCCCAGTTGAATTGTTACTTCATAGTACTTTTTGCTGACTTGTCTTTAGAGTGAAACAAAGGCACATTTTTTATAACATAACACTTTTAAGTCTGCGTAATATACAATATGTACTTGTTTTAAGAAGATAAAGCATGCCTTCATCGTGCACTGGCCTGTACATAGAACACAGCTAATGCAGATCAGATCAGTTGGCTGGGAGGTGGATGGGCACCATAGGATGGGATGATTGTTTTATTTTGTGTTGACATTTTCCTGGTTATGTTTGTTTTATTCTAACTTGCATTTGCTTAATAGAAATCTGATTAAAAATCTATCTATCTATCTATCTATCTATCTATCTATCTATCTATCTATCTATCTATCTATCTATCTATCTATCTATCTATCTATCTATCTATCTGTCACACCGTTTCTGTCTGTCTGTCTTAAAAGTGCAAGCCACAGGTGTGTGCCAACAATTACACATTCATTTATAAAATGCATTAATTGTATTATTTAATAACTTACAAAGAAAAAATCATGCCTGTTAAAGGAATCCTGTAGTGAAGAGTCCTAAATCTTATCTGTTATTCCATAACTTAATCATATGGCTCTTAAGAGCAGGACACAAACAGCTGTGCCTCTGTAATATGCATGCAATATGTGTAAAATGATATGCTTTAATTTTGAGCCCATTTTAAGCAGCAACAAAATCTGTTTATGCAGGGACATTAAGAATGGGCTTTAACTCTTTCAAATCCTGCACTTGACACATACTGTACTTGTACAGTATTTATTTATTGCCGTTTGTGACTTTTTATTTCGTCATTAAGATTCAGTTTATGTAAGTGATCAACTCATTTTTATGTCTTCTTTGGAAATAGATAGCATTCTGACAGTGTACTTACTTTACGTGTGCAAGCAACATGTTGAGTTATGCCAATTAACTATTCGTACTTTACTGTAATTCATTAATTTGTATATCATTCTATTGTGAATCCGGTAAAGGACAACTCAACAAAATGGCCAAAAAAAGCGCTTTGTCTCCTAAAGTATAGCTTTCTAGGTAAATGTGGACATGGTATGCGTCTTCTTCTCTGGATGCTCTGAATTGAAGGATAGTCATTCAAATCAAAAACTAGGGAACAAGCCTTCTTATACTGATATTTTTAGTAAAAATACCACATAACCAGGAGATCTAACCTGAATATGCAAAATAGTAATAATAAGATTAATAACGGCATTTTAAATAAGAATGATCGATAGAAAGTACAATGGTATATTATGGTCCAACATGACAACATTAGTTCATTGGTTCACCGTTTAATTGATGCTGGGACCAAAAGGGGCGGAGCTGTAGGCAGGGTTGGAGACTTCGTAACTCCTATGACTGGTCGATGTTGTGCCTGCGACAAGTAAGAGCAGAGAACTGTTAGACTGCTGGGCTATTTTGAACTCCTTACCCTGTGTATCTCCACGTTCTGATCCTGGAAGAGAAAGGCTTTTCCCTCACGTGTGACAATATGTATTTATTTACTGTATAGGTATGGGTGTGAGTGTATTTGTACATGATCTATAAAGTGGACGTTAATGTTTCTACCTTAGTACACTGCAAATTTCATCTGCAGAAAGGTGATTTAATGATTTGAAGCAAATTTTTTGGCAAATTTGACTTGGCCAGAACTTTACAGCTCTCCAGTGATCAGGCTGCACTTGCTTCATAATGTACATTACATGTCTATGTCATACAAGCAATGCAACTGTAATCTGCTCACTGCTGACACTGGTTTTATTCCCTTTTTTATTCCAAATTTGAACTGACACTAACTTGAGGGTGTACTGACTTGATTCATATACTGTAATAAGCTTGAATGAAGAGACCTGTATTCGGTTATATTAAAGTTTATATTTCCCTTTCTGCTCAAACTAGACACCTCTTCTTCAAAAGTGTATGGAAAAATCCTGCCTTTTCAAAATATGTGTGCAGCAATTGTTCAAATTTATTTTATAGAATTTATTACTAACCTTATTTCTGACAGAATATATTTTCTTTGGTTTACTCTTCTACCAATTCCTTGCTCATGTTGGGTTTTTTTTTCAGAACCATACTTATGATTTGCCCTGACTTTTAATAGTAATTTTCTTTTGTCCCCTGATCTTTCAAAATGAAAATATTTAAAAGGTAATTAGCTAACTAAGACAAAACTGCATGCAAGAACAACTACCAAACCTATTAAAAAAAAAAAAAAAACTAATGGGAATGCAGACAGTCAGAGCTAGTCAAAATAAAAAGTGAATCAAAGAAAATGAAAGCCATGCTGATTCTGACTGAAATTTTGTAACTGCACAAAACAACATTTGCAGTCTGTAATGCTCCCCACACCTTTCAAACCAAACTAACACCAGTCTGAAATAATGCTGAACACAAATCATGTCTTTGCTCTGCACATGACTTTCTGCTTGGTAGCAGCTGGTCACATGGGAACACTAGTAAAATGCACTGATTGAAAAATCTGTGGTTTGGCGTACACTATAATGTTGAGAATTACAAACTCATTTACCAAAAGCAGCTTCAACAATTCTTTTACTTCTTTTGTTTTCTGCATTATGGTTACGTTTCCCTAAAGTCAGTTGCAAGCTCAAATGCTGTTTACACCATGTACTATAATATTCAACCAAATGTAGTGCTGAGATTTACTGATTTCTCTTTTGACATTCTTAGGTAGTGTGAGCAGTTTGTCTGAATGTGTAAAATTAAATAAATACACAAATAAATAACTATATTGTAAAATGTGACAGTATGTAAATAAAAACACAATGACATGTGAACAGATGTAATTAAAGTATCATGAAATATGTTTTTGGTCCTAAGTTTTTTTTTAATTCCTGTATGTATTTATTATTTCTCTATTTAGTTGTTGCAGTGGCACCACACACAACATGAAATATGCCTTAAACTGTAAACCCCCATTAAAGAGAGTGGGCTTTAACAAGTACTGTTTTTGATTGGTGTACTGTCTGCAGAGTGGGCGGAACTGTTCGGTTAAGTGTCACATTTACGGAAGACATTCTAGGTGTAGTCTCTTAAAAGGATGATGAATTCAGAGGTTCCTGAATTAAAGAAGCTACTTTCTGCCAAAATTCTGGTCAGGTTTTTCGTGCACTCCTATCTGCCACGGATGCACAGGCCCAACTTTGTGCATGCACTTTGCTTGCCTTGACTAGGCATTGGCTCATAGGCATGTACAAAGTTGCAACTGTGTGTGTCCCTTCTTAAGATGATAAACCAATCAAAACACAGTACTCGCTAGTGCTCACCATCTCAATTTTTCATTTCGAGACATATTTTATGTTACATGTGGTATCACTGAGATAAATGAAATGAAGAAATAATTAAATAAATACATAACCATCCATCCATCCATCCATTTTCCAACCCGCTGAATCCGAACACAGGGTCACGAGGGTCTGCTGGAGCCAATCCCAGCCAACACAGGGCACAAGGCAGGAACCAATCCTGGGCAGGGTGCCAACCCACCGCAGGACATACATAAACATATTTCATGAAACATTTATTTATGTTGCCATATCATTGTGCTTATGTTAATTTATTAGCCACACCATCTGACACGGGTAATAAAGTAATTTAAAAATATTTGGTATCTCTTGCCCTGCATTAACCTTCAGCGCCTTTCCTGTGTATTTTCGTGTGTTTGAACTTCTCCTCACCTATGTTCTCTCTCGAGAGTGCATTCCCATAAACCCAGCTTTTCAGACTCTCTCATTATTTTTGAGACATCTTTTTCGACTCCTACCCACTTTTATACTTCCCACATTTGAAGGCAACTCTCTTTGTATGCCTTCAAAAGTCGTTTCTCTTCCTTGTGTGTCTATCAGTTGTGCTTCCTCTTTCAATTGCTTTACCAAAGCAAAACTGACTAATCACTCCAAAGCCATAATGACCAATCATATTGCTGTAAGGAATAGGACACATGCAAAGACCTCAATGTTTTATTATATAGATAGATAGATAGATAGATAGATAGATAGATAGATAGATAGATAGATAGATAGATAGATAGATAGATAGATAGATAGATAGATAGATAGATAGATAGATAGCATAACTATCTATCTATCTATCTATCTATCTATCTATCTATCTATCTATCTATCTATCTATCTATCTATCTATCTATCTATCTATCTATCTATCTATCTATCTATCCATCCATTTTCCAACCCGCTGAATCCAAACAAAGGGTCACGGGGGTCTGCTAGAGCCAATCCCAGCCAACACAGGGCACAAGGCAGGAACCAATCCCGGGCAGGGTGCCAACCCACCGCAGATCTATCTATCTATCCATTTATTTATTTATTTATTTGATTGATTGATTGATTGATTGATTGATTGATTTTGTCAGAAGTATTCCTCCATTGTGAACCGGATACTTTTTATATCACCCTTCAAATTAGAAGACACATAAGGTAACACATTATAAACTCTAGACTTTTAAGTTATCAGTAAAAAGCAGCATAACAAAGGCACATAGGCTAAATGCAAACACAATAAATGTCAGTCAGCTTTCTTCAGAACAGCCTTATCAGGTACACAGCAGTAGATCAATGCTGAAAAACCAATATGAAAATGAACCTATACTCATCTTTTTACTCAGATTTTATATTCTTTGTCTGTAAACTGACTGCAATTTGCATTTACCCCCAAAATTCTTATTCATAATTCTTATTAATCTTTGTATTGGCTTTCAAGATAGGTCACGGCTTGCACAAAGGTGTTTCTTTTCTTCTGCCTCAGTCCATTTTCATCTTTCATTTGTGTGGTTAAGTTGTAGTGATCACTGAGTGACTGAGACTCAGCCAACAGTATCTGATGGATGCCTTAGACATACTTTACTACCTTAATACAAGAATAAGTGTCTGTGTGTGTTCATGTGTCTGGTCTGGTCTGTTCCTTCTGATTGGTAGGGTTAGGCAGAAAAATTTGAAAATAGGCGAAACGTAGAAAAATGATTTAGAAAAATCAAAAATGATGCTAAATTACCAAATAAGGCTCTAAAACTAAAATGTATTAGCCTATTCCGTCGTCCACCATTATATGGTAGTAGCAACAGTGTGGTAGGGACATTCTTGTACCCACTCAGGCTACGTGAACAAGGTTTATAACTTCACATGGTGGGCAGTGAACGAGTTAAAAATAACGATAAATCGATGTGCGTCACAGGTAGCCAAACCCCCGACAAGACCAGGCCAATGCAGTAGTAACCACTGCTGCCTTTTCCCAGCAAAACACTTAAACTTTAAAAGTGGTAATTTCAACTAGTGATACCTACAGGAAGGGGATTGTATGTTTTCAACCCATGTACTATATCAAATAAAAAATGAAATTGATTACTTAAATTTCAGTCTTTCTTAGATGAGTTGCACAGCTAGTTACAGATAATTGTATGGATCTCGAACATTAATACTTGTGTATAACTCATAGTACACAGTAACATAAGGAATACACCTATTCAACTCTATTTCAATGTAAAAAGTGGAACTTCATTAGAGCTTTCTCAGCTCACAACTTGCCTCAGTGAAATTAAAACCTGGATGGAGCAGAACTCTTTAAAATTAAATTGCAACAAAACTGAACTCCTACAAATTGGGACTAAAGTGCAACTTAATAAAATGAGCTCCTTCCCAGTCAATCTTGGCGGTGATCTCATCAGACCTGCCTCTACTGCAAAGAATCTTGGTGTCATTTTTGATCCTTCCTTTCTTATTCCGTCCACATAAATCACATTAAGAAACATTCTTACTTTCACCTCCATATCATATCACGTGTTCACTCCTTCCTCTTCTTTTCTAACGCTGAGAAACTTGTCCATGCTTTTATCACATCCTGCATCAATTATTGTAATTCCCTACTAGCAGGTGCCCCTTCTAATCTTATATTACAGCTCCAGCTTATTCAAAACTCAGCTGCAAGAGTCCTTAATTGAACCAGCAGCAGCGAGCACATAACACCCATCCTGCTTCACCTTCACTGGCTCCCTGTGTCTTACAGAATTGAATATAAAATTATACTAATAACCTACAAAGCCTTAAACGACCTTGCGCCAAACTACATCAGTGACCTTCTCCATCACTATGTGTCTGTCCACCCACTAAGGTCCTCTGATTCTGGTAATCTTGTTGTGCCCCACACTAATCTACACTCCATGGGTGACAGGGCCTTCAGCTGTATAGCGCCCAGACTCTGGAATGACCTACTGAAATTAATCAGGTCAGCTGACTCCACGAATTCTTTTAAAAAGCAAGACACATCTTGCCTGAAGAAGGGGCCTGAGTTGCCTTGAAAGCTTGCATATTGTAATCTTTTTAGTTAGCCAATAAAAGGTGTCATTTTGCTTGGCTTTTCTCTACATTCATAATGGCTAACACGGTACAACACCCTAGTACTAAAAAACAACTCAAAACTCATCTGTTCAGGAAGGCTTTTAGCTCTACTCGACTTTGCTACCCCTCTCTTAGTTTACTTCTCTGTCAAGATGCTCATGTAACCTCTGTGTGTGTGCTAGACCATCAATATTGTTGTCTGTTAGGCTTTTTTTCTCTGAATTTACTATCTTACTCTTCTTTATTTATTTATCTGGTTTAGTACAATGCTATATACTGTACACCCTGCCGTTCTTTCTTAAACTCTGTGAAGAACCCTTGAGCATGGGAAAGGCGTTATATAAATAAAATGTATTATTATTATTATTATCACACCAAACGTATGTGAAATGTGACCAAATTATTACTTGTAAATTATTTACTTACTTTTCAAAACTTTTACAAATCTAAATTTTCCCAGTCTCAGCAATGATAAGATTCTCCAACTCTATCATGAAGAGACCCCTTATTTCTTTCCCAGCTCCAGTTTCCTCTCTTTTTGGACAATGTTCAGTGGATGATTTTAAACATAATATGGCAGTAACAGCTCTCTTTGGACTGGACACAGTCAGTTCAGCCCATCCCAATTTATGGCTTACGGTACATTTAAAAGACATGTAGTCAATCAACCTTCCACAAGCATATTTGAATATCCTCTATTCTAGTAACCCAGGGCTGTTAAAATAGTATTTTTCTAATATAGTATAATTGAGTCACATTGCATTCCCATTTCCTAATATTCTAGGAGTCTTTGTTATTCTTATACCTTACTTTGCATAAAAATTATATTTAATCCTCTTTATCCATATGGTGGACTCTCTAGAGACCTGACTGCTTCCTTCTTAAGTCATCTGGCTTTTTGCGCTGAGCCCTTTATGGGAGGAATTGAGGGTCAGAAGGTCAGGGCAACCAATTGTGGAATTTCTCTTTAGTAGTTGATGTGAAATACCCCCTGCTGGGCCTGAGTATTTATTGAAAGAGATTTCTATAATGTGTGACCCTTTATATTATAAAAAATGATACTATGAGAAGTATTAAATGCAATATTGAAGCTAGTGTACACATACTACTAAAACCTTGGCTTAATGAGCATGAATGAATAGTGACTGTTACCAGCTAAAGCTGTCCTTTAACATTGTACAATAGTGCTCAGTTTTAAAAACTACAGGATATCCTAACTTTTTTAGGACCATGTACAGTATACAGCATATTGCAATCTAGTAGTTGCATGCTATAAGCAGCCTCATTTTTAAACTTTTGTGACAAGGGTGGTTAAAACTTTATTTCAGCAAGCAGATGTTATTTCGGGACTCTTTTATCCCTTGAGTACTGTAGTTTTATGGAGTCTTCTATAAAGAGTGCATACTGAACACAACAACAAAAATCAATGATTAAAAATTCTTTCTGTAAACGCACATAATGCTACAGTACATACCTAAAACAAAACCATTGTCAAGAAGTAATATCCAGAACTGACCATGTTCTAACAGTTTAAAATTGTACAAGAAATTATTGTAAAAACTGGAAACTGCACAGGAACAAGTTAAAAGTCATTTCTTTCAATTCATATGAGGTTAGCAGATACATCTATGGCTTTCAGTCAATATTAATATGGATGTACTGCATTGTTCTACTGTATTTGAAGGCTTAATGATTGTTACAGTATTGAAATTTTAGCCTTCATTAGGATATTAACTGTCATGTCTGACAGTACTAAAGGAAAATGCTGACTACACAGACTTGAAGAATGTGTTGCATGTTGGTGGTCCCAGATGCCGGTGTCACATCTTTTCTTCAGGACATAGGACCTCCGTGATTAGCAGCATGCCACACTTGAAAGAGGCTCTCAATTGGTCTCTAGCTGCCACAGATCTGGAACAACATGGTTTCGTTTAGGGATAGGCAACTGTAGTCCTAAAGGACCCAAGTGCCTTCTGCTTCTTAAATCACCTGAGTTTTTCAGTTATCTTAATTGGCTTCATTACAGAAATTAATTGGATACATTTAATACTTTCTACAAGCAATAAAATTTCATTCAAAATTTTGAACCTATCATGCTTTTTTCTAAAACGTGTGCGCAGCAGAGAAAAACATAATTGAACAAAATAAGAATTTGAATGCCACCATGCCAGGTAGTTTCACCTTTGAACTTGACCTTGCAACTTTTTCACCCTTACGTCTTTCATGTGTGACATTTTCTAACCTGTTTTAATCAACTTAGGTTTTATCTGAAAACTCATTTATCTGTAAAGAGTGGATCTACTCCCCATACAGTGTTTTATATATTTATCAGACACTGGTGTTTCCCTAAATCTTGCAAGTTTTATGGTATAAAAACAGAGAATACATACATATCCTTTCATAAGCAAGTGTGCAAACGATAGTTTTACAGTGGGTGTCAGTGCTCTGTCAGATGATCTGGAATTGATGCAGTAGAAAAGTGTAGAGACATCTTAATCCAAATACAGCATTAAAAAATTAATACTCTTTAAATGAAGAAGAGAAATTGCCACAAAAGCTCAGCACATCCCTCACATTTTATGAAGTGTGTTAACCTTTAGTTAATGAGTACATATAGAGTTTGTATCATGGGCTAAATTAAATTGTAAATTACCAGTTGAAACATAAGAAAAGTACAGAAAGCTAATTCATTCCAATTTGGATGAGAAATTCTGGAAAACATTCCTAAAGTGCACTTGCATGAGCTGCTTAAAATCCTCACACTGCTAGTCTTAAATCAAATGTTAGCACAATTTGTATTTTACCTTCTGTTATTCTGAAACATCTTCAGCTTGGGGGGGGGGGGGGGGGGTTCTGTTTTTTTAGACATCAAAGGGTTAAAAATTATAAGACAAAAGAAAGTGCAAGGGGGCTTTATTTTTCAGAGCAAAATGATACGGGTAAGTGAGCTTCAACTGACCAGAAATTATTCGCCTCTGTCTGTTAGACACGTAATGGAGTCATTTAACTAGTCAAATTAGGAGCTGTAGAAATGCACCATGCTTCATTACTGAGTTCGAATGGGCACCATTTTACATTTACGTCAAAAATGATTTCATAGCAAATTAATGTTTTTATTGTCTTGTAAAAAAGTTGGACACATAAAAGAGGAGCACCACCCAGAGGCCATTATAGAAAATACTAAATGCACAAATTCCAACATTTGTTTTATTCATTTCAATGAATTTGTGGACATGTGCTGTAATTTAAAAGTATAATAGTAATAGTAACTAGTAATTATAATGATGATGAGTAGCACTACTTTTGGAATAACATCTTATTTTTTTAAATAGGCACAAACAAAAAATATACAAAGTATATGCTTTTATAAGACAGTGTATGCTCCATCACATATAATTTTACTCGCCTCAAATTAAGCTTTACATGGAAACTAATGATAGGTGTTCATTCACTTAAGTTTGCCTTAAAAGAACAAAGTTAGATTTTTGTGAGACACTATCTATTAAAGCATTGTTAAAACATGTCTGTGGTAATAAAGTGTCTTATTTCATGTAAATTATCTATCTATCTATCTATCTATCTATCTATCTATCTATCTATCTATCTATCTATCTATCTATCTATCTATCTATCTATCTATCTATCTATCTATCTATCTATCTATCATTTATATACCTGTATATTGTGTGTGTGTGTGTGTGTGTGTATATGTATATATATATATATATATATATATATATATATATATGTTTGTGCGTGTGTGAGTATTTTATTTATGCATTTTATAGAAGGGTTGCTAAATAGATAACATATCCACACCAGCTAAGTATTTCATTTAATGTGTATATGCTAGGCAGCATCAGGCACAAAGCAGGACCTAGCTCTGAAAAGCATGCCAGTCAATTAAAAAGGTCCACTCAAGCACATATCCACACTTATATTAATAAATGATTAATCTAGAGTTACTCTTTAACTTAAAAAGTAGCTTTGGAGATATGATAGAAAGCAGGGACACAGGGAAATGCAGCCATGGGGAGAACATGTAGACTTCACATGTAGAACAAATGGGTTTGGGGTTCAAACACAGTAGGTTTGGGTTTGTGAGGCAGCAGTGCTATTCAGTGTTCCACTGTATTGTCTCTCTCTATATATTTTCCTTCTTAATTTTGGGTCCATGGGAGGGACCACGCTTAGATGGGGATTCAGTTCATCACTGAGGATCAATGTTGCTCATAGCCACAGTGACTGGCCCAATGATCAGCCACCAGCTAACCTAACATGCATAACTTTGAGGTGTGTAGCCCTCAAGTACAATATCTGGGGGGCATGTCAAGTCAGACAGAGGGTGATCATGCAAACTTTATACAGATAGTGACTTGGCTGAGGACTGAACCCAGGTATTTGGAGTTTTGACTAAAAGTGCTAACCACTGCACTTTGGTTCAATACTGTGTAGAGAAGTTTAAGTGTAAAAGAAAGAGATCATGTCTATGTGTGTAACTCACTGCCAATAGTTTATTTTGGTTGGACACAAAGTATTCTAGAGAAAGAGCATACTGTATAATAAAAAGCTAAGAGTAATATGCTAAACTAAACATTTCTTCAAAGAACCCTGAAGTTACAAATGCAAAACGACCACATTACAAACATAAGTAATAAATATTTATTGTATGATTGAAGACTGTATATTTGTTTCTTTGGTTATTTATGTTTCTGCGTGTTCTTGCATCATGTTGTAATAATCACTCATAAAAAAATGCAACTTTTTTTTTTTCTGATTGTTCTATGATAATTTATTCTTTACAGATGGCTGTTGCCCCTACAGGCACTAGGAGATTTTTTATTTTTTTCTTCTTGTGTATTTATTTCAGAGAAAATAATAAAATAAAACAAAAACTGCTTTTTGACAGTAGATAATGCTAACTGATAGATTATCATATGCATAAATGCTTTCCAGAAATTTCGTAAAAGCTGCATAATGGAAATATTGCACAATGTCAGTTTAATGACTTCTGTGCGGAACAGAGGTATCTCTAATTGGCTTTACAACTTTTTTTTTCTTTGTTGTTGTTTTATTTTTTCTTTCTGAGACAAAAGAATACATTCATGTTTATACAAAAGATAATGTATAATATTTGCTTTGACATCTTATGTTAAATTATTTCAAGTTTTAAAGGAGACGCATGTTTTATAAATAATTGGAAGTGGTTTATGGCAGCATTGAGGGTGGTGTGATTTTGATCTCTAAACAGTTTTTTCTTTTCATTTACTCAGACTGTTGCTGTAGGTAGAGATGATGTTAATACAATCATTTTTGGATTTTAGCCCCTGATGACATAAATCCAATCTGTTTCTTGGCTTCTCTCAAATGTACTAAATTTTATCTGCTATATCTTTACCTTTAAATGGCATATTAAGTTTCAGTTATGAACATAGATAGCAGAAAAATATTCAGTTCAATTCAATTTTTTCTTATTAAATGTTCTGCTTATGAGCCCAGCATTCTACACAATAATTGCAAACATGGAATGAAACAAATGTAGGTTTGGGGGTCCTTTAATTCTTTTTCTTTCTGTGTAATTCTTCAGAATGCAGCAGGTCACACAGAGTCCCCAGAGGGAATTACCAACTAGGCATTCTGGGTGATTGTGTCAATGCATAACGTTTCTAGCTGTTTACAATATAACAGAATATCATCATTTTCATTCTCTTCACAATGAGATGCTTGTCCATATGTAGAGCATTTGTAAGATTCTTCACTTCGTCAAGAATATTTAATGTATTGGAGGCAGTCACTGCAACTACAGTATGAGTGAAAATGACAAATAAGATCTGGTGAAGATCACCCAGTGGGCTTCATTTTTTGCCTAATAGTAGGAGTTGTGATTTCTTCATTGGTGGTCTTTTCATTGATAATTGAACTACTACTAATGATTTTATTGTGGATTTACCACTTTCTATCATATGCAGAAGACCAAATCTGTGCACTTTTTAGATGCTAGTCTGTCTCTTCCAGTACAAAAATATCAGCATGAATGAAAGAACATAAGAAATGTTCAGTATATATATTTAAAATTTGAATAGTATTTTAAACTTAATTTATTAAAGTAACACTTGTTTGTTGTTAACAATTATAAAAGTTTAATTTTTATAAATAAATGCTTTTTCTACAAGGTTATGGCCAAGTAATGTCCTCACCTTAGCAGGGCAGTTGCCTAAATTTAACATTAACACATCCAGGGCCACATAGGAGGCATTTAGAATAATCACATTCTTGTGAAACCGCCTTAGATTTAAAAACAATACATACTCATTTGATGCATCTTTTTATTTCAGTGAAGAGTTATGGGTTGATCAACCCCTACAGCGGCAATATTGGTCTCAGAGTAGAATCCATCACTTGAGTGAAACTACCAAACCTGAAAAGAGTGGTGGCTCTGAGGCTAGGGATCTGCACTGGCAATCAGAAGGTTGCTGGTTTGAATCCCGTAGATGCCAATAGGGACTCTGCTCTGTTGGGGCCTTGAGCAAGAACCTTATCCTGCAATTGCTGAGCGCTTTGAGTAGTGAGAAAAGCGCTATATAAACGCAAAGAATTTATTGATTTATTCTCAGTTTGTTGTCTCTGTTGAGGTATATGAGCTACACATTCTCAAAGCACTGAATATCCTAATAAGGTTGATAAATGACATAATAATATAAGCTGTAAAGTTTAAAAGATATTGCACTCCAGTTCCTGAATTGTCCATTACAGGTGTCAAAAAATAATTGACAATATATGGATCCAATACTGCGGTGGACTGGTGCCCTGCCCAGGTTTTGTTTCATTCCTTGCGCCCTGTGTTGGCTAGAATTGGCTCCAGCAGACCCCCGTGACCCTGTAGTTAGGATATAGCGGGTTGGATAATGGATGGATGGATCCAATAGGAGACACTTCTCTGAATCAAGTCATCTTATAAACTATATTGTCCATCATTATCCAGAACACCCTGCATTTACAGTATGTGTCCATATTATTTTCAAGTTCACTGACCACTTCCTACAGAACACAACCTTATACTGAGATAACAAGGTGCCCCTTGTCTTGGTCCTTGCTAACAGTGCCATTTGTGTCCCAGCGCTATCCTTAATGACCATATGCAATTTAGTCTAAACATGCATTGCTCTTTGTTAGATTAGGGCGAGCTGATGTGGCAAATTTACTTTCAAGTCACCATGTATTTACTGGAAATCCATCATAGTAAAGCATTTAAGGCCACTGAGCAGGCAGGCTATGGAAATTTTTTTTTCTTTCTCTCTTTTCCTAATCTAATTAATCTGCCCTTTATAATATGTCATTTGTGTATATTTTGTAAGTTGCTTCAACAACACAGAATGTAAGGCTTGGACTTAATTCAAATTAGAAACATATTGTTACGTGCAGGACTGAAAAAAACAAAAAAAAAGATGCATTGCAAAATGGAAGTGATCTCAAAAGCAAAACAATAACTGACAAATCTGCGAGAGAGTTGGGTTTACTGATGAGAGATGGGCTGCTCTATTGTCTTTAAGCCCGCAGTGGGTTGTTCATACTTTATTGTATAAACTTTTGAAAATGGGCTCTTAGTTTTATGCAAATAAAATTCATAGACTTGGTTTTTATTTCATAACATTTTATTACATTTTAAGTGTTTGCAATTAGCAAATAAAGTTTTAACTGTTATTGAACATTTAAAATACTTTAAACTTTAAATTACAGAATTCTGCATAAATGAAGTAGCAGCAGCAAGGTGTGCATGTATGTTGTAACAAGAAAATAGGACAAAGGTAAAGGGTTGGAATTCCACAGGTTGATAATGCCATAAAGACAAAATGGTTTTGGTCAGCACACTGACCTTTCGGTAATGTCTTATGGAGACCCGAGCCATGGACTGACTGACTTCCGGTATCATTTGTTCTTATATCTCCAAAAGCCTAAGTGGTAGGACTGCCGAAGCGGAAGTGATGTCACGGTTCCTCATGCTTTCTGTCTTCAGATCTGATGCCAAAAGAGGGAAAGGCATAAATGAAAGCTGTACCCCATGACTCAGAGTGGAATAGCATGCATACATGCAGTATAGAAGTCCTGAAGATGCCTTCAATGTATGTGTGGTGTGTTTAACCAAAGTAGTTCAGCAATGTCCAGTAGTGTCTTGTGAAAATGACCACTCTACCACTTCTTAGTTGCTCAAGCTGCAAAGACTTGTGCCTTTTATATAAATCCTTGGTACATGACACAATTGTCCAATGTGAAGGTAATGTGGAAGACTTGTCAGACCTGACTAAATGACGTATCCCATCCTTATATACCCTTTTCAGAAGTGTATGGCCTGAAGTGATCTGTTTTAAAATGAATAGTGGTAGTTAATGCTTTAGATTTTGTTTCATTCATGGAAATAAGTCAAATTGTACAGTACGTTCATGGATTGTACTCTGCCACAGATTTTGCTAGTCAACATTACAGTTTTGAACAGTAGAATCTTACACATTTTGCTCTTGAGTGATAAGCTAAGAATATCATACTTTTGTGTAATTTAAATTTGCCTGCACTAAGTTGATAATACATATCTATAATTTCATGCTTTGGAGCATCTGGGAGATTTCTAAATCAAAGCAAGCATAAACTTTGCCTTTCCCAGCCATTGCTAATGAAATAGCTTAGATCAGGGGTTCCCAAACTTAAAGCCAGAGCCCCCCAAAATGTTCTACCATATGGTCAGAGGCCCCACTAATATAAAGCCAATGCTGCTGAGCAGAGCATGATCTGGGATCTCGGTAACTGCTAACAGTAGTCACACAGCATAATTTTGTGTAATGGTAGAGCTATTAATCAAACTAACTACAGCAGACTATTGACACGTAGGTGATTAAATACTATGTGATCTCTCTAGGCCATGGGTTTTCAACCTTTTTTCTTGACTTACCACCTCCATGAATAAAATATTTTGAAGTACTATTTTTTTTTCATTCTTAAATTGTAAAGTACTGAACTCTTACCAGGAACCCTAAAAAGTGAGATTTTTTTAACACCCATCATCCTCCATAATATTGAATTTAGGGTTTTAAACAAGTGATTACTAAGAGTTTTTGTGTGGCTATGTATTTCTTTTAGTTTTTCTTATGTACATCAAATGCTTTTTTAAATGATATTTTTTACTGTAAGAATAGTACTGTGGTTTAATAAGGAATATAAATTATACAGAATAAAATTTCCATATTTTTAATTTAAAAAAATTATACTGTTACATATGAATCCAGATCAAAAGAAGTAGAAAAATAACAAATTGCATATGAAAAAAAAAGGAAATAGTCAATTGTGAAGGTTCAGTGTCTTTGTGTTTTACAGAGTAAATATTGTCAATGTCAGGTTCCAGTTTTGAAAATAAAACGTCAAGCAAAGCTGGAAAAAAGAGATGAGAATGATCAGATGAATGTGTGGAGTTTCATTGAGTAAAAAGGAAGACGAATGATAAGTTATGAGAAATGCTGGTTGTAAAGGTGATATCTTTGGTGCTGAAGAGAATCAGACTAACGGACTAAGGTGATTTAAGCACATGAAGCAAAAGGCAAAGGATGACTGAATGGTGAGGTGCACCATGATGGAGATGGAGGGAATAAGGCCAGAAGGGAAGCTAACAAAGATGTGTTTGAAGGTGCTGTCAAATAATATGAAAAGAATTTGTCTCCATGACTAGAAGTGGAGAATGGAGGAGAAAGATTGAGGGGCCAACCAGCTAGCCTTGCTCAATCCAGAAAATCAGGTGATGTAGGTTTTAAAGGTCAAGTGATTAAGGTTTTAAACAGGTGATGAATGATGGATGAAGTATTACCATTATTTGCATAGCATGCTTTATTTACTACTTGCTCTGTATAGTACATGCAGTACAGTTGTGCAATGGTGCTGATTGCTCCAGCTTCAAATTCCGTTCTCAGTTATTAACTGTGTATAATTTGCACATTTCACCCGGAGTCTGGCTGGGTTTTCCTCCTGGATACTCCAGTTTTCCTCCCACATCCCCAAAATCACACATCTCAATTTCAGTGTTGATTCCAAATTGGCTCTTTGTCAGTGTGTATGAACAGGCAGCCTGTCCAGGACAGCTCTGTACATTAATGCTGTCAGGAAAGACTTTGGGACCTCATGAACCTGAAATGGATTAAGCATTTTTGAGAATGTATGTTATGTATTTGTAGCCTCTCCGCCATGACCCAAAGAAGTTAAGTACCTAGAGTAACTTGAATGTTTCAAACTGAAAAGATTCACCTATTTTTTTATATTTGTATAAAAGAGTGAGAAATACATTACAATTGTGGATCTGTGCTGGCTGGTATTCAGGTATTACCAAGAGTTATTCACTCAATATTAATATGATGTGTTAAAGCAATCTAAATAACTAATCTGTGCAGATGCTCAAGCAACAAAAAGCTGTTGTTATTTATTTTGGTTTATTTCACCACTTTCTACAGCAGCACATTTTGCAGCCTAAAGAATTCAAAGAGAAGCACATTGTTTTAATTGATTTTCGTAGAATCCAGAATTTGAAAAGGAAAAAAAAATGGATATGGATTATTAACAAGTGCTCATACTGTACAGCAGCTGTACTTGGAGACCTGTATCCATTTTTTCCACTCAGTCTAATGGCAGAGCATTCTACACAAATTGGTGTGCCATTCAAGCAAAGTAAATACTCTTCTTGTCAAGACTTCGGCTACATGCCAGTGTGCAAAGCACATCCTAGCACAGTGTTAAGCTTGACACTGTCATATCATCATGGCAGGTTATTCTGAGAAGTGAAGAAGAGTCAGAATCCTTCAGTCAATGCATTCAGCTGTTTACTGAATTACCTTAGTCCACTGTAGTGTTATGTGGATGGGAAGTTGCTAAGAACAAGACCCAGACAATGTGCAAGTCTAACACACTGCACACTCGTTCATATAGGCCAGTTAGTAATGGTCAGTTTTTTGTTTTTTTTTTAAATTAGGGTTAAAGCAATGATTGCAGCTAATATTGACAAGCATTATTAGATTAATTCGGCAATTAGAACCTTCTTGGATGAATGTAAAGCCACACACATTCAATTTAAAACCATTCTACTTTGTAAACACCATTTTATCATGACAACCCCGAAGGAGGACCAATATCAAGCATGCGTTTGAGAGCTTTAGCAATAGCAAAGTTTGCACAATCCTCATGGTCAGATTACACAACTTCTAGTCATGGAGTATGTAAGAATTGCCAACTGCAGTTGCTGATCTCATTAGCAGACCATGTCAATTAAATGACTGATAATCATTGCCCATTTCACATTTATCACCCAGCTGCCTTTCTTCAAGCTCAGACATGTTCACCCCTTCTCTTGACAGCCAATAGTATGCCGACTGACAGAGCTAATAGCTGTGTTGAGTTCAGCTTCAATCTCTGTCCTTTTTTTCTTTTTTCCATTTGGTTGTGGCGTTTAAACTAAAAGGCATCAGGCAGACGAGCTTCTCTTATTTGGTAAGGTCCAAACTACCCACGTTCCTTATTCCTCATCGCTACGTTAAATGCATTGTACTTCCAGATGAGCATTCATAGGTTGTCAGCTGTCATGCACACAGAGTCAGCCCTGATGACTAAAGTCAAAATCAAACCTGTCTGATTTTTTCGGAGCAGATCACAGACTAGCTGGAGTGAGTCATGGGGCATGTCACATTACAGGAACACACCACCAACTACCTCTGACTCACTATGACTGAAAAACACTGGAAAAGTTGTGTAATGTGACTGAGCCTTAAGCCACTGTTCATTTAACCCCAAGGTTGCCAATTGGTTTCTTATTTCCACATTACCGAGTGATTGTAGGAAAGTAACCTTAACCTGGTTTTGTTACAAGTATAAATAAATGAACATACATCTTGTTGTAAGCCTCTGTGGATAAAGGTGTCACAGCAATAGACAACCATATAAATCCATGCTTCTGTTATGGTATTCAACAAAATTTTGGGAAATTCAAAGAGTTTTCCAAAAAGAATAACTGTAGTTTTGCTTAAAAGGACAGTTAATCTTGAAATTCAAGTAATCCTTTTTAAAGACAATGTATATTTATCCTTCTTCAAAATCAATCACACGATAGTGCTGTGATATGATTAAATTTGTTCAGCTTAAGAAACGTGAACAATACATTTAGATTCTAGAACAAAATGAAAAATAACCTAACAGAAAATTTAGTAGCAGAAGAGTTATTTTTATGACAAATACAAAATGGGAACACTAAATGCTTAGTGTAGGACTTACCATCATTTAAAGTACCTCACTAATCAAGGTGTTGGTCATTTTGGTTGACACTTAAACAAAGGCGGTACGCGGGATAAGTTGATGGGGAAATCACCTCAGGCAGCATTTCCGTGGAGTAGTAGTTTTATACTATTATAAAACTAATAATTCAAAAAATGGGAATTAAGTAGGGCGGCACGGTGGCGCAGTGGGATGTTCTGCTGCAATTAGGAGACCCGGTTTCGCTTCCCGGGTCCTCCCTGTGTGGAGTTTGCATATTCACCCCGTGTCTGCCTGGATTTCCTCCGGGTATGCCGGTTTCCTCCCACAGTCCAAAGACACGCAGGTTAGGTGGATTGGCGATCCTAAATTGTCCCAATTGTGTGCTTGGTGTGTGTGTGTGTGTGTGTGTGTGTGTGTGTGCCCTGCGGTGGGCTAGCACCCTGCCCGGGGTTTGTTTCCTGCCTTGCGCCCTGTGTTGGCTGGGATTGGCTCCAGCAGACCCTCGTGACCCTGTAGTTAGGATATAGCTGGTTGGATGATGGATGGATGGAATTAAGTATGAACCTCAAGAATTACATAAACATCCAGTGTCATATTTACATACTACTTTTAAAACTTTGAAAAATATTTATATTTTAAAAGTTTCAAATTTCGTATAATGATCTTCCTAGAATCAAAGTGACACTTGCGCATTACAAAGCTACAGGTCAGCGCATGATGTTGGCGCTCATGATTGTCACCTGCTGTACTTTGTATATACTGATTTTCCATTATGGAAAATGTTATTAATTTCTGGAATATCTTTAAGGTGTGAATTCCAAGCAGAATGTGCGTTTAGTGTCTCTTAAGTTTGTTCCACATGTGTTCAGTTAAAAAGGGCACTACTGGTAGGTGCAGCACACAGTTTGAAGCTGTCAGTTTGTTTAGGAAAGCATCCAGGATGAGCAGGCAATTTTGCAATTCGTAATTTCGTTATTTTTGGTGGTTGAAGGTCAAAGAAAAGAGGTTGTATTGCCTATTTTGTGTGTTTGTTTTATTTATTTTTTTGTTATTTTTGTAACTTTCTCAAAACAATATATTTTATTTATTTGTTTGTTTGTTTATTTTGTTCCTTGTTCTAAGGATTTATTGTATTATGGAACTATTGCATTGGGAAGCCTGCATCACAATATGTAAAAAGTGTATCATTTTGTGCTTAGTAAGTGTAAGGGTGGGTGGTGGGGGGTCAAAATGTTCCTTTCCTCACATGGCATTATTTATAGCACCGTATAGTAATAAGAATTTCACCATGCTCTGTACACATGACAGTAATGACCCTATAAACCCATATGCAGTATAAACATTTATTTGCCAGATTTAATTAAAGAACATGGATATATAAGCAATGTATAATTCCAGTGTGTTCCTGTACTTTTCCATTAGCAGTCAAACTACAGATGAGATCAAAGTAGCATCCATACATTTATCATACTTTCTTTGTCAAGGGAAGGGCCATGGCAAGTCTTAACCTATTTCAGTATTAAAGGTTCAAGGAAGGAGGCACTTGGCACAGGGCACACACTCACATGCAGTACCAGGATTTGGACTTGACAGCCAGCCGAACACCAATGCTTTGGATTGTCAAAGCCCTGCAGATTCCATATATGGAAGGCACGAAAAACTGGGCCCCAAAGCCTTTAAAACTGTCAAGCCACCTACTGTCCTTTGTACTACTCTTAGAGTCAAAAATAATGAGTATATATTATTAAAGCAAATAGTATATAGAAAATCATCCCAAACATACACAGTGTCATGTCTATTGGAATTCACAGTTGACATGTTGTACAAAATAATGTTAATTGCAGAAAGCGCTGCATGTTTATTTTTTTTTTCTTCTTCAGACAGTAAAGAGTTAACTGACTTTGTCACACAAAACCACTGAGTGACATACCAGTCCTTGACTGTTATCTGCTTCCTTCAAATTAGGCCATTCAACTGAAGTCTATATGAGCTGACTCTTTCCCACAGACTTTGTCTTTAAAGTTTTATAATTACTCTTAAGAAGGTAATAGTGTAAAATTAATACTGTGCACTTTCACTCAGGGGAACAAAAGTCCTTTATTATATGTTCTTGTCATTTTTTTTTTGTACTACAGCACTCAACAATTGGTGTTTTCAGTAGACTGAACAGCATGTGCTAGTCCAAATTGCACTGAGTAGGCTGCTATCTCACCAATCAAACAAATCCCCAGTTTATTTTGTAAATGTACTTCCTTGCCCGGCTTTCAGTGCTGAGGATGTCTGATTTCATGGTGTGCATTCTGCTCAAAGTTGGAAATGTCTTCTTTATTGGGAAAATCTTTCAATAAATCAATGTGAGTTTAAATGCATTTCCACTGTGACATCATTGACCTGATAAGAACTGCTAATCTCTTTTGAGGCTGTCTAAGCGCTTTGAACAAAATCTAGTTCACATCTATCAGTAAGGTTATTTGTCACTGGCTTACAATCTCAGGTAGAGCTGGCTTTTGTATATTGGAAACTGGCAACAGGGAATGGGCTCCTTATGAGTTGTTTTTTTCCAAATACAGTTCATGAAGGGCACCTCAGTGCTCCCCATTGTGAGTTAAGAGTCAGTATTGCTATGGTCTGTACCTTTCAAATATTAACGTTTTTAATAACAGCATGCACAATACATGTAACCAATGATTGGTAACAAAAGAGAGAGTGGAGAGGTTGGGAGCATGCACTGATAGCACGTTGCCGCATTCACCAAATGACAGACTACCTGGATTGGGACGCGAGTGCAGTGGGTGACACCTCACTGGAACAGTGTGAGGTTTTTTTTTTATGGTGGCTGGAAACCCCCAAGTTTTCCCACTAAGTTGGAGGACCTGCTTGCAGGGCTGGATGCAGATTAACGTCATACCCAGACGAAGCAATTGCAGATTAAGGGCCTTGCTCAATGGCCCAACAGAGTGGAGTCACTTCTGGGACCTCATGTATAAACGGTGCATACGCACAGAAATGTTTTGTAGGAACATTTCCACGCTCAAATCGCGATGTATAAAACCTAAACTTGGCGCAAAACCACGCACATTTCCACGGTACCTCATACCCTGGCGTATGCAATTTCTCCGCTCAGTTTTGCAGACTGGCGGCACCCAGCGTCAAAGCAGTGCTGCTGTTCCTGTGTGGTCACCCTTTCTTTCTTAGATCCACATTCCTGACGCAGCTTTATAAATACACTGAAACTAACTGCATATTGTTTATTAGTGTAATGCATCTGATTGTCATTAACCTGCAGTAATATAATGGTCCAGGGAATATTCCAAATACCATAACTGCTAGAGCGTTGTTACTCTCACTGCATCTTCTTCTTCTTTCAGCTGCTCCCGTTAAGGGTTGCCACAGCAGATCATCTTTTTCCATATTACTCTCACTGCACCACTCAGAGTATTTATATCACTGTATCTGAGTGGGGAATCACAGTAGCAGCTGATTGGAAAGAGAATTATCGGTATACAGCATGAAGCAGACGCTGCCTCGGCCACGGCAAAATGCTTCAGAGACTTTCCTGTACAGACTTCGTGGTTTAGAAAAAGTTTCATCCCAAGAACTATAAATGCACTCAATCAGTTCATCAAGTGCTCCATCTAGAACTGTTTGTACTTATAAGTACAATTACCTCACTGTAAACTTGCACTACAGTTATAATATTGCACAACCTGCGCCACTTTATAAAGCGTGTATTTACATATGATGACGATATCATTTTTAAGATGAAATGCAGCAAAATAGGTTGATTATATTATACAGATAAAACTTTAACTTCATTTAAATAATCTGTATTGTTAATAATTAAACATGTGAAGACACGGTGCCGCAGCGCTAGCTAGTTCAGGGATTGTTCCTGCATTGCGTTGTATTCTTGCTTGTGCTGACGCGACACTGGAAAGATAGACGGAGAGAATAATTAAACATCTACTACGAAGATATTTCAGTGTTCCTTAAAAGTTTTGAAGAATCCTGTTCTAAGCTTACAAATGGCTTCACATCTATTACAGAGCTGATTGTGTGGCGATTGGGTATTTGGAGAAAGAAAAGGACAGGAATTGGTGGTTAGTACGTTTGAAAGAGACAGTGCTTCTGTAATAAATTATCTAATCGAAGGTTGCGCATGGCGCAGCAAGCCTCTTGCGTGAGACACGACCAATCACTGCGCCACCGTGTTCCCATGTTTAATAACATGCTTTCATTCCTATCATCATGAAAAAGATATAACGTATACATCTCAGGATTTTAATTATTCAGAGAGCTGTAATATTACGAATGTAATGGATTATGTGTCCTGTCGGAGAAAGAGAAAGCCCATTTAAGAAGCAGGTAGTGATTCACACACATAGAGCACATAGAAGATCAAATACAGAACAAAGCATTTAACATGCTACTTTAGTTACAATGGGATTTGAGAAACTAGTAAATTAAACGATTTTAAGATGAAGTTTATGATGTTCTACTTTAATGGCAAAATAAACTCCGTGATTCAAGTGGAAATTTCGTGCTTTTTTCCCACTGTGTGCCTATTTTTTTGTCTGTACCCTAATAAGCTTTCATATGACACTCAGACGGTGGGCTACGACTCACCTTTTCACGGCGACTTTGATATGTGACTTCTTTTTTATTTCGGGCACTGGGCGACTTTGTGAACTTGAGCTTTCGAGTTTCTCCGACACTCTGTCACTCGATCAACTTCCTTTTGTTGATTATAACCCTGTTTAAACCAACAAATAGTATGTTTTTCCTTTTCCTCCATTTGGTATTCGCTGAAATTCTTATATTTTCCCCCGTGCTTTTCCCATTGTCTTTTCACAGAAGGCCATTTATATTGATATGCGTATTCAAAGAGGCGTAATTCTGGGAGGAGTTGGGGCGGGACAGAAGGAGCGTGCACTTGCGTTACTTTTCACGCTGATCGGGATTTATGTAGCGGAAGAACGTGGAAGTTTGTGTACGTACAGATTCCTGCATCTGGATTTTTCTGTGTGTATGCACATTCCCGCTTTTGTGCTTACGCCATGTTATAGTGTGAGTTCTACACACGGCGTTATACATGAGGCCCCTGGTGCTTACGGGATTCGAACCTTCCAATTGCTGTTGCAGATTCCTAGTCTCAGAGTCACCACAACACCCTAACAAAAAGACAAAAGACACGGCATTATAATAAAAAAAATAAATAAAATTTTGTTCAAACAAGGATCACATGCTTTTCTATGAATAACAGAATACATTTACCTATATAAAACTATGAGCTCTGTATTTTGTTAGTTACATTATAGTATAGAACTGCTCCGTTTAGGTATTTTGTGCACTAACTGTAATCAGAGCAGCAATGGCATATGACAGAACAGCTCTGGGTGGAATGCCACCCTTGTCAGAGGTATGCAAACCGAACCCAGTTTGACATACATAATCATACAGAGGAATTTAGTGGATTAAACTTTAGATTATGTGACAAAATAAGAGCTCTTGGATGAAACTGTCATCACCAGAGGGCAGAAGTGGAATATCCACCAGACTGCAGTTCCAATGTGAGACCGTAATGCTGTTCACTGCGTCACCAGGCCTCCTGTTTATGACTACTGGAAAGACACAATAAAGTGTGTGCAATGAATGATCAGCTTGTAAATAATATTTTCGATGTACAGTTTATTTATGTTGTTTGTTCTAGCATATATCATTTAGAGGTAGGAAAGACACATTTATCTTCTTATGCACTAGAGAATTATAATGATTTTATTAACCATTTAAAATCTTAATTAACATTTTGAAAGCACCTTCTTCTTGTATTGTTTTCTACTGCCTTATAAATAAATGAGCAAAACAAACCTTAGCTGTTTACTGTATATTTCAGAGCTAAAAGCAAATGCAATGTACTGCAGCGATGTTGATTTTTTCATGGTTTGTGATCAATAATTCTTTAATTATTGTTTGATGGCTAAGCAAAATTAATTCTAAGCTTGCAATGGCACTGTATTATTAGTAGGATTAATTAAGTTAAGACGTTCATTGTGAAATAAACTAATAAAAGTTATAACATCAAGCATTTTGTTTATCTCTAATGATCCTTAACAGAGCATCAGTTAGCAGTATATACTGTGCGTTGTGACAGGGAGGTGCCACAGGTCGGTTCCCTTCTGGTCACCTTGACTGCAATGACGGAATGACCAGAATTCTTGCAGAGTGAAAAAATAGGCCTGTATGTTGTTGATTTTATGTTGCCTTTCTTTGGAATGAGAAATTTTGGTCATTCTTGCTCATTATTGCAAGATGACATATGCATAACTGTTTGTCATTTGCTAATTTTTCATATATGTAAAATCTTACAAAATGTTCATGAAATGTTAAAAATGCATTTTTAATGTTGAATATCCTGAAATAGCATAACATTCCCAAGGTTGCTTAATCCACTGCAGGGTTGTAGGAGCCAGAACCTATCAGAGCAGCACTGGGTGTAAGTAAGGCAGGCGAACAGCTATGGGCAGGGCACCAGCGTATCACAAAGCCTACTCACAGGATGCCAATTCGGAATCAACTCTCTAAGAAACATAGAGGTATAAGAGGAACACCGGAATACTCAGAAGAAAAAACACACAAACAGGGAGTACATGCAAAGTTAGTTATGGTCCACTGTGCATATCTATAAAATTCTGCAGATCAGATGTCAGTTACAGTGTCTTACCTTCAAGAATACAGTGCTACACAGGCACGATTTGAGGCATGAGCACAGGAAAACAATCTAAATCCTGAAAATTTCCAAAAGAGTAATGTTCTACACCATTCTGTGATTTCAAACCATTTCTGAACAGAAACTGATTATTTCTGCAGGTTAATCTTGGCCACAATTCACAATAAATTAAGTACAATTTCTGCATTGTACTTTCATATTTATCCATTGCTTCTATACAAGACAATCAACTTTTTCCACCTTCTCAAACAAACTCAGTGTTTCTCATTTGGACAACAAAAAAAGGGAGTGGCACTGTGGCGCAGTGGTAGCGCTGCTGGCTCGCGGTAAGTAGACCTGAGTTCGCTTCCCATGTTTGCATGTTCTCCCCGTGTCTGCGTGGGTTTGCTCCGGTTTCCTCCCACAGTCCAAAGACATGCAGGTTAGGTGCCCTGCCCGGGGTTTGTTCCTGTGTTGGCTGGGATTGGGATTTTACAAAAAGCATTGACAAAGTTCTCATAGCCACAGAGGGCTTCATCCCCAGATCTTCCCATAATCAGTTTCCCCCATTATGTGGAGTAAAACTCCAGCTGTCTATCCGACTTGATTTTCCCTGCGTACCCCTGTTACTTGTTAAGCAATCTCTTAATCATTTTGTGTCACTTTTGAGAAAATGGATGATTTTGATTACCGCATGAAACTATTTACAATAGAACTGCATATCTCAGCTTATATAAAACCATAGGAATGTGTACTACTTTTTAAATGTTATTTTAAACAAACCATTTTTTATTTAATTGATTTTTATTTACATTTTTTCAAAGACTCATGTGTTACCCATATGACAATAAAAAAACTCTTAGGATTAAGTAACTTTAATTTTAATCATGCGGACCACCCTCTTTTTATGTGTTGAATAGGAAGATGACATTGTTAATTAAAAAAAATTCATAGAAATTATTTTTATTAGTCAGTCATTTCCCAACCCGCTACATCCTAACACAGGAGTCTGCTGGAGCCAACACAGGGCGCAAGGCAGGAACAAATCCCAGGCAGGGCGCCAGCCCACCACGGGGCACACACACTAGGGACAATTTAGGGACGCCAATGCACCTAACCTGCATGTCTTTGGAATGTGGGAGGAAACCCACGCAGACAACATGCAAACTCCACACAGGGAGGACCTGGGAAGTGAACCCAGGTCTCCTCACTGCGAAGCAGCAGCGCTACCACTGCGCCACCATGCCGCCCTTATTTGTATTAGTAATATTATTATGAAACATCAAAGGGTACTATCATACTTCCTGGCAAAGTATGACTGCTTCATCTTCTGGCAATCACCTTGCTTTTGACTGTGGTGGTGGTGACATGTTTATAACTTACACTGGCTTAAAGTGTTCTTTATTACAATTCTGAAACCTAGATTTGTTGGATTATTTATATTTTCTTATTTTTGGATTATACATAAGCTATAATATCTGTTAAAAGTGTCTGCATTGAAAGCACAGTCAGCATCTTAAATCTGGACAACTAGCTTCCTTAGTCATCATCCCACCCATAGAGCAGAGAACAGGCAATCCGCCCAATGAGCTAATAAAAAAATCCTTATTTTATTAGGATCATTTTTCAGTACAGGAGGCTTCTATCTCTCTTGGCAGGGTTTGGTTTTTGAGGATTGCTCAATCTTTATTTCAATGTGTAGTGTATATGAGAGCAGTAACAATGTGAATGACATTTTATAAATGCATTACTTTTCAAGTAGTGGATCACACATTTAAATATACAGCATATAACTGTCAACCTACGTTCCCATCTTCATCTTGGTGAAGAGATTTGTTTTGTTACTGAAATAACAGAATCTCAAGAACAAGTAGCAAAAGCAGGATGCTATACAGGATTAGAGAGCTGAATCTCCAAGAAAAGGTAAGGAACTCGATAATCCTGATGCACCATAGAATGAAGACGGTGCAGTTCTAGATCGAGCCAAATAATTCAAGATGAATGATTTAACATGAGCAGAAATATGAAAAGTAAGCCAAGCCACAAAGAGAATAGTTAGCATGCAAGCTGATGCAAATAAATCAAACTAAATGTCTACACTGTACAAAAGGTAAACACATTTTTAGATAATTCAGTAAAATACTTTTAACATATTTGCAATGAATATGTTTAGAATCTTACTTTTAATAGATAGCAAAAATAAGACAGATCTATAACTTTTATGGTAGAATGTGCTATTTTCAGGAATGGGAGAGAATCACTATCAGTGTTCCAGCCGCCACCCAGAGGTCATACTAAGCATACACAACCAGTCAAAAATAGCCTCAGTACTCCCAATCTAGTGTAATGCTGCAATAAGACAAAAGCAGCTTTATCAAAATGTTTCTATAACAAGCCTACATCTGTAAACCTGTTTGCTTATGTGGTTTATTAAATACGGCAACAATCATATTCATTTGCTATGCATGTAAGCAGTACAAATCTTGTTATTATCCCAGTGACTCTGCTACTACCAGTAACTTGCATGTCTCATTCTTGTGCTTTTTTCGCTTTTTCTTATTAAGGATTTTTATTTAATATGCATAGTAGCTTTTCATATTTGGTATCTATCATCCAGAAACTGTATATAAAAAAAAATATATATATACTGTATATTATGTTTTATCCTTCAATCTCTATGCAAAATGGCTTACAAATATCCATTTTTTCTTTACTGCATGATTAATAAGTTTCAAGCTTATTGCCCCCATCAATAGCATCATTGTAGCCCTCTCAAAAAAGTAAATAGAATAAAGAGTAACAATCACGTTTAAAGAAGTCCTTTATTTTAGTACGACTATATACTGAATGTCATATTACAAATGTCACTCACCCAAGGACAATGATCAGTCAGTCGTTGCTTTATATGCCACAAGTATATATATACTAGCTGTAAAAAGCCCAGGGTCCTAGAAACTATTGAAATCATCAGATAAAGAATTGAAATGTGGAGATGTCTGGTAATTGAAAGGAACTACTCTGGGCATCTCTCTCCTAGGAGGGTTCGTTTTGCCGACGTGCTCACCTCTCTTGTGTATTAGCGGAGGGAGGAAAAGTAAAAGGGATACCGTTTTGTCGATGTTAGTGGCTAAAGCGACTTTCTCTTTCTTCTAAGGTTTTGTTTTGCTGAGGGGCTGGCCTCGCTTGTGTTATTAGCGGCTAAGCGAGTTTTTTGTTTCTTCGGAAGAGGAGCCCTTACTCCGACTCCACCTGTCACTTCCGGGCCGAACAAAACATACACACTTCCACATGTAGACTTTATATATAAGATATATATATATAATTGCAAGATTTTTTTTATACAGACTGGATCCAGTTTCCTGACACTTCTCAAAGACATGTGGGTTATATCCACTGGTGATCTTAAATTTGCCAAATGTAAGGTGGTGTTGGTTCAAATGGAAGTAATAGATGGATTAAACTTGTGCAGTACTTGACTTGTGACAGTGCTGCCAGAAAAGACAAAAGGAGATAGCAAGTTTGACAATATGGGCTGCAAATTTCTAGCATGTTGTGCAACTCTTACATCAAAGAAAAAATGGCCCCACTGTTATATGTATGTGTAAATAGTTATTAGTCGATTGTGTGTCTGTGAGTTTACGAATTATGGGAGGTAATTTCTCCAAGGGCAAGAAGCTAACGGTATGTTCACAGTCATAGGATGGGATATATAGCTTCTGCAGCACCAAATATCTTGAAACTGTGAGCTGTATAGTTTCCTTTCATATTCCCAATACAAATTGTTAGGTGTTCTGAAAAAATGTCAAAACAGTGATCGTGTGTGAATGTGGCTGTATGTATAGGTGCCCTACAATGGAATGGTATTTTCTGGGGTCACAAGATGAATGAACATTTTATGAAACTGCTTGGTCTTAATCAGGCTTAATTTTGATCTTTTTCATGAACTGCTCTGCTCACCTTTCAAATATTTGATATCTCTTGCTGTATGTTTAACCTCAACGTTCTTCTTATGACTTTCCTTGGTGTCCTTGTGTGTCTTGTGACTGAGTCACCACAGCCAAACTGACCAGCCAGATTGCTCAGGGGGACCGGATGGGCACACACACACAATAGCGCTAAATTAAATTGTAGATTGTTGTTTTGCCATTAAGGATGTACATTTGTGTTATAAGCATCTTGCAATTGTATTCCTTGCTCATAATGAACAAAGGTGCTGTGGTTTAGTTAACAAAAAACTTGGTAAATTGCAACTGCCTATGAATGTGGGAAAAAACAGGTTCCTGCATGTGTTTTTCATTTTCCTTGTGGAAGGTTCATGTGCTTACCTTTGACACTGTCAGGTGTGAATTTTTACACTTAACTAATAAGAAAAACTAGACTTAAGGGCAAGACTTGAAAAGCTAATCAGTGCTGCTTTATTGTTCTCCTTTGCATCCTCATTGCCCCCTGTGAGCTTCTGTTATTGACTAAACGCAAGGTGTTCAGTCACTCTGTTAAAGATGCCATCCCTCATTCTGAGTTTTCGCCTTTACAAAGTTTTCCATAAGATACATTTGTGGAAACAGTATGAGACCAAAAAATACCTCATATATTGCAAGATGCCAGAGTGTAGACAGTTGTAGTAAATTTTTTAGATAAACCTAAAACAATTTGATTGGGCTTTTCTTGGTAAGCGGCAAATTCTCTGTGTTAATGAAAATCAGCAGGGATGACCAGCAGGGAATACTCCATACGCCAAGGAAAACTCGGCCTTGGACAGCTTTCCTTGTGGGTTCACATTATAAATTATTTTGAAATCCCGTTTGTTCTGCAATGCCCGTCTCACTGGTGTCAAGGTAGGCAACCTCACCCAATCCCCTGATCCACCTTCTGATGCAAGATTAGGAAATAAATTAGCTATGGATCAGATTCTGATTTGTTGCTAGCCAAATAAAATGGTGCAAAGTTAAGCCAAAAAAGTTAAAATTTATAATTATCACAAAGTCCATGGATTGAAATATTGTTAATGATTTGTCTCCTGACCAAAAATTATTAAACATTGCTCTACTAAGATTTTTTTTTTCTTTTTCGTTGAATTTATATGTAGATGTCTAGTCTTTCCTATACAGGCAACGTGCTCCAAGAATTTTTAATCATAGGGTTTAACAAAGCGGAGGCCTAACGACAGTAAGCTTATAAAGATTATTTTTTTAAATTTGATAAAATATTATATGAATACATGGTTTTGGCATTAGCACAGCATGAACACATTCTTTGAAAGAGAGAGAGAGAGATTGTGTGTGTGTGTCTGTGTCTGTTTGTGTGTGAGTGTGTGTGACAGAGAGACGGAGAATCGAGAAGCTGTACCGCCTCTTCATATGTTGACATTGCTTTTGTCACCACCATAGTTGATCCGCACAGAGGCAAAATGTGGGGCCACTGTGTAAATCTGTTTTTGTGAAATCTAGGCAGTTTAATTCACAAGCACATCTGCTTTTGTCAAAGAGAACGCTAATTACTTTTTACAGGTTAGAGCATATTTTGATTTAGTGGTTATTAAAAACCTGTATCCCCCATTCAGACGAGGACATGAAACATTTCTAATGCCTGCCAACTCTGTCAGCTTAAATACGCTCTTAAAAACCTTAAAACATTTTGGCTTCCCCCTAATTGTTTGTGGTTAGTTTGTCTTAAAGGGGAACTTTTTTCATTTTCCAAATGTCTTATGATGCTGGATTTAAAAGAAACATAGAGTTATGAAAATTAAACCATAGAGCCACATCAAGAAATATACATTTTGTATAATGAGCTTATGCTCTACCAGGCAAGTCCTCTATTGTATTTATGCGGCATATCAGCAGAGAAAAGAACATAAATAATTACTGTAAAGTAGCACCTCTTGCAATATGATGAATTTTGATGAGTTCCTTAGAAATTTTATTGACAGTTTTAAAAAATATTACTACCTGGCAGGCTGTTTATTGTTTGAAAAGTCAATAGCTGACAATACTGTGACTGATTTAGATCTTTGGACCCAATCACGTAATTATTTCTTAAATTCATGCAACTGTTGAAAATAAAATGAACAAATAAATTATCGTTCAAACAGACCATTAAAGAACTATGCGTGTTCACTATAAGCAGAATGTCTGGACCGTTTCATGGAGTGTCAAGCACTGCAAGCCCCTATAGTCTGACAACACAGAAGGGCACCTGACAAGGCTATACCTTACTTTTCTCTCTTTCTTTGTTAGGCTCTGGGTTCAAATCCTGCACTTGCTTGCTGTCTATATGCAGTCTGTATGTCTATATAGTTTAACCCGTATCTGCATGAATTGTTCCTTTGGTTCTCCAGTTTTCCTTCCAAAGATATGTGTGTTTTTTGTGTTTTTTGAATGATAATTCCAAAATGTTCCTGTGTAAGTATGGGTTTGTGTGCAAGTGAGCTTCTTCCAGGGTGTGGTACTGTCTTGTACCCAATCCTGGCTGAGACTCTGAACATGAATTTGATTAAATAAGTCTGAGAATCTTACGATGAATTATGAAAGAGAAAGGGGTCACTGCCAGGTAATGATTCTTACAATATGTTTGGCCTTTTAAATGCTTACTAAAGATGTTCTGTCTAAAGCAAAAAATACTTTTTGTACATTGGAACACATGCTGTCATAACAGTTAGCAATGCTCCCTTGTGGTCCCTGGTTCTTGAAAATCTTTTATGCTTGTCTCCCTGCTGTTACACTGATCTTTTTTATTATATTTTGGGATTCTCTTGAAATCTGTGTCGGTCTGGCCGCCCAACTTTATCACAGTCTGTTTATCTACACATTTCTTGTGTGGTTAAGTGAAATTTTCCTAATTAGTCTTACATAATAAGTTGAATGATGGACATTGTGTTGGGACAATACATGTTTAGAATGATGGCAGCTCACATACAGTGTATTAATTGATCAGTTATTTTCCGTCTTCTAAAAGGTACTTCTTATTTTTATGTTTGGTGGGATGCTCTTTTATCCCATTCAAACAAGATCATAAAAAGTCATCCAAAAGCAAGCATTTTATTCAGGACATCTATACAGTAAAATATATTTATAGGCCTCCTGCCTTAGTGAAGTATTACATTAATTTCTTTAAGTCCCTTCAGTAGTCTAATGTTATGTTAATTTTGATATACTAATTGATGAAAATAGGTTAGAGATTGTACTACTATAGAGAAAGAATGAAGTGTTTAGGGGTTTCAACCCCCGTCTGGTGTATTGGCACCAAGAGCAGCCAAGGGGAAGAAATTGTGCCTTAGGACCATGGGGAGTCTGGCATCCAGCTTCTGCAGTGATGCATCATAGAGTGCTTCTCATTTACATTTTGTATATGATGTGCATATAACTAGGAGATAACAAAGAGTGGCTTTAGACCAGTCTGACCTTCAGGACAAATGAGGATAGTTAATGTGTGGAATTTTCTTACGAAACGGAGAAGGAAAGAGAGTTTTCACCTAGGAGACAGAAAGTAACATGTCAGAGTAAAGCCCCCTTCACAATAACACTTCAGCCTGGTTGTATTCTACTTCTTTTACAATCCAGGTTACAGCCTACTTTGGAAGAGGATTAACTGAGTTTGACACTGACTCACTTCTGGATGTGGGTTAACCCTTCCTTTTTCATAGCATCTATCACTGAATGTCTGGGGCACGGCACACAGTTATAAAGACACCGCTTAGCACATGAGTCATACTTCACAAAAAGAGAAATAATTAACAAGTTTTCAATTAATTATTCATCAATCCATTTTCCAAACATGGATTTCACTACAAAGTATTGCTGGAAGATACTTAATGATACAAGTTTCAAAAGCCAAGAGAAATATTATCATAGGTAAATATTTGTAAATATATTTATGTTATTATCTGAAAACACATAATGCTGCTCAGCCTGCCATCATTTCCATGCAGCATGGAAGTGCACATCGCCTCAAGGTTTTTTTTATAAGCTTTTTATAAGTTGAGAATCTCCCATTAGCACTTTTCAATTTAAATATTACAGTTTAAGTTTGAGGCAGCAGGGGATTTCACAGTGCCTTCTATGTGCTGATAGAATCATCGTCAGTCAGGCATGTAACCCTTCTGAAGAGTTTAAGAAGTGAGCCAGGTAGATAGATAGATAGATAGATAGATAGATAGATAGATAGATAGATAGATAGATAGATAGATAGATAGATAGATAGATAGATAGATAGATAGATAGATAGATAGATAGATAGATAGATAGATAGATAGATAGATAGATAGATAGATAGATAGATAGATAGATAGATAACATTACTAAGCACAAAGGAAATTGCATTAAGTTATAGCAGCAATGATAAGTCAAAGAACCTTGTGACATAAAAAGTGCATGTCAATATAAAGTGTAAGAGATCAAAATAACCCTGGCAGTAAGTGGACTCATTATAGAGTGTAATGGCTGCTGGTCCGTTGCTGAAGGTGCTCCTGACTTTGGCCAGCATGGCAACCAGAGGGTGTTTGTCATGCAATGGCCAGTATTTTATTATTTGTCCCTTATATGGATAAAGAAGCAACCTAAACTTTAAATAGAGACGGCATTACAGTACAGTATTAAATGTTCTCTTATTGTACATAATACTTCATTTAGAATACCTAATTTTACATTGTGCATAATTTAAATTCTTGACTCTGTATAGTATCATGATAGTAAAACAATATATTTCAGTCAATCAATGTTTTGTTGTCAGCCTCTTTTTATTTCAAGTAACATCAAAACAGGTTTCTTAAATAAATAACCTTGGAAATGAAAAACAAAATTCAAAATTAAAAGACATTCAGAAATCATAAAATGTAAAAATGTTAACAGTTTAGCACATAGTAAGCCACTATTGAAATAGATTAGATGGCAATTTCAAACATTTTAAGATTCTTTCATCCACCTATCTAGATTCTGAGCCTATTTTTTCCATTGTGCCTTCTAATAATCATTTACAAATAAATAAATTAAAAAAGATTAGCATAGAGTTAGTCTTGAATGCTGCGGTGGGTTGGCATCCTGCCCAGGATTGTTTCCTGCCTTGTGCCCTGTGTTGGCTAGGATTGGCTCCAGCAGACCCCCGTGACCCTGTGTTCGGATTCAGCGGGTTGGAAAATGGATGGATGGATGGATAGTCTTGAATGCTGTCTGTGTAGAATCTGAACATTCACCCTGTGGCCTATGGACTGTTCGTTTAATTTTGGAAACTCTAGCTTGACATGTGTGTGAGTGTGTGCCACTTAACATTCCTTCTTGAGCCCAGCGCTGTCAGGACAGGCAATACTCTCCATGATCCTGAACTTCATATGCAGGTTAAAAGATGGATGAATCGATTAATTAACACACAGTAAGCTGAATGGTAGTCTGAATAAGTAGACAGAATAGAAGATTATTCTGTAAATTAAGGGCGCTTCATGTTTCTGTCCAGTGAGGAATAGGGAGCTGCTGTAGATGTAAGCCCACCAATTTGCGAGAATGACCTAGACATACCAAAATGACTTCATATTGTTTATTTGTAAACAATATGGCTTCCACACAATAATCCATATCAGATCAGATTCTTAGAACCTTCTACTCATACCCCACTAGCCTTTTTGGCTAAAGGAAAGTGGAATTCCTGTGGCCCGGATAGTTAGATGAAGTCTCATCAATGAGGTTGAGTGGTCATTGAATTGTAACAGGCTAATACAAAAGACTTTGCTACGCCCTTTCCAATTTATATTCCCCAGTGAAGGGCATCTTGTTTCTTACAACATTGTAGCTATGTTTAAGTCTGAATCCTATCTGGGATCAGATGTTGGCACTTGCACTCACAATTTGACCCATACATGTCATCACCTGTGCTAAAAGTAAATTTCTGGAGCCTGGTATCTGTAGGGACCATGTCATGGTTGCTAAATAAAAGGCAAACACATTGAACACTTTTTTGTTTGCACCAACTGTTTTGTCTTCAGAACTACCTGGACTGACGACTAATGCTATTGTTCTACAATATATATTATGGAATCTGAACAATTGTCATGTCTGTTTCAAGAGTGTATTTGCCTATCTCTTCCATCATCACAAAAATACATTTCTAAATGTAGACTTTCCATGAATAAATACAATGTGTAAAACAATATGAAGTATATCTCAAGGATGACCCACTGCATTTGGATTCTGGCTCCATTCCTGCACATTCTCCCCATGGTTCCTTGCATAATTCAAAGACATGCCTTTACAAATATCGATGGAGATTAGTGTGTGTTGGCGAGTTCATGAGTATGTCTCATGATGGACTTTACTCTTGTCTTATACCCAAACACCATTTTTTTAGTGACTAAAAAATGTAAGTAGATGTACTGTAGCACTCATTTTTGCAGAATAAAGAGTCACAAGTAACTGCACATGCTTGAAAGTAGCATTCAGTTGAAATATGTCTTTTAGAGGCAGTTACTTGGTCAGCCCCGTGGTAAGGAAGCTGAGCCATGAGAACAGAATGCAGAACATTGCCCCATTATACATGGCTATCAGCACATGCTGTGTTGGGAGTACATAGCAGGATGTGCAGACAAGAGAAGAGCCATTGGGGTAGGAAGGAAAACAAATCTGAATATGTTTTGTTACAGTCGCTAAACCAAATAGATGTCAAAAAACAAGAAGAAAGTCAAAATACAAAAAGGTATGCAAACAAGACTCATAAACTCCAAAACACTAGGTAAAAACAAAAACTGAAGGCCTGCAAAAGGTCAAAAACACAAAATCCATGAATATAAAAATACTAGACATTTAAGTGGAGTGAAGAAGGAGAGCCTATTTTTATTTGCATTGTTCCTCCCATCATGTAGCTGTTATTATTGCTAATTAACAAAGTTGGGTCCAAGAAAAAAGGACAAAACCCAGACCCAATCCTAACATGCTTTCATTTTGCTTTTTTATACCCATTACGTAACTTCACAAAGTATTTAAAGGAATACTCCACCCAAAAATGATACTTTTTTATATGTTACTTGCCCCATGTAGTTTGTAGCGAAGGCCAAGAATTTTTTTTTATGTCATGCACACACCATTTTCATTTACAAGAGTGTTTTCCGGAATTCATTTATTTAATGATATATTAGTAAAAATCCATAAGTTTGGGACGTTGTGAGTACTGGACTGGATGACTTGTTATGTGGATTGTGCAACACGAGCAGCATGAGAGCTGCTCTTGGACTTTTCGATATTGTTTGCTGTTGTCCAGTGTTGGTCACCATTGACCCTTATTGTATCAGAAACTAAATAATCCACTTCTGAAAAACACTTTTGTAAGTGAAAATGGTATGTGCATGGGATTAAAACTTTTTTCATACCCATCACTACAGACTAGGTTCGGGTAGGTAACATATTAAAAAATCATTTTTGGATGTAATGTTTCTTTAGGCTTTATAACTGACACTCATAAATACAAATAATCCTATTTGGTATACCTAGCAGCATCAGGAATATGGCAGATCTAGGTAGAAGCACATTTCAGAGACAGCATGCACCCACACACACACCCACACACTCACTCACACAGGGCAAATTAAGATTCATTAGTCAGCCTTACATGCATGTCTTTGGGATGCGGGAAGCAAACTAGAAGCTAGAAATGCACATGGAGGGGTAGGGGAACCGAGAAAACGTAACACAGGCAGAACCCAGATGTTGTATCTGTGTGACAGTAACACCAATCACTGCATCCCACTGTTTATCCTTTATACTATCTCTAATAACTTAACTTTCTCTCCTGTTTTATTTATGCACCCATATATTTTTATCTCTGTGAAGATTTTGGGAGACAAATGTACATCATCCAAAGAAGGGTAATCTCATCCAGGTTCCGTAACTAAACACACCATACAATCATTCAGGTATTAGTGAAACACATTTGGCTTATTGGAGGATTTGCATGTCATTTAATGGTGTTCTGCTCAGTAACTGGATGGAACCTCATGATTGACATCAAAGCTGCCCAATCTGTGCTTATGAGGTGGAGTGTAGTTAAAATACAGTGGAAGCATCAAAGAGGGAATCAAAGAAGGTTAGCAATTTAAATTAGTGGCGAATCAAGAAAGATCAAACGTGACTATGAATTTATGCAGTCATATGTTGACCTCTTCATGCTGCACTTTCAAAGTCTGTCTCCAACCAGCGCTGCTTTTCTTAAGTCGGCAGCTACGCATCACGTCTGCCAAGTTCAGCATCTGGTCTGTTTAGGACTCTGTTTACAAAGAAAGCAAACAACCATTGCATTTTTATATACAGTACATGTGGAGAGGATGGGGGCTGGAGGGTGAGATTTATTCAAAAGTAAATTTAAAGCAAAATCCTCTGCGTCACTTAATACTAAATTGTGAGTTGAGCCTCTTATTCCCAGTTTCAGTCTGCTCACCTGTGCCGCATTACTTATAGCCACTGTTTTTTTTTTCTTTTTTTTTTCTTTGTTCCCCTTCTCCATTGATGTGGATGAAATGACTGCCTCCATCAATATTGTTAAGCATACATCTGGCACAATAAGGTTAACGCGTCTGTAGCCGTGTCTCATGGGATTCAAGAGATGTCACTCCTGCCTAAGGAAGGGACCGATAATACATCTGCACTTTGTGTCGGTGGCACCTCTCTGTCATGTGCCTTTTGTCACCGGACAGCAGCTCTTGTCATCTCACTGTGAGGCCAAACATGAAACATGGATAGCACCAGCATCCCATGAAGTGAAATGTCATGTCAGAGTTTATCCCCGGTGTCTGTTAAATCAGTAGGCTTAATCTTGATAAGCAGCAGTCTCACCACTGAAGTGACTGCCATGCCTGCTTCCTTTAGTGCATTCCTGCAGGACTGAGTAATGTGTGATATAATTTGAAACGTATTCTCTGACAAAAAGCCATAAATTAATGCTGAAAACAAACCCTAGAAGATTATTTCTTCATCCAATAGAAAAAAATTGAAAATAAAGTCACAGCAGAGCTTGTAAATTTGGGGATCTGGTATCAGTGCTCAACAAAGTGCTTTTAGTTCTCTGAACGGCAAATAACCTACAGCTAATAAATAGACTCGGATTACTCATGTGCTTGATCAAGCTGATTTATTTATGTTGTGCTGTCACCAAACCAAGCTGTTCCTTTCCTACATTTAGGGAAATAATCTGAAAGCTGTACCAGATAGGGACACTTGCTCATTTTTAACACGTATCAATTGCCTTTATGGAGTTACATGATGTTTCCAGTTAAAAATAGGTAAGACATGTCTTTCTGCACATAAAACTATGGTCAGTGCTGGTGGGATAGGCTCCAGCTTTGGCAGTCCACTAATTGAATTAAAAATGTTTAGGCAGTGTCCCTAAGAGCTGGAAGTGGACTAAACAAATTTGAAAATAAAGGTGTAGACAGTGGCTTTATAGATGATATAACTCTTCCAAATGGGATAAACAGAGAATGATAAAGAGATGTGGACCAGCCGGGTATCCCATTTAATGCAAATAACTGAAAGTGAAACTAAAAGGTTCAAAGAAATGAAATTATCACATATTGTGTGTTTTCCATCTGAAATATGGTCTTCTCTGGCATGGAGTCTCGTGTTCTAAGCAACTGTGGTCCGAATGAGCATTGAGTTCCAGTACTTTTTTTCTTTAAATAACTCTTGGACATCTGGGACTATGCAGGAAGTGACATCACAGCCCATCCCTGGACTTGTTTTCTAGTCTGGACGGATGACAGTAGAGGTTCTTAGTGATTGGTTTTGCCCCAACACTGCGGATGGTTGTCTTATCTCTGCTCCCCAAGCTCTCCCATGTAGATGGATTGATAATTGGATTATCATTTTTCCCTACAATCCTTCCATCATGTTAATTTCAAGCCATTTTTGGAGAGTTTCTTTCTCCATCCATTCTCCTCAAGATTCACCTCAAAAAAGTATCAGTTAATTTGTGATGAGTCTAAATAAGACCGGTGTGAGTGACTAGGGTGTGTGCATGAGAGTGCCCTAGGATGGAGTGGCACGTTGCCACGCACCTAATGTGGCTGGGTTTGGCTCCATCCACCCATCATCCTTGAAACAGACATATCTTGTTCTGTACCCTTTGCTGACCTTCTTGTGTGTGTCGTAGTTTAATAACGTAGCTGTACAGAGAGCTAATGAAAGGTTAGGAGGTTATTCGAGTATAACGGTATTTCATGGTGACTGATTTGGCATGGCTCAAGGAATTGCTTTGTCAATGTATAAATTATTATCTGCCCTTTATTCAAAACTGTGCTGTACATTTTAAAACCTTTCTTTAGTACCTGCCAGCAATAATTCGTTGAAAAAAACACTGGCATACATTGTGTACTGGACCACGAATATTGAAAGGTTTATTTATATTCATAAAGGATCTGCGCTGGTATCCCAAAGGTTGCCGGTTCGAATCCCTGTCACTGCCAAAAAGAGATACTACTCTGCTGGGCCCTTGAGCAAGGCCCTTAACCTTCAATTGCTCCAGGGGCGCTGTACAATGGCTGACCCTGCGCTCTGACCCTAAGAGGTATGCGGAAAAAAAACAAGTAATTACCTTCAGAATTATTAAAGTATAAAAAAAAAAAAACCAAGGGTGTGCTTGTTGGTTTTTTAAAGTTTACAAAGTTGAAATGTTTGAATTCACCCTGTGGCAAATGGGCAAGTTTTATTCCTGGCTATTGCCCATTGCAGTTGGCACGGGCTCCTCTTTTAGACCACTGGGATGCAGAAGCCATCAGTTGAGGGAGGAACCCTTACTTTTAAAGAAACCAGTAAATATATTTAACTTGAATTCACACACAGTGGCATGGAAATCCATTTATAGTAGTGGGCTATTTTTTCAGTTCCAGTAGAGACTTTAGGCTTTCCTTTGATTTCTGTGATGCTATTGACCTAGGAGTGTCACATTAGCACTATAGCTAGTGGGTACGCTGATTCACTTCTCTCATATTCCAAAGACACGTTTGTTAGGGTTAGCTGATGAGTCTAAATAGGACCAGTGTGAGTGGCTAGGGTGTGTACATGAAAGTGCCCTGGGATGGACTGGCACTTTGCCATGTCCCTGATGTGGCTGGGTTTGGCTCCATCCTTCTATCATCCTGAACAGGACTAAGTAAGCTGTAATATACTGTATATATATGTCTGAAATGGATCATTTGTCTGTAAGAAGTTACTGACCTCCTTGAAAAGTTCATATGAACATGTTTATTTTTGCATTGTATTGTAATAAATCTTAGTTGAGTTCAATTTATTGACTTTATTCCTTACACTGCAGCATACTGTACAACATAAAAAATCATTAAATGCCATGATGTTTAATGTTTGAGGACTGAAAAAAACAGCTGAGCATCTTTAATTTTAAAATGGAGGGAAAATTGCAATGCGGTTAGCATTTTTACCTACTTTGGCTTCTAAATTCAAGGATGTAAGCATTACTAAGCATACATTTCTTGCAGGAAAATATCTTGTGTCAAACTTTTTTCTCCATGCTTACATTTTGAAGTAAATAATCAATCTCTGGGTTAGCCTGCATGTAAGATTATATGAGTTACTAAAACTCTTAGTTGTACTTTAAGCTTTAGCATTTACTTTTAACCTGATAACTTTAGATAAGCATGGTGGCACAGAGGTTGGTGTTGGTGCTTTATAGCATATGGATGCTATATGGAGCTAGCGTCCATGTTTTCTCTGTATAGTATTATCCCAGTTGGGGATAAATGTCTATATTCATCCAGTATGAATGTGCTCTGCAATGGTCTGGCATCCCAACCATAGTGATTTGTTCCTAATGCTTTCAGAATAGACACTGGATCTCCTTGACCCAATAACAGAGTGAATTTGAAAAATGAGTAAGGATTAGTAAATTACTGTTTATCATCATAAATTAATGGCACTGTGTCTAGCCTGATACATTCTGCCCTCTACTATAAACTTTTTTTCCTCCCACCATTCAAATGACAAGTCTTCCAGCTCTAGTTCAGAATTAACTCTCCTACATAGGATATTATGACCTAATCTAGACATTGAACATGGAGGTTGCCTGCCTTGTTATTCTTATCCCAGCACAATGTCATTTTTAGAACTCTGCCCCAAATAATGCATGTGTGAGTAAGTATTAGTATGTGCTTGTAGGTGCATGTATTCCTTGTGGCTGGCATCCAATTTTGGTATGGTTTCCCTATTATCCACAATACTGCCTAGATAGGCTCTAGCATTCTTCCATTTAATCACTGGGATTGTGATATGGATGGATATGTGAACTCACTTTCAGACATAAATAGTACTTAACAAGTCTACTGCTCCCTAATTGCACCATACTTTCTACTGGAAATTAGGGAGAAGTGTGTTTAAGTATGAAAACAAGAAGAACTATTTCTCACAAAAAGCTTTGGGAACATGAAGCAAACTACTGAGTCATGTAGTTGAGTTGGAAAGATGTAAAACGTAAAAGAGATATTGGGACAACTCTCAGCTCACTACGAAAATTGGATGGGTTGAATGGTCTCTAGGCTTCTTTTTGAGTAGTCCTTCCATTTTGTCATTCATACATATATTCTAAAACCATTTCAGGATAACAGGGGTCAGAGCCCAAACCTGCAGCAATGGGTGCAGGATAGGAAACATCCATGGACTGGACGGTAGTCTTTTGCATAGCCCACTTATGCACACACCTACAGTGGGCTAATTTGGAATCACTAATTAATCTCACCAGTACATTTTTGGCATGTGGGAAAAAAACCAGAGTGTCCAGAGGATATCCGTGAAGACCAACAGGGAGAACATGCCAACATGACACTGACAACAGCCAGGTGCAGGATTGGAAACCAAGATATTTGAATCCATGAAGTGGTAGGGAAAATCTATGCTTCACCTTCTATTCTGTTAGGTTCAACAAGTCTATATAGTATAAAGAATAATGTATGCTAATAAAGTATGATTACTTTTGCATACCTCACTTTTTTTAAAAAATGACTTAAAAAGGAGAATTCAACTTTAAATCTTCTTTTACTGTTACTAATAGACTGTAAACAAACAAAAAGATACAATTTGCTTTAAAAGCGACTTTCCTCCGGAGTGGAATCATTTTATTCTTCTGTGTTGTGAAATATCTACAGTTACAGTAGTTTAGTTTTATCGATTGTGTTTAATCAGTAAGTGGGCTTTCAACAATAAAGAGCTCCCATCTGTGACAAGCTTGCCATAAAATCTTTCCCAGTCCCTTGCAACTTCCATGCGTACGATGTTTTAAATCTCCATAGCTTTCATGGTATTTAACATTCAAGAAAAGAAGCCTTTTTCTCTTTTAACTGAATTTGCTGTAATGTTCATTCACCACATGTGCTATGAAGTACAGAGACAACCATATTCCACATCACCAGGACCACAAGATGGCACTAAGTGGTAAAAAAAAAAAAAAAATGAAATAAAACAAAACCATGGAATATTTTTAAAATATGTCTGATTCATCTATTCTCTTGATCATTAATAATACTGAAATATTAACCAAGAAAATTTTCCTATTATAATTATCCTGTTAGTCAATTCCCTGGATCCCAGGAGAAGGTTGTAATGGAAGATTTTAAATTAGTAGGATATGACAGCGCATCAGGCTTGTGGAAATGCTTTTATAATTTACATAATCATTTCTGTTTTTCTTCAAACTTTTGTATTATTGTGATTCTAAAATGTATTTTACTGCGATTCGTGGATATTTAATGCTTAAGTCAGTTCTTTAATCTATGTTTTTTCTGATTACAGAGTACAGCATGTAATAAGGAAAATTAAGCAGCCCAAATGTAGATCTTTAACAGTGATTTTACAACATTAACTTGAAAATCTTGAAACAGAATTATGTTATCTTAATTGAGATCCAATCCCTGTAAGTAGCAGATGTTATGCTGAGAACATTAAATCAATAGGGAATGGAGGGGGGGTGTGTGGGGGGGAAGCAGGTGAAAGCACTTTAAAAAAGTATCCAGGTGGCTGAGAGTTTCTGTCTACTGAGGTAAACTTCATCTGAGAGGATCAAGGACGGAGATGTAGTGGTAGTTCAGATCAACCTGATACCCACTTTCTGATGGCAGCAGTTCATAAAACAACAAATCACAGCCTCTGAGCTCAAACAGAAGAACTACTCACTTGCTATGGATATCACCTGCAATGATCATCATTTAGCAAGGTCACCTTAACTGAGCTTTCTGTTTGACTATAATGAGGCACATTCTGAGGAATCTCACATATTTCATATTATCCTGTGACTGCTTAATTATTCCATATTGCGGAACACCCACTATGAGTGGCACTTTTCTGTTTGCCATCTTTTTTATCTCAGGAGATACAGGTGTAAGAGAGTAGTGTCATTTGATACCAGACTTATACCAACTATATCAACTATAATAACGGCTTATTAAATGAGAAGTACATACTGTATATAGTGATAAATGGCGTGTCTGATTTCCTGTTTGTTTATTCTTGTTATGGAAATGGAGTGGAATGCATGCTAACCTGGTAGATGGACAGGATGACATCTGGTAGGAATCTAATACCCATCCAGAACCATGTGGCTGTGATATGTTGTCTACATTGACTGCTATATCATTGCACAGTTGTGTAATTTTAAAGGGGAAAAACATTTTATAAAAATGTCTCTTTGTTAATACTGCACAAACACCAAAATGTCCTGTGACTCCCATACATCATCTAGTTCATTCCTTAATTTTTGTGCATAAAAATTCATTAAGAGATCTGTAATCCAGTGCTATTCCATCTGGCATTGCTTTGCTGTTATGTTGTTAAGATAGGCCTCAGCTTCCCATTAATGGCTCAGAAAATGCAAGGATGGATGGCATTAAAAAATTTCACTGAAAAATTAGCCATGCATTCTTATAGTGGATGCCATAAAGCTTTAACGCAGTCTTGGCTGGCATGTACCGTAAAGAAGTTGCAGAAATTGAGTTGAGTTTTGTATATTTCTCTATCAGTGGCATTACCGGTGAATTGTAATGACATTTTCTTTTCTGATATCTCACCTTAGCTGTGAAAGATGCTAATACAGCCTATTGGCTCTATTCATTTTGTCGCATCACTTGACACTTTCAGTACTTGTGTGGTGACTGCTGTGCCAGAGCCTTCAGCTATGTAATACAAGCATTGTTATTTGGCTTTGATGCTTTCTAATTTATTGCAATACCTTGTCTACTAGAATGCTATGGACACTTTACAGGCAGTGGACTGGTTGATCAGATTAATTGTAACTTTTTTGCATCTACGCGTTTTATGCATTTCTTACCCAACCCAATTGCTAAGTCTTTTTATTTTCAAATTGGGTTTTAGTAAGGCAGGAAGATTCTAATTACTCAACTTTTATCATTTATCATATCAATATAACATAAAACGATCATAAAATTGATACTGTTCCTCATAATATTTTCCATCCATCAACAATTCCATTGGATCCAACTTTGCTTTTCTCATCATCTTTAAGCATCACCAATGTAGACTTAACATTTCAGGGTCACAAAGTACAGACTGGGAACTTACTTGACAAATTACCTTATAGGCAGTATGATGAACGTGCCAAGGCCAAGGAATATAAACCATACATATGCTGGTTTATTTTCTACCTGACTTTTGGTATGACTCTGAGCAAGTTAATCTGCATGTGCTCCAACTATAAAAAACATATGTAAATAATTTCACATATTGTGTTTGTATGTTACCATACATAAAGTTGTCCACCTAATAATAATTATACTTGGTGAAAGTCCGTTTGGCATGTAGTTGGTGTAACTGCTCTCAAAAATGAACAAAAATGGAGTTTCTAATGTGTCCTTCTGTAAGTCATCACATCGTATCACATTTTAATGTCCATTCCATCACCTGAGCGGTAATATTCTCAGTCCATACTAATCCAGTTCAGGCCCACAGAAGGCTGGAGCCCATCCTGATTGCACAGGGTACAAAGCAAGAAGCGCCTTGAATAGGCTGTCAGTCCTCCAAAGGGTCCATTCATTCACAGAAGTGCAGTCACACTCACACGGGCCAGTTTGGAACTGCCTGTTATCTTAACCAGCTTGTCTTTAGAGATGTCTGAGGAAAAGTGGGATACCAGTGGAAAACTCACACAGACATGGGGACGTTAGCATTACACTGCATATGTGTTGTATGTATGTATAATAAGCCTATTATACCATTCTATGAGAAACAGGGAACCTTTCAAGGAATACTAAAAATCAAAGATACAGATATTCATAGAAATACACATCAGTTTGATAGGAGAAATTACACCAAACTTTCTTTCCTTTGCACATATTATTTTGTTTTCCATCACTAATGAACCTGCTGAGAGCTCATTTGACATTGGTTGGTGTGTGCTGGTGTTTGGTGTAGCGGAGTAAGAGTTCACACTGCCTCCAACGCTGAAATGAAGTCAAAGCGGATCAGGATGGCTGGAATACTGCAGATGTCATTTTCAGCTGGCCAGCTTTGCATGCCAGACTGAAGTCTAAAGGCTAGGGATCTGCACTGGCAATCGGAAGGTTGCCAGTTCGAATCCCGTAAATGCCAAAAAGGGACTCTGCTATGTTGGGCCCTTGAGCAAGGCCCTTAACCTGCAACTGCTGAGCGCTTTGAATAGTGAGAAATGTGCTATATAAATGCAAAGATTTATTATTATTAAACGTTTAGCCTAAAATAATAATAGTTAGAAAAATGGTAAACATGCCACCTTTTTTTAACGCAGACAGTGACAGGTGTGCTGAATTTTTCCATTCATATGCAAAAAAGATTTCACAATAGGAAAAGGTGAATATTCTGATGTGCTTAATTCCAACTGTACAGTTAGGTCCATAAATATTTGGACAGAGACAACTTTTTTCTAATTTTGGTTCTGTACATTACCACAATGAATTTTAAATGAAACAACTCAGAAGCAGTTGAAGTGCAGACTTTCAGCTTTAATTCAGTGGGGTGAACAAAACGACTGCATAAAAATGTGAGGCGACTAAAGCATATTTTGAACACAATCCCTTCATTTCAGGGGCTCAAAAGTAATTGGACAATTGACTCAAAGGCTATTTCATTGGCAGGTGTGGGCAAGTCCATCGTTATGTCATTATCAATTAAACAGATAAAAGGCCTGGAGTTGATCTGAGGTGTGGTGCTTGCATGTGGAAGATTTTGCTGTGAACAGATAACATGCGGTCAAAGGAGCTCTACATGCAGGTGAAAGAAGCCATCTTTAAGCTGCGAAAACAGAAAAAACCCATCCGAGAAATTGCTACAATATTACGAGTGGCAAAATCTAGTTTGGTACATCCTGAGAAAGAAAGCAAACACTGGTGAACTCAGCAATGCAAAAAGACCTGGACGTCCACGGAAGACAACAGTGGTGGATGATCGCAGAATCATTTCCATGGTGAAGAGGGTGCACTGCAAGGTGCAAGCCACTCATAAGCCTCAAGAATAGAAAGGCTAGATTGGACTTTGCTAAAGAACATCTAAAAAAGCCAGCACAGTTCTGGAAAAACATTCTTTGGACAGATGAAACCAAGATCAACCTCTACCAGAATGATGGCAAGAAAAAAGTATGGAGAAGGCGTGGAACAGCTCATTATCCAAAGCATACCACATCATCTGTAAAACACGGTGGGGGCAGTGTGATGGCTTGGGCGTGCATGGCTGCCAGTGGCACTGGAACACCAGTGTTTATTGATGATGTGACACAGGACAGAAGCGGCCGAATGAATTCTGAGGTGTTCAGAGACATACTGTCTGCTCAAATCCAGCTAAATGCAGTGAAATTGATTGGGGTGGCGTTTCATGATACAGATGGACAATGACCCAAAACATACATGACCCAACCCAGGAGTTTATTAAAGCAAAGAAGTGGAAAATTCTTGAATGGCCAAGTCAGTCACCTGATCTTAACCTAATTGAGCATGCATTTCACTTGTTGAAGACGAAACTTCGGACAGAAAGGCCCACAAAAAAACAGCAACTGAAAGCCGCTGCAGTAAAGGCCTGGCAGAGCATTAAAAAGGAGGAAACCCAGCATTTGGTGATGTCCATGAGTTCAAAACTTCAGGCTGTCATTGCCAGCAAAGGGTTTTCAACCAAGTATTAGAAATGAACATTTTATTTCCAGTTATTTAATTTGTCCAATTACTTTTGAGCCCCTGAAATGAAGGGATTGTGTTAAAAAAATGCTTTAGTTGCCTCACATTTTTATGCAATCGTTTTGTTCACCCCACTGAATTAAAGCTGTAAGTCTGCACTTCAACTGCATCTGAGTTGTTTCATTTAAAATTCATTGTGGTAATGTACAGAACCAAAATTAGAAAAAAGTTATCTCTGTCCAAATATTTATGGACCTAACTGTATATGCAAAAGATAATCAATGAAGTGCTCATTTTTAATATGTTGCTTATTTCAGTAATAACCGACACCTTACATATTCCTGTAGGCCTATGGTTGCTTAGAGTTTTTGGATCTAGGGTAAACTTTGTCAGCAGTTCACGTCTTGCATTAAAAAGTTTAGCTTTGCACATTTGTTTTTAAAACTATGATGCATAGTTTTGTAGGAATGAGAAAATTGATGATTAATTCTCGCACTTAATTAACAAACGGTGACTTGAACAGAGTTCATATAGCACAAAAGCTTTTCATTTTCTTCTCCACTTAATAAATGTGATGAATTCACAGCTCAGGTGGGCTTTTTCATGCTTTTAAAAATAATTACAAAACAAGTGAAGGTTTGCTTCAGTCGATTTCTTAAGTCGATCTTTAGTGTTACATTGCATGGTCTTAGAGCTACTTACTTTATTCTGTTGTATCGCCGGGATAACAAAACCCAGACCTTTATCATTTCTTTATCCTTTAAATCACAGGTAAGGTGTTTGTGTGAATAAACAGGCACAAGGAGGAATGGAAAAAATAAATAAATAAATAAAATGTGTAAAAGAAAAGTGGGGGGGGGGGGGGGGACTGCTGTTTGTTAGTTGAAATATATAACCTGCATCAATAATGTGAATAAGGGATTTTTTTTGTAAATCTCTTAAACAGCCTTGGTTTGACCTTGTTAATGCAGGAGCACTTTAGTAATCTGTGCCTAATGATTTTTTACATTAAACCACAGCTTGTGTTGGGCCCTTGTGTGTCACAGTAATTTAAGATGCAGTCATTTTGCACATTCCAATCCCATTATGTTACATTGTTACTGAATAAAGACTGGTATTATGTTCCTCCTATAAAGGGCAGAAGTGGCCTGAATTTTATCTGCTGAACGAATCAATCTGGATTATGTCAGCTGAAAAGAATTGCCGACTGCAGTCGCCAACAGATGGGGGGATATTTTAAAAATGTATCTGTTGGTTCTGAATATATCAGCTAAGATAATACCTTGTGGTGACTGAAATGTATTTTTTTCTTTTATTTTTATACAGCTTGTACTAATTATCATTTCAGCAGAAAGTATTAGGAGATCAAATGGAAATCGAATGCCATTTCCTACCATTAATGCAGTGTTTTATTTAAGCTGTCATGACAGGCTGTCTAGGCTGTGGGAAAAAGACTGAACAAATAATGAGTAAAGGTTTAAGAGGAGACGAGGCGGGGTTTGGCAAGGGAGGTGAACTATTCATTAGCAATTCGAAAAGAATGATTGAAGTAACTTCTTCAACTAGAGGGCACAGTCACTAAAGAGATGCCGTCTTCCTTTTTGGTAAATGGAAGTATGTGTCAGGGTTGTAAGGTCAAGCTGAGCAAATCAAAACTGTCTAGTTTTGAGTATAAATTAAGCTCTCTGCCTAGGTGATTATTCAAGACTTTTCAAGGCTCACATACACAAAAAATTGCATTATTAATGCTGTGCTTGTCTATCAGATGAGTGACATGCACAAACATTCATGCATGCTTGCCTTAAAATTTATCACCACCTCATAATTAAAAGTTATCTCTACTGGCGATTTTCAGATGAAAAACAGAAATCTAATTAACAGATTTTAAAAGCTGCAGAAATATCCGGACTATGTTGCGTCAAAATGGAACAAATAAAGATATCGTCATTTTTAATTATTAGTCTATCATCTGCAAATCCCTGTTCCATACAAAAATACTTTGCAATTTATAATTATATCACAGGTTCCATGGCCAAGTTATCATGACTTTCAAATCTACTGAAATCTATTTGCTGCCTAATTATTTCATTGGAGATCATTTTCTAGAGCACCTTGACAATAATCATAAAAAGTTTCTAAATCAAACAGGATTTCTGTTCATTTATCCCATTTCCTGAATTTACCTTTACAGAGTTATAGGAAACTGAACCTTATCACGGCATCTGTGGCACAACTGTGGGCAGTTTAGATTGGTCAGTTAATCCAGCATGCACACCTTTAGGGTGAAAACAGCACACCCTATGGACACACTGAAAATGGGCGTATTCTTGACAGACAGTGGCTGAGCGACAGTAGAACTCAGGTTCTTGTACCAATAATGTCGCAACCTACCCTGTGGACTACACAAGCTGCCTTTTTATTGTTTTAAACTAAAAATGAATTATTACTAATAATTTGTACTTTATATTAATTTTAGAATATTTTTGGATTTATATTTTATTGTGTGTAATGCTCCTTGTTTATACCAATTGTATCCCAGATTTGTGTAGTGGCTTCTTTGTGGAGTTTATATGGGCTGCCTTTGTCTATGTAGGTTTCCTTTAGGGGCTTTGCTGTTCATTCGTAGTCGTAAGGCATACTCTGTAGGTTGACTGACAGCAGGGAATTTCTCAAGTGTGTCAGTGAGTGCATCTGTTTGATGCCCCATTTTGGGTAAGTTGCTGATTTATCCTCCTACTCTACTAAAATTGGTACCTCACTAGCCTGGACAGAACTGAATGGATGGCATAATATTTTAACAATGTTAAGAAGTGAACCTGCTGCATTGACTTTTTTATTGAAGATACAGCTCTGTGGTAAACACAAGTGAATATAGCGCCTTAAGTCAGCAGGTAACCCTTTTTCCATTCTGCACATTGATTAGTACATTATGTTTTTTTTCGAGTCCAGGACGGTACATTGGGCATGCAGCTAAACCACTGTAGTGATTACATAGGTGAATGAAAAGGAATATATACAGTACTTGTTTTTAATCCAAAAACATGTAATTCCAGTTTTTTAAAATCGGGTTGTATATCAGTTGCTTAAAAGTAACTATATTGAATAATGACTGACCGTTTTTTAGTTGTCAGAGAAGCCTTTGTTACAAGAAAAGGACACAAAGTGCTATGGGACTATTCCCTTTATGAATATATTGGACAGTATGTGTATATATTGTGTAACATGTAAATATCAAATAACTGTTGTTTAAGTAGAAAGGAGGTTAATAATTAGCCTAGACAAACTTCTAAAGTTGGAAAAAAATAACAGGAAGATACAAGACAAAATAATCAATACATGTAATAGAATACAAATTATGTTATGGAATTTGGGTTATTGATTATTTTATTTAAATTAATAATTTAATTTTTCAAAGGCATATTAATTTTGATTTGTTGGACTAAACACCAAAAAACATATCAGTAATAACAAGCAGATGTCAATTAAATTATTAAACAGGAGATTAATATTTTAAGAAATGCTGAGATGAACAGGGTGTATTCATTACTTTATTTGAATTAGTAATAAGTGCATTTAGAATGATCTATTCCATGTAAAAATTGCAAGTATACAGTTACTTGAGCTAAAAATAACTTTCTTTACAAGCGCAATATTCATTTTCCCCAAAATTGAGCTAAATAGCCTCATTTGATTGTTTATTTTCAGTAACTAACTTTTGCTATTTTGCAAATCCTATATAGAACGTACTGCATCTGGTTATGCTGTGCCAGTAAAACATTTTCAGTGTTGAGGTGCCTCAGGAAAAGTTAAACATTTGGGTTTGTACCCTTTATCGATGTTATTTTACTTTATTATCTTTCAAGATTTTGATTTAGCTTGTCGAAGATTGCAAACAGAGCCTTGAGTACTTTTTAGACATAAAAAATAGAAATTCTGCTTTGTAATATGATGAATAAGGGTAAGAGCAAACCCAGCAAGAAAACATTACAAAAACAACTTGTAAGAATATTGCATGTTCGTTCTTTCTTTCTTTCTTTCTTTCTTTCTTTCTTTCTTTCTTTCTTTCTTTCTTTCTTTCTTTCTTTCTTTCTTTCTTTCTTTCTTGCAGATAACATTGCTCTGCTATGGAATCTTAATGTCTGTATTATACAATATAAGACAGCACAAGGCATGGATTGTTGGCCCAGCAGTTTCACAGCCCTTTCACATATTTGTAGAGGCCAATACACTGCTGACATTGGTGTAATTTGTAAATATGTAATTAACCAAAGTCATTTAAGTCAATATTCGCTGAATTGATGTCTGAAGCATACTATAAAATTTTCCAAAACCCTGCTCACTGTGAGTATCACAAGCTGACATGTTGGCCTACTTCACTATGCATTTTATGCCCCATTCCGATGTACTCTTTTGCCATTGAACCCAATTGCATGTGGCTTTAATTAAACTGATTCCTGCATCATCTATTTCAAAATCTTTCAACTGAATGTTTTGCATCTCATAACTTGGCCACTGTGGCCATTTGTATCTTCCCTTCTGTTGCTTTTATTTTCCAACAGAAATGAATCCAGATTGAGCCCTGCCTCGGGTTCAGAATTTATTGCATGACAAGTCCAGTTCATAATCTAAGTGTGCTAAAAATGATTAATGAAATATGGTTAATGGCATGACTGGCACTATGCGTGTTATGTTACAAGCCTGCCTCGTATTAGTAGTATTATTATTGTTAGTATTGTCATGTGTACAGAATACAGAGAAATTCTTACTTGCAAGTCTAAGCTGTTAGCAACATGTCACCTTGTTTGAATATCACTTTGCCCTTCTTGGCATTTAATATGTTAGTTACATTTGTACATTTCTGTATTATTTTATCCATAACCTTACTTGACTTCCGACAAACCGTATTGACAACATACAAAAGTTTACTTCCTTTAAGTGTTAAACATGGCTGGTGCCAGAGGAAATGTTTCATTGTAAAATAATTTTTATATAATTAATTGATATTTCATTATCCAGTTAAGAGTGGGTGTCAAATTCTAGGGGGGGTGAATGAATAAAGGAGAAAAAAGGACACATAAAGGCAGTGGAAAATGCAGGATTTAATGAAATAAAAGAAGTTTATGTGACTGGTATACAAAATTTTGTGCATGCTCACCTGTCCTTGCCCTTTGTCATGCCATGCCCTTGAAGGTGTCATTTGTGATACCCTTGGCCACATGTCCCATGCAAGTTGCTCTCTGGTTTCATTTACTTCAGTGTTCTTATTTTAAAATACAACTGAATCCATTTTGTGCATCTGCTTGGCATTTTGACCATGTCTTCTCATACCCTGATTATCAACCTCATTAACTGAGTTCAGCATTTTAATAATAATAATAATAATGTTTTATTTATGTAGCGCCTTTCATACACTCAAGGACACTTTACATTTCAATACACACATTAACAAGACAGCAGAAATTACATACACAAAAAAGAATAATACTCATTGAAAAGATGTGTTTTTAACAGAAGTTTGAAATTAATAATAGATTTTTCCTTGCGATGGCTGAGAAGGAGAGAATTCCAAGTTTTAGGGGCGATCACACTGAAAGCTCTGCCACCCATAGTTACTAACCTGTATTTAGGTACAGTGAGTAACTTAGTGTCCGATGATCGTAATGCACGGGCAGGAGTGTAAGGAAGCAGCAGCTCTGACAGATAATGAGGGCCTAACCCATGAAGGGTTTTAAAGTTGAGAAGAATAATTTTATATTTGATTCTTGAAGAAACTGGTAACCAATGTAAATCACAGAGGACAGGAGTGATGTGAGCAGATTTTTTAGTGTGTGTAAGTAAACGAGCAGCAGACTTCTGAACATATTGTAATCTATTGATATATTTATTCAGGAGGCCATAAAACAATGCATTGCAATCGTCCAGACAGGTAGTGATGAAAGCGTGAATGAGGGTTTCAGTATCTTTCACACTGAGGAAGGAATGCAGATGAGCAATGTTGCGAAGTTGAAAAAGGCTGTCTGTACTATTGAGCTAATGTGCGATTGAAAAGTTAAAAGCTGATCAAAGATGACACCCAAATTATGGACTGATGCTAAGGGTTGAACCAGGATCCCATTAATGTGAATTTTAAGCCCACGAAGGGTAGAGAGGACAGATTTGGTACCTGTCACAAAAGCCTCAAAGAGCAATAAGGAAGGTTTGGGGCAGCCACCCTTATATTTGGTTTCCTGGCTGCAAATTGTCGTTTAAATGATAGCATTGCTGTGCACAAAACCGAGTCCAAAACAGAACTGAGGGAATAGGGAAAAGGTGGAGGCATTTAAAGGGGAAGACAGGAAGTGAGATCAAAGGGGTCTCATGAAGGTCTTCAGCCATAGGTTCAAGCCCGGATGTGACATCACAGGGGCCGGAGCCGGCAAGGTCTCCTTTCATAGGCTCAGTCCCGGAAGTGATGTCAAGATGGCCAGGTGGAATTTCCCGTGAATGGTCTATAGGAAAGGAGAAAAAGAGTCAGTGCACTCTGCCACATCCCGGTATGACTCGGAACTGCCCTTACTCAAGCCCTTTAGCTCCCTCCCATGCGCACGTGTGTGACAAGGCCCCCCCCTCAGCCCAGACCCGTCGGGTAGGGCAACCCTGACCGAGAGGTCGTGAACCCGAGAAAGGGCATCAGCATTGGCGTGAAGAGTGCCCCGACGATGAACAAGCGAAAACTTGTATGGCTGGAGGTCAAGAAACTACCTGGTGAGCCACGGATTCGACTCCTTGTGCAGGGCCATCCACTGTAAAGGTGCATGGTCCGTAACAAGGGTGAATTCCCAGCCCAACAGGTAGTACCTCAGCTGAGTAATCGTCCATTTAATCGCCAAAGCCTCTCTCTCCACTGCCGCATACCTGGTCTCCCAGTCCAACAGTTTCTGGCTCAGGACCATGATGGGGTGTTCCACACCATTGACACTTTGGCTCAGCACAGCCCCCAGGCCTGTGTCCGAAGCGTCCGTCTGGAGGATGAAAGGTAAAGAAAAGTTAGGTGCTTTCAAAATAGGTGTGGACGTAAGGGCCTGCTTCAAGTCACTAAATGCAGCGCCTGTCTTTTCAGTCCATACCACAATGTTTGGGGCCCTCTTCTTTGTCAAATCAGTCAAGGGCACCGCTCTCTCCGAGAACCGGGGCACAAACCGGTGGTAGTACCCCGTTAATCCGAGAAAAGCTTGGACCTGTCGCTTCGTTCGCGGACGGGGCCATTTAAAAATGGCATCTACTTTGGAGCACTGTGGCTTCACAGTACCCCGACCCACCAAGTAGCCTAAATACTTGGCTTCGCTATATCCAAAGATAAATTTCTTAGGATTAATCCGAATCCCACCCTCACCAAGTGTCCGCAATACCGCTTTTACCTGCTGTAGGTATTCCATCGATGTGCTGGAATAGATAAGCACGTCATCCAGGTAGGCAACACTGTATGAGTTATGAGGCCTGAGCACTTTGTCCACCAGATGCTGGAAGGTTGCCAGAGCCCCATGTAACCCAAATGGAAGGACACGATACTGCCAGTGTCCGCTAGGGATGCTAAATGCTGCCTTAACCTTTGCGGAGTCCGTTAAAGGAACCTGCCAGTACCCCTTTGTCATGTCCAGTGTGGTAAAATACTGAGCCTGTCCAAGCCTCTCGAGGAGGTTGTGTGAGACTTGATTAAGCCGACTGAAGTCATTGCAAAACCTCCAACTCCCATCAGGCTTAGTGACCAATACAATGGGACTGGACCAGGGACTATGACTTTCCTCGATTACACCTAGTTCCAGCATGTGTTTGATCTCAAGCTCCATTTCAGCCCTTTTTTCCTCGGGAAGACGATAGGGCGTTCTCGGATTATAACCCCGGGTTCTGTCACAATGTCATGCTCAACCAGAGAGGTCCTTCCAGGGTTTTCACTCACTACTTCCAGGACAGACAGGATAACTGTTTCCAGCTCCCATCGTTGTCTGGGACTTAAATCCGCACTGAAGTTAAGGCTAGCCATGTGAGCAAAGAGTGAGCGGGGCAGACCGGGAGAGGGATCGGGATCCCTGTCCTTCCATGGTTTCAGCAGATTTACATGATAAACCCACTCCCTCGGCCGACGATTGTGTTGACTCACCAAATAGTCGACGAGTCCTTCCTCTCCTTAACTTCGTAAGGACCTTGCCAATGGGCAAGCAACTTAGAGTGGGAGGTAGGTACTAGGACCATGACCCGATCTCCCGTGCGGAACTCCCGGAGAGACATGCCACAGTTGTAATATCGGACCTGTGCTGCTTGAGCCTCATCCATGTGCCTTTTAAGGAGGGGCCGACCAAATCTATTCCGTAATTGTGCGATATATTCCAATATATTTGTAGAGGGAAGAGCCTCTTCTTCCCATCCTTCTTTTAAGATATCTAATTTGCCCATACAAAAATTCAAAAGGGGAGAACCCCGTGGAGGCTTGTGGGACTTCCCGATAGGCAAAAAGGACGAGGGGGATGAGCTGATCCCAATTCCTTCCATCCTCGTTGACCACCTTACAAAGCATTTGTTTGAGAGTTTGATTGAACCTCTCTACCAAACTGTCGGTTTGAGGATGATATACCGCGGTCTTTAAATGCTTTATTTTAAGTAACTTGGCAGTCTCCTTGAACGTCTCCGAGGTAAAAGGCGTCCCTTGATCCTTCAGGATTTCTTTAAGGATGCCAACGCGTGCAAAGACCCCTACTACTTCCTGTGCGATGGCTTTAGAAGTGGCTGAGCGCAACGGAACAGCTTCGGGGTATTTGGTAGCATAATCCACGAGGACTAAAATATACTGGTGTCCTCGGGCTGAGGGCTCTAGGGGTCCTACTAAATCGACCCCAATTCTGTGAAAAGGAACATCAATTAGGGGAATAGGAACAAGAGGAGCACGGTCCTTCCTAGGAATCTGTCGCAATTGACACTCCGGGCAGGAAGTGCAAAAGCGACGAACCTCCTCATTGATTCCCAGCCAATAAAAGCGGAGCTTGATCCGCTCCAGGGTTTTCTTGGTGCCCAAATGGCCACCTAGGAGGTGAGCGTGTGCTATCTCACAGACCTGCCTCCGGAAGGTCCGCAGGATTAGCAGTAGCCGTCTCTCCTGCCCATAATGCTCAGCTACGCGATAGAGAAGGACAAAGTGAGGACCCTGTGGCATCGACTGGTGAGTGCACTGGCCGTTGACCAGGACCACTGCATTTTTGGCAAACTTCAGGGAGTTGTCATTCCACTGTTCCCTTTTAAAAGAAGCCGACGTTTCTCTAAATTAAAAGTGCAAAAGGCTGAGCGGGTCTGGGCCGACCTCAAGGGATGTCTTGGCGCTCGTGGATGACGTATCGGGACACGACGGTCCGGGAGTTGCCACATCACTCAGGGAGGCCGCTTCCTCTCTCTCTGCCGGCTGATTACATGGCATGGAGGCAGCTTGAGACGGCTCATCCCCGTCTATAACTAGGCCTAAGTTAAACCCAGGAGTGGTATGTGTCTCACCGCTTTTAATTTCAGACCAGTCCTGCCCGAGTATCACTGGGTGTGGTGGATTTGGGAGGACCGCCACGGTTAATTAATGACACAGATGGTGGACCTGTACCAGCGGATTTCTCCGTGGACACAGGTTATACTGGTCTTAATTTTCAACCACTGTTGCGGCAGCACAAGCTGGTGGGCAACAATGGTAATGTTGCTGCCGGAATCGAACAAAGCTGTGGTCTTATACCCGTTTACGATCACCACACCTGTGTGTGGGACCGCCAACGGGTTAGTCAGAGCACATCAACCCCTCCTCCCCCTCCACATGCATCCCACCTCGCTTCCAAGCAGTTTTCATGCCTGCGACTCCGGGGACGCCAGCACAAGCTCCAGGTTGTACGGGGGGCCAGGGGGGGGGGGGGCTGGGGGGTTCGGGGGGCTAGGTTTTGGGACGTACTTCGGCTGAGGTCGACAAAGGCACGGTTCTGCACCCTCAGATTGTGAGGCCGTTCTTTGTGTCTCCAGAAACTGTATGAGCTCTGCCATGTTCTTCAACTGTTTACCCAGACCAGCTGGGTGAAGCCATGGGGAAGTGCTTCCAGGAGCAGATAGCAGGTTACCTGCTCTATTATTTGGTAGGGCTTGTTCTCAGATGGCTGTAACCACTGCCCTACCATTGCCCAGAAGGACCAGGCTTGTCTGTGGGTCAGCCACTCTGGGTCCAACCTCCAGTTTTTTATTTTTCTCACCTGCCAGTCTGGGGCACCCCTAGGTGGTAATTGGGGCTCTGGCTTCACAGGGAGGTGGGCACTTTCTTCCTCGAGAGAGCATAATAAGTCCCTTTTGCCTCCCCCGTCTGGAGCAGCCCAACTCTATGAGCCCCTCCCACACATTTCCTGGTCTCTCTAGGTTGCCTAGTTAAGCTTGCCGGGAGCGGAGCCCGTACCGGGTCTCGCCGAACCACGGGACACCCTCCTCGCCTGAAAACTCAGCCCCGGTACGCTCCCACCTAGGTACATTGCAGGTCCTGTGAATGGTCTACAGGAAAGGGAGAAAAAGAGTCAGTGCACTCTGCCACATTCCGGTATGACTCGGAACTGCCCTTACTCAAGCCCTTTAGCTGCCTCCCATGCGCACGTGTGTGACATACCAACTAATAAGATTTCTGTTTTATCAGGATTGAGTTGTAAAAAATTTTTTGTCATCCAATCATTGATTTCCCGAATGCAGTCAGTCAGCGCAACAGGTGAAGATGTTGCAGTTGCATCAACACTTACATAAAGTTGTGTGTCATCGGTATAGCAGTGGAAGCTCAGACCATACCGATGAATAATCTCACCTAATGGGAGCATATAGATGTTGAAGAGGATTGGACCGAGAACTGACCCTTGAGGGATACCTTGTGTGAATGAAGTAGTGGCAGATTTGTATTCCCTAATGAAGACGTAATACTAGCGATTACTGAGGTATGATGTGAACCAAGAAAGAACAGCACCAGAGATACCAATAGCTGAAAGTCAGGACAGTAAAATGTTATGGTTAACTGTATCAAATGCTGCGTTCAAGTCAAGAAGAACTAGAATAGCGGCCATCCCACAATCTGTGGTTATAAGTAAGTCATCGGCTACCTTAAGTAAAGCAGTTTCAGTGCTATGTAGGGCTCTGAATCCAGATTGAAAAGGCTCAAGCAGGTTATGCAAATTTAAATAAACATTGAGTTGAGCAGCAACAACCTTTTCTAAGATCTTAGTCATAAATGGAAGATTAGAAATTGGGCGATAAAATTTTAGCTGTAAGGGATCTGAGCCAGGTTTGTTTAAAAAAGGGGTTACAGCAGCAGTTTTTAAATCACTTAGAACAACACAGGTGCGGAAACTACAGTTGATAAAGTGAGAAATGGGGGCGGAAAGTTTGTCAGTGCAAGCCTAAATCAGTAAAGTAGGGGCAGGATCTAGGTGGCTGGTAGATTGATTTAATTTAGATATTACTTCAGCAATATAAGTTGGTAGTGGAGTTAAATTTAGATAAATAAACTGTAGATTTAGAAGTATAAGAGAAAGAGATGAGGAATGGTTAGTAGAGAAACTTTGATATATGGTCATAATTTTTGACTGTGTGGTGGGCTGACGCCCTGCCTGGGGTTTGTTTCCTGCCTTGCACCCTGTGTTGGCTGGGATTGGCTCCAGCAGACCCCCGTGACCCTGTAGTTAGGATATAGCAGGTTGGATAATGGATGGATGGATGGATGGATTTTTGACTGAAAATACTCCAAAAATAGATTACAGTGCTCAACAGAGAAATGAGGATTTTTAACAGCAGGTTTACAAAGTCTGTTAACTGTATTAAAAAGAGATCTAGGGCAACAAGTACCAAAGTCTATAAGATTGGAATAGTACTTTGAACGATAAGGCACATCAGTATTCCTTCAGATGTTCAGTGTAAGCCAGGGCGTGAACAGCCAGACCAGTCTTCTTCCAGAGCCTTTCAAAGCGGTGACCAGTTTGTTTTATGGTACGCAATATTGCTGTAAACCATGGAGATGACTGGGTAGTAGGAACAACCAAGGATTTAATAGGTGCATAATGATCCAAAATTTGTGACAATGTGGAATTATATAGAGATAAAATCTGCATAGGGCAAGACAACCCAGAAACATCATGGAGACAGGAAGCACCAACAGACATAGAGAAGGATAACTGATCAATGTTCTTGATGTTACGTTATTTTTGATTTTAGACTTATTTTAGGGAGGGGATAAGTGAAGCTAAATTCAATCAGCTTGTGATCGGAGATACCAATAACAGTACCGGATGTACAGACATTCTGCAAACCAGTGAAACATACAAGATCCATGATTTTAAAGATACATACAGGATTTTAAAAATGATACCAGCTCCTCTTGCTGTTTCAAGCATGGCAGAGTCCTCTGTTCTAAAGAATAATCGTGGGTGCTAAAGAGGAAACACAGACCTGAGCATGCCACAATATGGCACTCCTGCATTGTTCAAACATATTGTTATGGTGCGTGTGTGTCTGTGCTTCTGCCCAGCTCCAGGGTCCTGTGTTCAAATCCCACACTTGTCCGTGGTCTATGCGAAGCCTATGTGAATTTTCTTTAGTGTACTTTGCTTTAACTCACACACTTCAAAGAAATACAATTTAGATTGGTTAATAACTCTAAATTAGGCCAGTCTGGGTGAGTGCATAAATGTACCAGGGATTGTTCCCACCATGCACCCGAAGTTGTCAGGTTAGGCTTCAGTTCCCACTAACCCTAAAGAGGGAAAGTAGGTTAGAAAATGCAAAAATGAGGGATGATTGGTACTTGCATTGGCATGGCATGCTGCCAGATGTGCATTACATCTTGCTCAGACCCTTTTATAGTAATTGTAGCAGAGGAAGGCAGCTTGGCACCATCTAGTGGAGTTATTCAGATGCTAACAAGTCAGATTTGCACCTGTCCTCATCCACTTACAAATGCATCTGCAGTGTTACTGAAAGAAAGACAACATAATGCTTTTAGATGTCAGTTAACAGTATTAAGAGGTTTTATACACTGTATACAGTATTTAAAATACCTGCCTTGCTTCTAATGCTGACAATATTGCAATAAGATGAATTAGGAAATGGATGAATGATAATACCTTTTAACAATATTACTTCAACAAAACTTTGCAAATGTCACTTTCTGAATTTTCATTAATTTATTAAACACAATGGTGGACTGCTGTCCCAGGACCGGTCCCTGCTATGCACCAAAAGCTGCCAGGATAGACAGATGGATTAAGCACGATTGGTAAATAGAAGACTAAAGATGTTCTCTAATTTAGAATTTTAAAAATGGTAATTTAGCCTGTGTTGGCTGGGATTGGCTCCAGCAGACCCCCGTGACCCTGTAGTTAGGATATAGCGGGTTGGATAATGGATGGATGGATGGGTAATTTACCAATGAGTACTTGGGCAAAGTCTTAGTGGAGTACAGGATGGTTTACATACTTGATATTCAGTGGTCAGTTTTATGTTTGCCCAGCTTTCAGTTTATCAGCAAATTATGAAACTGTTACAATTAATTATTGGAGATTGATGCTTGTAGCACACGAAATAATGGAGACCACCCTCCCGATGGTACCAATGTGGTTTTCCACAAGTTGTGCATTCAGAACTCTTTCCCCTGGATTGGAGTGTCGGCAGTTTAAAAGAAATTGTAGCGCAAACCACAACACACATTAAGCTGCAAACTTCATCAAAAACATTCAGTAAGTCTGGCTTTTGTGAAATCTGCTTTGAGGGAAATTTCTTCCCCTCTTTGTGAATTGGGGCCGTGGTATTCATAAACATCCTGTATTCATTAGAAATACTTCTAAAAATATGTTTTAAGTGCATTTCCCTGTGCTCATTTAATGCACACTGGCCTCTGTTAATATTTACACATGTAAATACTCATTCAAGACATATAACGCATTTTCTATGGCCAAAGAAAACATGCTTTCCTTAACCCTCTCCCGGAAATTTCTGCCAGTCACTGAATAATCTAAAAATACTGTACTTTGTTTAGACACATGTAACAAAAAATGTATACACTCAAAGAACAATTGCGCTGATTCCTTATATCCTCGGATGTGCATATATTTTTAGCACAGGTCTATTTAAAAGATAATATTCCCAAACCCACTGAATCAAATTCATCATCATGGTTGAAAGCCTATCCTGACAGCATGGAGCACAAGGCAGGAATTAGACAGTCCAGTGTATAACACACAGTCACGTGGGGCCAATTTAAAGTGACCAGTTAACCTAAGACACATGACTATGGGCTGTGGGAGTATCATGAGGAAAACCACAGACACAGTAAGAGAGCAAGCCCCTCATAAACAGTTCTCCAGCCAAGATTTGAAGCTGTGCCCATTCTCTTCTTATAATACTCAATATTAAGATGTACTTCACTTTTTGTGCTCTTTTTAAAATTTTATGTTGTATTGCTTGTTTATTTTTAAGCTCTAATCCCTCAGCTTTATTGTATGTATAACTAGCCATCCCCCACGGCTTCACCCGCATAGAAAGACAGCGAGGAGGGCCCTTCCTGGCTCCCTACTCCTGACATCACACATTCTCCTCCCCTCTGCCCGCAGCCTCTTGGATTAGTGAGAATGTATTGCTATGCTATGATTCTTAGCACAATGAGAGAAGTCGCAAAATCAACTGGAATGTTCAAGCAAATTATAGAAAAAAGCCTGATTTAAATCCGTTAAGTACTGTAGTTCTCTCGTTCGCTAGCTAAGTGAATGTAAAGTACACAGCGAGGCCGGCGCATGAATGAGGAAGGCCGCATCCCCCCTCCCCTCGGCCCGCTGTGGATTCGTGCAAACAACGGACAAAAAACAAATCGGTACTGCAGGCGAACTATGATATTTAGTGTGATGAAAGAGGTCGCAAAATCAACCAGAATCTTCAAGCATATTCTAGAGAAAAGCCCAATTTAAATCCATTATGTACTGTAGTTCTCTCGTTCGCTAGCTAAGCAGAGGTAAGTTATGCCCCGAGGCTGGCACATTAGTGAGGAGGGCCCCGCCCTCCTCCCCTCGGCCCACTGCATCTCTCTCGTATTTGCGCAAATAAGCGAATGTAGCTAAGCGAATGTAAAGTACACGGCGAGGCTGGCGCATGAATGAGGAGGGCCGCTTCCCCCTCCCCTCGGCCCGCTGTGGATTCGTGCAAACAAATCGGTACCGCAGGCGAACTATGATATTTAGTGTGATGAAAGAGGTCGCAAAATCGACCAGAATCTTCAAGCATATTCTAGAGAAAAGCCCAATTTAAATCCGTTATGTACTGTAGTTCTCTCGTCCGCTAGCTAAGCAGAGGTAAGTTATGCCCCGAGGCTGGCACATTAGTGAGGAGGGCCCTGCCCTCCTCCCCTCGGCCCGCTGCATCTCTCTCGTATTCGCGCAAATAAATTGGTACCGCAATCGAACTATGATACTTAGCTCGATGAAAGAGGTCGCAAAATCAAACGGAATGCTCACGCAAACTAGAGAAAAAAACCCGATCTAAATCCGTTAAATAGTTCTCTCGTGAAAAGCGGACAGACATACAGACAGACGTTAGATTTTATATATATAGAGATGATGTTCTGGAAAAGACATCAGTTTTATAAAAAAAATTATCACAAAAAATGGATAAAGGTGTTTCTTAAAAAAATGTATAATTATAGTTTAACATAACATAGTAGCAAGATAAATATTTCAAATCATCCATGGTAATTTTGTATATTGTTTTCAGGGCTGGCGATTGCAGAGTCATGACCACATGTAATGTTTCATTGCACTAAATGTGGAAAAACACCTCGGAGAAACTCCACATATTCAGGGTGCCACTACGCCATTAGAACTCACTTGCCAATCAACACTCACTTAAACCAAAATCAACAGAACTGAATCCTACCTGTCTTTGATACACACCAACAATTAGTATTTAGGGTTTTTTTATTATTATTATTAGCAATGTGACTTCCTAGAAGGAAATACAAAGTTAACTTTTCTATCATGCATACTGCACTTGAATGTCTTCCGTCATTTTCATCACACCGAGAGTGTTGCAGCGAGTGTTTCCCGTTCTCACCTGCGCAGTTCCTTATTATACAGGAGCATCTTATGAACGTTTGAGTTCACACATTGCTGTGAATTGTAAATTGATACAGAACTTGTGCTGAGTTAAGAATCCCTGTGTGACTGCTGTGCCCCGTTTTTATAAACACATCAGACTTATGAAGAATGGTGCAGCAAATGAGGCTGCACAAAGCACCAGGCGATCACAAGAAATAAAAACATCAATAAAAATAGGAATATGCTGCTTAAAGAGTCATTTTACATTTCATAGTTCAACTATTTAAAATAATACCGAAGGCAGCACTTTGAGCTACATCATTTGTGTGAAAACATGCTATATAAATAAATGTTGTTGTTGTTGTTGAAGGTTATTAAAAGAAGCATCTCATTTTTCTCTTTCGTTGCTTATTGTGTTTTAATATTCTCCATAATCAGTTGGCACAGTGGTTAGTAGAATTCCAGACACTTATGAAGTATGCATGTTCTGCCCATGCCCACTTTGTGCCCTCAAGTCGAGTGGCATCCTGCCCAGGCAAGCGCTAGCAACATAGGCTTGATTGTGGGACCAGTGAAAGAACTATGGTTTATAGATAGATAGATAGATAGATAGATAGATAGATAGATAGATAGATAGATAGATAGATAGATAGATAGATAGATAGATAGATAGATAGATAGATAGATAGATAGATAGATAGATAGATAGATAGATAGATAGATACTTTATTAATCCCAAGGGGAAATTCACAATGTATTTTTCAAATCCAATGATAAAGAAGCTTCCATTTTTATAAACCCAAGCTGAAGGTCATTGCAGTAAAAAAATATATAAGTTCAGTCAAGGCCAGAGTGTGATACTGAAATATATAAGCAAGTTCAAACAATGGATAATGAACTCAATCCTGGAATCTTATGTTTCTGTAGTATCTTTCTTGCCTTGCCAACATGGTGCCTAAAAGCTCCTATGTGTAAGGAGTTTTCTCATTTCACTCTTGTCTGACTAAGACTTCCCTCCACACACCCAACGACATATGTGCTAAATCACAAAGGGGAACATATAAACAACCAAACTTGGGATTTGAACCTAGGATGCTGGATCTATAAGGTGTCAGTGCTGCCCAATGCATCACTGTGCCACCCATATGTGTGTGTGTGTGTGTGTGTGTGAGGTGGTTTGTGAAATACGTGCGTTTGTATAAGAAGCAGTGGTTTCCAGAATAGTTCAGCAAAATGTTTTACTCAAGAAAATTTACAATTAGAATGAGTTTGCGGTAATGCAGAGTACAGCCAGCAGATGGCTGAAGTGAGGCCAATAAAAATCATGGGGGGTCTTATTCAGTGCTAATGGGCAATTTCAATCCATTCAGTATGGTAGAACAGCAACAATAAGAAACCCATCCATTTTCTGTATTTCAGGGTAAAATAAGAAAAACCATACTGAATAAGCGGTTGCATAGTAAAAAAGAAAGTACTCAGAAAGCAGCATGTCATGTAAGCTGATTGTAGAAAATTGTGCTTAAGATGTTAATGTCCAAGTGTGCTATTTGGTTGTGCAGTTCTCCACCTCTTCTGATGCAGACCTAAGTTAAAATACTTTCTAGCATTTTCTGATTTAAGACAAGTCCTTAAAAAGAAGGACAGTCTTGGTGCAGACTGCAAGTACACTTATATCACCCAAGTCACCATCAGAGGGCGCCCAAAGCACATAAATGTTTGCTTCAGGCAGAATTTCAGCATTCAATCCTCGGCTTAACATTACATATTTTACAAAGTATACCTATAAAAACAGGACTGGGAATACAGCCTAACACCGAATATATGAGTGTCTCGAGTGCCAGACAGCTGCACTGGTGCCAAAATGGACTGCTTTTCATGATCATATTAGAAAATAATTCTCTTTCATTTTCAGAAGAGAGAAGCAAGTGCAGGGTGTAAAGAAAGCACCTCTGCAGAATATCATTTTAGTGACCTTAAGGTTATATATAATATAAATATTTAAACATGTCATATCACATCATAAACACAAAGAACAGGCATTTTGTTAATATTGTATACATTGTTTCACAAAGGCGGCATTTTGTGTGCATCCATTCAGCACAAGTGAGTCTTGTATTAGTATTTACGCACATACCCGCTTGGCCAACAAGCAATTTTAACCTTTTCAAAAATTCATACATACTGTGGTGCAACATTTGTTGCCCATCTGATGGCAATGCACCCTGTGGTATTTTCATCTTGTTTCTATTTAACTCTTGGAAGGCTGTAGTTTATATGCATGACATCAGACTGAGACAGGAGTCGCAGACTCTCTTATTTACATATGAATTTATAAATATGGACATAAGAAATGATGACCTCAAGAGGAAGAGAAGCAGCACAAAGTCTGCTTACTGTAAATATATCACTATGAAAGAAAGAAAGAAAGAAAGAAAGAAAGAAAGAAAGAAAGAAAGAAAGAAAGAAAGAAAGAAAGAGAAGTTATGGAACCCTAGAGTGAAGTAAGAAATGTCAGTTTTTTCCAATATATTATCCTTCAATTAATGATCATTTAACTTGAAAATTATTGGCAGTAAAGTGTGTGAATCCTTTGTAGGCATACATGAGCAATACTGGAAAGAGAAATCCTTAACCACACAGAAAAGTGACAAGTCCATAGACAGAGTCCCTTGTGATGGGAAATATAGTGTAAGATGTAATCAAATTATTTTCAGTCCTGAAATCTTAGTTAATGATCAGTAAAATGCAAATATGGACTTTCATCTCTTTCATTTTGAATATCTATATAAAAAAAAAATGATAGACCTGAGCAATGATGCCTCATTACCTCCTCTAGCATTGTTTCCAAATTGTAAACTAGTTTGACATTTAAGATTTTCGAATTTTACCACTTGTATTTGGCAAGGTGTAACATAGCTTTGAAAGACTGACAGAGACCAATCACATACATATTGAGGTATCTGTAAATGATCCATACATTAAATGTACAGTTATTTTTTATTAAAGCTTGCTATTTAGCTTGTAGTACCACCCGGTGGTGATTTTTGAGAATGCTGCCATCCCTGAAAAGTATTATTTTGCAAATTAAATATTGGCAGGTAAAATGTCTGAAAGAAATGAAAGAGGTGTGAGATGCATGAATATTAGGAGAATGCAACAGTATATTATTAAAGATTTCTCTGTAAAGTGCTACAGTAAGTGGGAAGTAGCAGGGTATGTGTTGTGTCATTTGGCCCAGTCACTTTTAATTCTCTGAGTTATGCTAAAAAGCACAGAATAATACCAGAATACTGAACACTATCTACATTATGAATATAAATACAAAATCTATTTTTAACAACAAGGCGTTCTTGCGTGTACCACATTTTTATAGACCTAGCATTAAATGCAAAATATTTGATAATGTCCAAGCAACCACTGGGGAAGCATGGTAATGCTACGGTTTATGATTCTTGCATCTGAATCCTGACCAGGTCACTGTCAGTGTGGGGTGTGCACATTTTCTCCATATCTGTGTGAGTTTTATTCAGGGTATTTCAATTTTCTTCAACATCCCAAAGTCATGTTGGTTAAGCTGATTGACAGCTTTAAACTGGTATGATAAGAGCGCATGAATAAGTGTACTTTATGGTGGACTGGTGCACCCAAAATCCGTATTTCAATTAAGTGGTTCCTGCAAATCAATGGGTGGAAACTCTGTTCAAAAGGAGAGATTCGTTTCATTCTTAGCTTGTTTTTTTCATTATTACTTGGCTCTTTTGTTATTATTTCTGGATTATTACCTAACATTGATTACATTTCCTGGCTCTCTGAGACAGATACACTTACATTAAAATATAGCCTGTGTTTTAAGACACAACTTTGTTTTGCTTTGCCTCTCATCTTGGTCTTTCTTTTATTTATTAAAAGAAAATTCTTTTGCAGCGGGTAATCCTCCTGCCCATCATTATATTGACCAGTTCTTTCTGCAGCAGGCCCACTGCTTGAAGAATCTTGGATCTCTCAATTTTGCTTTGATTATCAAAGAAGTAAGCAAAGCAAAAGATCAGTAGCAGTAGTAGCTACTCTTATCTCACTGATGACTCCTCTCAAGGGCAAAAGAAGACAGGCTCCCTCATAATTTAATGAATTATTTAAGCATTAGGCATAATATTTAAAATCATTTGTTCTGCTAATAAAAGCTATGTTCTTGCTTAGCTAATTAACTAGTTTTACTGTCAAGAATACTTATTTTGTGTGAACACTGCCCTCTTGAGGTTTCCGACAGCAAAATCCTATCCACATGTGCAGTTTAGCAAAAGCCTGTTACAACTAAAGTGACATAGTGTGTATTCATCACATACCTCACTGACACTGAAAGTATCTTTGTCTATGTGGAGACCTCATGTTTTTTCTGTGTTGTCTTGGATATCCTCTGGGTTTGCTGGTTGTCCTGTGTGTGTTAGGTTAGTTGTAGAATCTAAATCTTTTCAGTCTCGTACCTCAGGTTTCCTACATTCACATCCTGGCCCAGTTACTTCCTTTATGGAATTTGCACTTTGTTCCTGTAACTGGTTGCATTTTCGTTCAGTTTTTCCATTTAACATCTAAAAGACAGCATATTGTGTTTATTATACCTCAAGATTTAAGATTTCTTTTACACATTTAGACACACACAACATGCAGTGAAATGTCAACCTGGTTCACTACTCAGATTATGCAAAACAGAGTAAAAAAATGAAAAAGTTTGAAGCCATGTAAGGCACCCTAATTTGGGATGTTCATAAGAAATGTAATTATTGACTTCATGAGGTAGAAGAACATAATAAATAAGAGTTGTGTCAGATATTTAAAATATTAAGACTTGGGCTTCAATTTAAATGTTTAAGTCTAAGTATTGTCGATTGTAATAGAAATTCTTCATTTTTCACCCTCTGACAGAGGTCCATAGAGGACTCAATCTCTAGTAAAAAACCAAAAATAATAAATAGTCTAAAATGATTCCCCACATGTTTATGTTTGAAATATGCCACTTTTCACCTTCTGATATTTGCACTTACAGGGCGAGAACCAACATTAATTGAATAAAAGATCAAAAATGTTATTATATTCATGATCAGCAACCTTGAAATAGCATAAAACGACACTCCTCATGCTTATATTACCTAGCCTTACTTTTTCAAAGATTTGTGAAATGGAGTAACTTCGACCCAAGTATCCCATTGGAATGAACTCCTGGGGTCAGTTAATGTCACATGCACAACTTCAAGTCCTTCTGATCATTTTTGCCAAAGACAACTATTGGTTTTCTTTTTATCATAAGAGTATAGTTTTCTGCATAAAATATGATCCAAAAGTGGCCTAAAATTTAGGGTTAGGGTTAGGGTCTCAGAGGCTAACAATTGAGGAGAATCCCAAAAAACTGAAATGATTTTAAAGCATTCATAAGTAATTCTTTTGAACACAGTGTAGAAACATACAAAAGCAAGCAAGACTGAAGAGAACACCTAAATTTTAAATATGATATGGTTAAATAGAGACAACTTCAATTTTAAATATAAACTAACAATATACAAGGTGTAACACAGAATGGCAAAATGGCATAATTTGTCATTTATTATATAATTAACTGTCCCCTGCAGCTCCACCCACGTAGTAATGAAACAGGACAAATTTTAACGCTAGCTAAGCGGAGGCAAGTTACGCTCCAACATGTGGCCAGAGGTAGACCGACTCGAACAGAGGCTGGTGCATGAGTGAGGATGGCCCAGCCCAGCTTCCCACTCCTGACGTCACTCTTCCCCCTTTCCTTGGCCCACAGCCTCTGTGTTGGACTAGCATGAATAAATCGGTACCGCAAGCGAACTATGATACTTAATGCGATGAGATGAGTTGCAAAATCTACTGGGATGTTCAAGCAAATTATAGAAAAAAACCTGTTAAGTAGTTCACTCATGAAAAGTGGACAGACATACAGACAGAGAGACATTGGATTATATATATATATATACTGTATATATATATATATATATATATATATATATATATATTGTAGCAGATAAGCGTGTTGTCCACCTCTCGAACCCTCAGGTACCACTCTTCGGACCAGGTGAAAGTATAATAATTCTTTATTATAATATTATACTGTAGTGCACCAAGCACTCTCCTCCACACACTCATTAACACAATACTCTCTATTAAACAATACTCCTCCTCTCCCAGACACGTCGCCACCCTACCTCCCAGCTCAGCTCAGTGTTCTGGGCTTCCCAGAGTCCTTTTATATCCCCTGACCCGGAAGTGGCTCCAAGCCAAACCCACAAGTCCGTTTTCCTTCCGGGTCAGGGCAAAGTCCTTTTCTTCATCCCGGGAGCACATCGCTTCTTCCAGTCACGTGACTGGGATGCACTCCCGGGTTATAGGGCACACAAGAGCCCACTAACCCCCCTACAGCGACTCCTGGCGGCCCCCAAGGTATCCAGCAGGGCTGTGTAACGACACTACAAAGTCCATGAGGCCCTGCTGGAACTCGGGGCACGAATATGCTGTCCGGAGGGCTCCTCCTAGCGGCCTGGGGGTGGCGACCGGAGTCCGTAGCCGGTCGTCTGTCACAGTCCCTCCCCCTTAGCGACGACCAGTGGGGCGGAGCGTTGATTCCCGCGAGGGACGTCCTCCTCCAGGAGGACGCGAGATCCGGGCCGTGGTTCTGCTGTCTAGATCCCCCAGCGAACCTTGGGGGAACGGTGTATCTGCAATCCCACCGTTCCCCTGTCCTCCGGGGACAACTCCTCCACACATGGCCCGGTTGCCGGCAGTTGTAGCACCGCCGACGTCCTCCTGGTGGCCTCTCTTCCCGAGACCTGAAGCACCTCGGGAATTCTGTCAGCTCCACCCTGTCCTCCGCCAAGGAGGGGTTAACAGCCGCTTTGCTGCTCTTTGCCCTTGTCTTTTCCCTGTTAGGAGACCCGCATTTCTGTGTGGGGATCTCCTGCTTTCTCTGGGGCTTGTGCACAACGTGAGGCTCTCTATGGAAGAGAGAGAGCCTCTTTGCTGTTTGCACGCCCGTTGTCCTATATAAATTCGGAGGCGGCGTCATTAGTACCGTATCGCTCCGGGTAACAGCACTATTCAGCTGCCCCGGGACGATTGGTGCTTCACCCGCCTCTTCGTTAACCAACGGCAACCCCTTTTCCACGCGGGTCGGGCTTATAATGTCCGCATTAGTCCAGAGCAGCGTCTGATACCGCTGCTCCGGTTCAAACGGACAATTTACCGACCCCTCCGTCATGGTGCCACACTCAACTGTTGGGCACACCGCGCTTTGGCAACCGCAACTTATTAAACGCGGTGCCGATTCACACTGCGTCCCCTTATTATATACGGTACAGAGGGCACCTACCTGCACCGCCGCATTAATCGAGGCCGGGGCTTCACGGCCTAACCGCCGAAGGTATTCCTGTAGTTTTCTCAGCGGCGCTTCGACCGTGGCTCCCAGCTCCTCTAACCGTCTCCTCAGGTCCTCGATCCCCTGAAAGAAACCCAGTACGGGCTCGAGTATCTCTTCGAGATCCCGTATCATATAATCAGTTAATTTATTTGTCTCGGCCGGCAGTAAGGCTACTTCCTTATTTTGGTCATCTGCCGACCGGGAACCAATGAGCACGTCCACTCCTGGCACGTGCTCAGCTGATGAGCGGAAGGGCTCCTGGGATATGGAGTCTTTAGAGGGACGGGTAGCCTCCTGCGGCTGGCTGCGGTCTGCCTTTTTAATATTGCCGGCAGACACTACAGTCACGTCCCGTCCCTCTTTACCTGTGTTAAATGGTGGCGCTGCTTTGCTCGCCGCCCCCTTCCCCTTCAGGGAGCACAGACGCGTTGGGGAATTATTCGCCTCGCCGACGGCTCCCAACTGCTCTTCTTCCTGGTTGCCGGCGCGCGAGGTCATGTGGACATTCTCCGCCAATGGACTCCCTTTCTGCGGACGCCTAGACTGGCTTGCTTTCTTTACTTCGCGGCCATCTTGTCTAGGTGTGAGGCGGGCGCGTTCTTTGTCCGCTTCGTGCAGACAGGCCCCTGCAAAACAGGAAACAAATACTCCCGGCGTTTTGGGCATTGCTCCAGCACATACCTCGGAACGTTGGCGATCACGCTCTAACTCCCTGTAGTAATCTTCAGGAGTTGCCATCCGGCAACGTTCCGACTGCCGTCCTGCTCGGGTTTGCGTGGCCTTAAGCTGCACCCGGTCTTCCTCACTGCCCGTCAGGTAAGTCCACAGCTTCTCCACGGGATCTGGGACCGAAGTCTTCTGGACAACTCCAGCTTTCTTCCCAGTTTTCTTCCCCATACTTGCTTGCTGTAGAGACTGGCTTCCCGCTGCAGCGCTCTTGGTCGCGGGTGGAGTTTTCACCTCCGCGGTTACTAGAGGGACCTTCGTAGGGTTCTCTGCCACAACGAATTTAATATTTAAAGCAGATCCTCTGCCTCCAGACGGCCAGAGAATCCTGCCGACTACGCCAGTGTAGCAGATAAGCGTGTTGTCCACCTCTCGAACCCTCAGGTACCACTCTTCGGACCAGGTGAAAGTATAATAATTCTTTATTATAATATTATACTGTAGTGCACCAAGCACTCTCCTCCACACACTCATTAACACAATACTCTCTATTAAACAATACTCCTCCTCTCCCAGACACGTCGCCACCCTACCTCCCAGCTCAGCTCAGTGTTCTGGGCTTCCCAGAGTCCTTTTATATCCCCTGACCCAGAAGTGGCTCCAAGCCAAACCCACAAGTCCGTTTTCCTTCCGGGTCAGGGCAAAGTCCTTTTCTTCATCCCGGGAGCACATCGCTTCTTCCAGTCACGTGACTGGGATGCACTCCCAGGTTATAGGGCACACAAGAGCCCACTAGCCCCCCTACAGCGACTCCTGGCGGCCCCCAAGGTATCCAGCAGGGCTGTGTAACGACACTACAAAGTCCATGAGGCCCTGCTGGAACTCGGGGCACGAATATGCTGTCCGGAGGGCTCCTCCTAGCGGCCTGGGGGTGGTGACCGGAGTCCGTAGCCGGTCATCTGTCACAATATATATATATATATATATATATATATATATATATATATATATATATATATAAGGCCAATAGAGGCCAATATAGAATTGGTATAATATGTATACATAGAACCGTTGGGCAAAGCGAAAACAAAAAAATGTCAAATATGAATCAGTAATGTCATAAAATGAGGCCATTGTGTAGGTAATGTCCAAAAGATGTCCTGAATGAGAAGCCGTATGGCCTGAGGATATGAGCTCCTCCTGAGCCTCTCTGTTGAGGCCGTAAGACTGCAGCACCTTTTGTTCGATTTCTACAAGCAGAGTAGTCCATTAATGGAGTGGGGAGAGTCCTTGATGATTTGGGGTGCTCTTGCCTTACACTGGTGGGTGTAAATGATCTGCAGTGAGGGGAGAGCATATCTTATGATACACTCTGCTGTTTGTACCACCTTCTGCAGGGCTTTGCAGTTTTAAGCAGAGGAGATGCTAACCAGGATGTGATATTCAGTGTTAAGATGCTTTGCACAGTGCCTGTGTAGAAAGTTTTTAGGATTGCTGGAGAGATACTACATTTTCCCATTTGCTTTAGATGACATAGACACTTCCTTGCCTTTTTGACCTGAGATTGAATATTCTGAGTCCATGTCAGGTCCACAGAGATATGAAGCTGCTCACACTTTCCACTGTAGTTCCTTTGATATGGACTGGTGCGAAGGCCTGCTGCTGCTTCCTGCTGAAATCCACAACCAGCTTCTTAGTTTTGCTGACATTCAGTTAAAGACAGTTTGCCAGGTTCTCCACCTCATCCAGATAAGCCATCTCATCATTGTTAGACATGTGACCTATTACCAACTGCGTCATCAGCAAACTTCACAATGCAGTTGGCGTTATGTGTGGCCACATAGGTGTAAATCAGGGAGTGAATATACTACTTTGGACAAACGCCCCATCTAGAGCTGGTTCTGCTCTTGGACCTAATGCTGGTGGGACAGGTATGATCAAAACCTGATACCAAATTGGAGTATGTAAATTCTGCAAATAAATGGCTGGATAGACCGCTTTAGTGATTCATGCATCTGTTGTTCCTAGGGACTTAGTAGCCCTGCTGAGTTGTTTTGCTGAGTGAACTATGTTGTCTTGTCAATCAGATTTTTTGCAAAGATAAAACTTAGCAAAGTAGGAAGTAATCAGACAAATTCTAGTAATTTTACATTCATGAGAGTGGAAGAAAACATCTTTGATCATGTTGCAGCACTATCAACTGAACAATTCAGCTATATGGGTAAAGTACAGACTAGTACTGGATTTGTCAGCCAAATATCTTTTTTTTAATTCAAATTGCAAAATAAACTCAAAATGAGAAGTAAAGGGTATTGAGAATTCATCATTTAGTGCTATGTAGACTAGAAAGCTGATAAAAAGTGAAAGAATTCCTGCACTTCAGCTTCACTGGACTGTGTGTCACTCTCAGGTCATAATTAATGCCATTTTGGCAGTCCTTCATGGCTATGTACCCAAGATACTGGGAAGGGTGTAGCTAACAGTGTATTGGAGGAGGTAGCTTGACCAAGTCCTTACTCTTTGGCCAACATCTCCAATCCCTTCCTACCTCCACCCAGCTAACAAGCTTATTTGTTGCATTAAGCATTTGGTCAACTCTCTTACCTGCTAAAGCAATGTCCACTGAGTCACAAGGCATTGTTTTTTTTTCGCTATAGGTTATGACTACTTTTTGTCATTTCTTATGGAAAAATAGAAAGATATATAGATATTAAATAATTACAAATATGAATGACACCATTCAATAGATAGATAGATCACACTTCTGTTGAATAATTAATTGACTGAAAGTACTTAGTGTGTCACAGAGAGGATGTGCGGCAACTTTTTATTTTCATTCTCTCCTCCTCCACTACTTCCCTGGGGACCAGAGTGTAACCCATAACTGAGCCTACCTTCTTAATCAGTTTGTTGATTCAGTGGGCCTGTCATGAAGTGATGTCACCAGCCCACCACACTGCGGTTTAGAAAATCGCACTGGCCATCACAGAGTTATAGGACGTGTAAAGGATGTCACTGCCCAAGGATAGATAGATAGATAGATAGATAGATAGATAGATAGATAGATAGATAGATAGATAGATAGATAGATAGATAGATAGATAGATAGATAGATAGATAGATAGATAGATAGATAGATAGATAGATAGATAGATAGACAGACAGACAGACAGACAGACAGACAGACAGACAGATAGATAGATAGATAGATAGATAGATAGATAGATAGATAGATAGATAGATAGATAGATAGATGATCTTTACACATATCCACTGTTGTGCTCAGCATTGAAAATGATGCCATGGCTTTAATTTAAATTACCATATATAAGGCACATGCGCAGATATGAGTGTATTTGTTTTGGCTGGATTTCTCTAAAAATTGTCTTAAAACAGTACATCATTTTAACAAAGTGAATTGTATGTTTGTATTAGAAAATTAATTTAATAGACTTTAAGATGAGCAAATTAGAATTCTATGTTCTGTTTTTTTACAGTAGCATTTTGTTGGTTAAATGTTTTTGTTTTATTTTAGAGAGTGAGAAACTAACATAGGTAGATATATTAAGGGATTCTGTGAATAAGATTCATACTTATCTAAGTCTTTATTCATAATAAAAGGTTGTCATTGTGACAGTGACTAGTACTTTTGGCTTAAAGTTCGAGAGACCTGTATCTGAGTCCTTGTGGATCAATGTATGGAGATGGCGTGTTAAGTGTTTGACTTTCCTCCTGAATCTGACAGACATTCAGAATGGTGACTCTAAATCAGTATGAGTGATTATGTATGTGTGCCAAAATAAACCAACATCTTACCCCAAATAGGTAATACACTACATTATGGCTAGATAAAACATTCATGTGCTCCACAACTCTGAAATGGAATAAGCTTGTTCATAAAATGGCTAATTGGAACATTTCACTTGTCTAATTATCTTTAGTTCTGCTCGTGTTTAATTGAACAAATAGAAGGTTGGTGTAACTGTGCTGTTGTACTTCTCAAACTGTTTGTGGCATCTTTCACTGTAATGTTCATTTTAACTTAGCTTTATGCAATAGACTTCTTGACATTCCTTCTTCTCCTTTCAATTATTTTTGTTTCTGAAATGTGTTTCACTACTCTAGAATTGGGCTGTTATTTTCCAGAGCTAACAGATTACTTGAGTGCTGTTTAAAACTTTAATTCATGATTTTTAATGAATATTTAATGTTGTTCTGAAAGTTGTTAATGATAGATAGATAGATAGATAGATAGATAGATAGATAGATAGATAGATAGATAGATAGATAGATAGATAGATAGATAGATAGATAGATAGATAGATAGATAGATAGATAGATAGATAGATAGATAGATAGATAGATAGATAGATAGATAGATAGATAGATAGATAGACAGATAGATAGATAGATCCTATCCCTTTCTGAGAAGTAAGGCATGACCAAACCTGAATGACATGTCTGTACATCACAGGACACACTCACACACACTGGGCCAATTCAGAGATGCTAATTGACTTAACACATATTTTAGGGCAATAGATGTAGAACAAAATGAGCCAATCAGGGAGGATAAATAAACTCCTCTAAGACAGTGACTGAGTTAGAAACCAAACCCAGGTCTCTGGAATTGGGGTCAACTATTCCACTCCATGTCATCCTAGAAATAAGATTATAATATTAACAGAAACATAGAACAACCAGAAGAGAAGAATAACAAAAGAGTGTTATGTTTTCTAGACTCTAGCTTATTTCTTATTCCAAGGATTTTGCTATAATCCGTAGTGTGTATTCATTACAGTACAGTGCAGCACTAATTCTTGCTATGACGTATTATCTATATTTTGTGTGATCTCTCTTTCTTTAATAGATCAGTGCCCTTGATATAAAGCATATTTAAAATTACCCTAATGAATGAAAAACACGGTGAAATATGTTGACAGACTGGCCAAACCCTTAAACATTTTACAATAGTCAAGAAATAGCTCTTTTTGTTTTGTTAAGTTTTTTGTAAAGCCTTGATAATTGCAAAATACGGTAAAAGCTGTAACTTCACAATGTTTGCATGATTCACCTGCTAGATATGTTACATGATAAGAAACATTAGGTTTAATCTCCATTTCTTTTTTAAACTATAGTTCATCCATGGTTAAGAGAGGAGGAACTGCCTAGAGATCAGCCTCAAGAATGTAACATAGATGTTCTGAAAGAAAATTAAGAGGATTGACTTAAGAAGTACCGCAGTATTGAGAAATGGAAGAAAAGTAGCATCTTGGAACATGATGTTCATCTCGAGGAATCTCCTCTTGTGATGGAATGAACTGTTTTTGTTTTTTGTTTTTTTTGAGAAAGCAAAAGAAAAATAATCAGACACTTCATCCTTCATGGCTGAATGTGATAGCGATACAGCAAGAGACTGTAATCAATGCTTAAAGCTGCAGTGTCCCAGTCTTGTGCGCAGCTCCACTGAAAGTTCATTATCTTCCTTCATTAGGATGCTGATGTTCAGTCAGTAGCTCTTAGAGGAGTTTGGCAACCTGGACAGGTTTGGTTTTATTTAAGCACGCCGTGAAGCAGCATTTTTACCAAATTGAAGCATGTTCCCATACAGTAAACTTTCTATAAAAAATGTGGTGATCAATTTGGCTGTTTCTTGTCATTTCCATTTCCTCACAATAAAATCGCTGCAAGCAAATTACTGATAGTGCTGGCTGTCTAGGCACTATATAAGTAAGACTTATTTTGTCATTTTGTATTCCTGTTGCCTAACTCCAGCTGGAGTTAAGACCCACGCGCATAAACAATCACAGTTAAACAGAAGACTTAGTTTTCTAATACTTTGCATATTCACTCTAAAGCTGCTTCCATAGACATGAATGTATCCAGACGGTTTTGGTTGCCTCTCTATTCATATATTTTGTTTTCTTAAGAGTCTTTAAAGACAGTTTCTCTCACAAATACTTTTTTCTGAACACTTTTGTAATATGCATAAAATCCAAATTTCTTTAGACACTCAACAGATAGTATATAGCATGAGCATATGAACAAGCTCAGAATAGTTTACAATGGGTAAAGGACACTGCAGCTTTAAAATGTTAAGCTTGTTGTTCTGCCAGTTTTGGAAAATGTTGGCTATTGCACAAAATTTGGATAATCATCCTTATTAAAATTGACATATATAAAAAAAATAAATGAAACTCATCCATATGCATATAGTGAGAGCCAAGAAAAGGCAACTGAAATATCTCAAAAAAAGGCACCCACACTTTTGATCGGTTCTTGCTAATTCATTTAACAGTGCTCCTAGGCTAAGGACTGACTTTCTCAGTGACAGAGAAAGATTGATGTTGATTTAATTCTGGTACAACTTTTTTTCCTTTGTTTTATGAAAATTAGTAAAAAAAAAAAAAATCACCATGGTGTCTTCTTTGATATTTTGGTCACCTTGTCAACGGGTTGTTTTGAAAATGTCATCTTTATTGAATAGGCATGGCCTTTTGTGTGTCATCATTCTTTGTTTTGTCGCTTTCTCCTTTTGTATTACGATTCAAGTCACTTAGTATAATTTGTGATTTAGACTTTTCACAGACATATATGAGAATGCTGTCTCCCAATGCCATTATTTTGCAGCCCTTTACCATATACAGTATGGATTTTTAGATTTCCTAACTTTTTAAACTCAATAATAGGAACGATATATAAAGCAAAGGTTATTCATTTTATACATTTTTGTGTAAATTGTATCTAGGTTATTTTATAGAAAACTCATATGTTATATGACTATTAATTTATTAATTAACAGTTGCTACTCCGTTGTAAAAGCAGATTCCATCCGGTAGTTTTAAAAGCTGCTTATCGTGTTAAAGTCTTTTTAGGTTTGCACACTTCTCCAGTTGTCTCTTATTTATATGCTGTTTATCAGACATTTATTACCTATAGTCAAACACTGACACAAAAGTCGCAATAAATATAAGAAAACCCTCACTCTAGACATGTGCCTTGGCCTTAAACTACAAAAATGCATGGGCCTTCTGTCCGAGAGTCAGAGTACTAAGATGAACAAGCAGAGAGTTTGCCACCATTCCACAGCCACCTCCAGTTCTATCTGCCATCATCTTCAATTTCCAAAGAATCAGCGGAAATTCAAAATCAGACGACATATCTAAAGGTATTTCAAACTAATGTGTATAGTGTTTGTACAATGTTCAGCTTATATTTGTCTATATATACCTAAATATTTGCTTTAATCATCCTTGCAGCGTTCATTGTCATCGCATGCCCTGGAGCTATAACTGTTAAAGCTAAAGCAATATGAGCACAATACATTGTCTAAAATTGTAAGATTGCTGTTTATGTGCAAGTTTTAACCCCAAGGCCAGGTCAAGTGTAGCTATTGCAGATCCAGAAGACCTCATCTTAAGTCTGTAACACTTTCCCCATTTTATCTTCAAGATAGGTATATATTTTATCATGGAAGGGTCCTAGGGTGACCCCTGTTGTCACTTTCAGACTGTTTCTTACATAGACTTGAACAGAATGTCCTAAATCCCCTCATACATTTACATTCAACAGCCTGTCACAAAGATGCAGCAGTAATCTGCATTTCCCATTATGATCACTATCAGGATTAGCTGCTACTATAGCTGAATACTTCCTACCTTTTCTTATATGTATGCCCACAGATGACAAGATAGAATACCCAAACAAGCAGGAGATAAAGTTAACGTTTTTCTTCATGCATTATAGAATAATATTCTCTAACTTAAATCTCCTAATGTGCCTGAAAAGAAGCAAAGTTAATTGAGTGTGACGAATTACCAATACAACTTGGATAGACAGCTACTCTTCTTCCTAGGAGTCTAAGCACCCAGTTTGCCTAGATCGTCAGGCCGCTACTTGTAGTAAGCGGATTAGTTTCTGATTTGGTATGGTCACTGGATGAAATGATGGCGAGAGAGAGAACTTGAGCTTCTATGTTACTGAATTAATACCACGCTTGTGCTTTCCTGATGCATCACATATGGGACGTTGTAGAGTTGGATCCAGCTACCCTCTCATATTCAGGCCTTGTGCCCGTTGACTAATCCCTGGCTAGGCACGGCTTATGTCTTTAAATCTTCTACCAACTCACTGTTAGCAGCTGATCTGCATAAGTAACCTGTGCCGAAGGTGAGTCCAGTAAAGATATTTTTACATGAGGATGGATCTTTGCTTGTCTGCCTCCAAAATGCTTTCTCTGAATACAACAGCTTTGCAGACCTGGTGGCCTAGACAATGATCTCCATTATCGCTGTTATGGGGTCTGATGTGTAGAAGTGTTTTTGGGACATGGACTACAGTGCAAGACATTTCACTAGAACATGTTCTCAGTTTTAAATTTCGAGTCATGTACTTTTTCATTAACTTGTTTTGTCTCGGCCATTACTGATCCCATCAGCTTACCTCAAAATGGAGCTTAGCTTCCTAGTAATAACTTCAGAATCCAATGAAAGTGAAAAGGAACAAATAAACTACAAAATAACAAAGTGCAATATTCTTATTGGTTAATTGAAATCTTTTAGTCACAAACGTTAGTGTACAATCCAGCTTCCACACTGTGCCATAGCATCTCTGCCGAAGCAGTTGCTTTTTTCATGACTTTCACTTAAAATTATTAAGCCTTACTTCCTATAAGCTGTACACTTATTTAATGGCTTAAGGACTGAATTAGTGGTAGCAACATCTGGGCCAAGCAACATACTGTGGAGCAAATCTAAATATACTGACAGCAAATACCACCCCACTGGCAGCACAACCAGCTCAATCCAGATACCCCAGAATTTTGTTCTGTTCTGCATGAGAATGGCAAATCAGAAACTTACCTTGGTTTGATTCTCATTTAAACACAAAGAAATGACACCTGTCTTAGTTTGTTAAAATTGATGAAACTGTCAAATTTACATTATCTTTATATATTACAGATTTGGCAGGTGGAGGATAGTGCATGTGCCTTATTGATCCAGCATCCTGGGTTTAAGTCCAGTGTCTGCTCATTGTCTGTGTGGAGTTTGCATGTTCTCCCCAAGTCTCCATGGGTGCTTTTCTTCAGAAACTGAGATTTGTCTCCCACCTTTCCAAACACGATGATTCTAAAGTCATATCTGTATGTGTTTGGGTTTTAATGCCTCAAAAAGTGCAGTTAGCTGTCTTCATCTGAGCCAGGGTTGCATTAATCAGGCATGGGCAGTGTAGCCGAGCTCTTGAGACATGTGGTCAGTTGCACAGTATCTGGTTGTAAATGTGCCAGCAGTCCATGAAAGCTGAAAGGTTTGCAGTCTGCAAGCTCATCTGATGAACAAAATAGTGAATCCACTAAATAATACTTCATTGTTTTATTCCAGTATTGTGCTTTTGTGTTTCATTTTGCTTACATAAATGGCAACTGACAGCTTTTCAGTAGCTAAAGCAAATGTTTTTTTTTTCTCAAGCGTATTTAGTTGTGTTTTAATTACAACTAATGAAAACACCATTGATTTGCTTCTAAACCACTGCTTTACTTCTGCGTAAACCAACATTGCTAATTTTCCTAGCTGATTACTCACTGATTAAGATTTCAGACTTTTTTAGCTTCCATTGTCATTTTTCTATCCATATGCAATTCCTTTATGATTTATTATCCCATGGGTGCTCAGTCAATGCAGTAGCACTTAGATTCAGACTTCGTTCAATGATTATTCTGCAATGTGTCACTTTCAGATGAAGTGCATGGCCATGTGTAAAACATAGACTTTCCTCGAGTTTAAAAGTTGCTCTTGGTTTGCAGACATTTTCTGGTAAAAAAAAAAAATGTGTTTCTTTGAGCAGGCACCATAACTCCTGATTTGCCATTTTTGTCCAAAATGTGGCTGCGTCACTCATCAGACTGATCCATAACACTGTACACATGTCATGGGGACATTGGACTGCTTAACCACATCTCAGAACCCACTGTGGGAAATGGCTACTTGTACATATCCCTGAAAATGAATACTGCACATTACTGACACCATTATAGTCAAGCAGCAACAAGACGTCAATAGAAAAGGCATAATAAAATATGAACTTGATTCAAATCACTCTGAAAGCAATTCAAATAAAACCCTTATACATTTAAAAAATATAATGCATTACAATAACCAGAAAGTAGGATTTCAACGTCATATAGCAGATTTGCTGTGAATTTGTGCGTAAAGAGTAGCAGATCTTTTTTGTTATTTCCATGCTTATGTTACAGACCATAATAGTTTGCCTTTTATACCTTCAAAGAGAATGGCTATATTAATAACACATAATCTTTAAAGATCAACAGCTCTCATCCTCCATTATCAAAAGCACCATGAGTTCAGGGTTGTAGGACCATAGGCTCTCCTGACAGTACTTAATACAGAGCAAAAAGCAACCCTGAAAAGGACACATAAATAACAAGACCCTTAAACCCTATTCAGAGGGGATTAGTTTTACACCTGTGCTTGAAGTCGGCTGGCATTTCCCCGTTTGATGTATATTGACTGGTGAGTATCATAATTTCGGACCACGTTAGCAACTCTTACTTATAACAACAATACGCCCATTTGCTCTTCCAAGGAGAAGAGCTCTCCCGCTTTTTGATATAAATTGTGCATATCACTGCACTTTTGGATCCCTGAGGGGATAACCTACCCCACCATTATTCACCGCACATAAAAAGGAGAACTGGCAGTTTTTTTCCCACTTCACTGGGACAAATTATTATTACCAGAGGACTAATATTACAGAGGTCGTTTAGTAATAATTACTGTACTCCACCTCCTGGTGTAGACTGATCCCATTGGAATAGAGCCTAATATGCACAGTAAGTTCTAAAGTTATAATGTTCTATATGATATATAAGTAAGTAACAGAATCTGTTTAACAACTAACACCATATTATTTGATAAAGCAGGAGATCTGTTTGATATCAAAATTTATTTGAATCAATCCCACATAAATTACTTAGTAGGTGCAAAATAATAAGTTTCGTAGAGTTATGATGTTGGATTTGATAACCGAAAGGGAGGGTCATGCACAACAAGTGCAAGTAGGACTATAAAGATGTTTGAATGACATCCATCCATCCATTTTCCAACTCGCTGAATCCGAACACAGGGTCACGGGGGTCTGCTGGAGCCAATCCCAGCCAACACAGGGCACAAGGTAGGAACCAATCCCGGGCAGGGTGCCAACCCACCGCAGGACACACACAAACACACCCACACACCAAGCACACACTAGGGCCAATTTAGAATCGCCAATCCACCTAACCTGCATGTCTTTGGACTGTGGGAGGAAACCGGAGCGCCCGGAGGAAACCCACGCAGACACGGGGAGAACATGCAAACACCACACAGGGAGGACCCAGGAAGCGAACCCAGGTCTCCCAACTGCAAGGCAGCGGCGCTACCCACTGCGCCACCGTGCCGCCCTGTTTGAATGACAACTGATAATAATTCCACTTAGATTATTATCAGCTGTCTGCAAACACATATATTTTGCGATTGACTATTAAAATAAATCGGGAGTGGTCTCCCCTAGACTTTCTCGTATACTCAGATATAGGAAGGAATAATTGAGGAGTAAACAGCAAGGCAATACTTATATTTTTATATTATGTACATTAAAGAACCATCAACAACAAATCAAATCAAATTAATAATATATTGAACAATTATTATAAAAGTAAAGTTGAATAAATCAGACTCTGTAGCTGCATGAATAAAGGGTAAAGTACCACTTCCGGTTAGCGTAAATAGCCCAAAAGATGATAGAAATCTATGTTTTGTGCTTAATACTTGTATGCAAAATTTGGTTGATCTAACTGAAAGCGTACTCAAGTCATCGTGTGTACATACATACACACACACAGGCAGACAGACAGAGACACAGACATAATTCCAAAAATGGTATTTTTGAACTCAGGGAGGTCTAAAACATCGAGATTCATTGAAATGGAATTTTTGGAGGATTCCAGTACTTTCCCCATACTTCGTGTACGAGAAAGTTAGGTAGGTGTAAAACATCGAGATTCATGAAAATCTCAACATCAAATATTTGGACGATTACAATTCTTTTCATATACTTCATGTATGAGAAAGTAATGAAGCATTACGTAGTGGCAATTACAAAAATATTTTGCCGTACTTTTATGTTCAGAGCATGAAGCCTATGGGTGTACACATCATGACAATCATACCGTTTGAAATGAATGCACATAAACATTTGTTTCACTCTCTAAATATCTCTTCCTAAAAAGGACAGTCTAGCGGATCTAGCATCCTAAGTATGAATTCTGAGGCGAGTAGCTGTCTCTGTGAAGTTTGCCCATTTTCCCTGGTACTTTCGTCTCCTACTATCTTCCCAAACACGTGCCAGAACTGGCAAGATGTGAATGTGTGCCCTGTGATAGACTGGTGCTTTGTCTAGGGCGTTTGTCTGCCCGGTGTGGGATAATAGTGCTTTGAGTACTGAGAAAAGCGCTATATAAATGTAATGAATTATTATTTATTATTAAGCTCTGTGCTCCTATGATACCAAACTGAACTAAGTGGGTTAGAGTATGTTGTGTTATATACGTCCTAAATCTTCAAATACACTCAACAGTTACCCATTGGCCTATTCCCCTGAGACCGATGAACACCAATTATTCACTTCAGTTAAATGAGAAAAGTGGTCCGCACGAGTGCATTATGATAGCGTCCTTCATTTCTCAGCAGGCAAAATTTTCCAGTTGCATTTGATAATTTTCATACAAGAATCAACCTCCAGCTTTTGCGGATTCCAGCAAAAACACAAGATAACTATACGCCACATACTGTAAGCTATAACTATACGCTGCATACTGTATAGATTGAATTACACATTATTTCCATTAGGGTTCCCTTTTTTCCATATTTTTACCCTGGAAGTTTGAGCTGCTAACCTTCTCAGAGAGTGCAAATCACTAAGGATTGCTGAACAATCAATGATTTGAACATGACATACCGTTCATTAAATGTGGATCTCATGTCTAGCTGTGCTTGGACCAAAAGCCCATTAGCTGCCATTTTTTGAGGCATCTTAATATTTGATTTGACCGTGACATAGTCTCTGTTTAGCTACAGCTATACACACAAACATTACTTAAATTATAAAGCAGAAATGAGAGGCTACTAGAGTTAGAAACATAAAAAGAAATCAAATCAATTAAGAGTGAGCACTTCAACACTCTAAACGAGTTTTATATTTCAAAGAAACATTTTGGAGAATGATTGCATGATTACTTCACAGCAGAATGCTTATTCCCAAAGGCTCCAGAGTGGAAAATGAACCTGAAGGGTGTATTTTTTTTCTTGGCTTTCATCTAGCTGAGCATATATATATATATATATATATATATATATATATATATATATATATATATATATATATATGTGGTAGCTCCACTTCTAAGACTGGGGAACAAATAGTATTTTTTTTTGCAATTTTCAGTAGAGGCATTGTTTGTTATTCCACTTACAAGGTAGCACAAGAATCTAATTCCAATTAGCAATGTACCTGCAGTTTGTAGCACTTCCTTTCAAAGTAGTCTGCAGCACAAATTTCAACACTCTGCTTATTTCACGGAAGAAAGAAGCTTAAAGAGGGACACAAAGTGCTAACTGTTGAGTATTGTAATGTTCATTGTTTGTTGATAAGTAGAACTGTAAATGTTCAACAAGCTGGATGTCAAAACAATGTGTATGTGATGAGTACAATTCTTATATGACAGCCGTATACTTGAGTCCTCAAAACATTATTAACAGTGGAAATATAGAATATAAAAACTCAGTGGATCTTTTTATTTAACTCTGCTTGCTAAAGTCAGTGAATCAAGGTTCATGGCTGCAAAAAGGACATTTCTGTGTGCTAATGTAAAAGTCCTTAACTAATCTGTATACTAATATGATGCATACAAACTCCAGAGATTTTAATATTCTATATTAAATCCAGAAATCCAAACTTAAAAGAAAGGTTTTGTTTTTTTGGTATTTGTACTGCCTGTTAAATCAACTGCATTAATATTTTTTAATGCATTGTATTAACGCATTATTGTCCAGTAGACGAGGGTTTGACCCCTCGATGAGTAGTTTGCCATATGATGAACTCATTGTGTGCCCAGTTCAGAAATGTTCTGTTTGTATATTTATAAGGCATTGTCCAATATTGATTTGTTACCTGTAGATTTCTGTGTGAACCTGGCTCTTTTAGACTTCAGCAAACTAAATTTAAACATTCCAATATTAACTTGCTCATATTTATTTGGTTAAACTGTATAATATGTGGCGGTATTTAAAATGTTATTAAATATGACAAAAAAACGATGACTTGTGTCGTTGTGTGTTTGTTTCCTTCCCTGTGCCTCTAAAGCTGAGGTCATGGTCCCTTCCCCTAAAATAAGAGAGCGTCTCTCTGGAACTGCAAGTGGAGCAGCTGCCCCAAGTGATGGAGGGTTCAGTTCACAAGGGAGATCAGAGCGTGTTGAGAAACTGACCTGAGTATTGACAAGTAGCAGAACTACTGCAGCCATCATAACATGCCACGATGTTAAAATGAGAGCTAACTTCTCAGAATATGCCTGCGGTTTACCACTGACTGTAACTGCAATATCTTTACCTGTGATCAGAAGCTTTGGATAGTAAATGAAAAAAATTTGATTGTGGTTACATCCTTTCAAAATGAAGCTCATTCTGTATGACCTCTGAGCATGTGAGAACAAGTGAAGAATTCACCTTTCTATGAGGAGTACTGGAAGGGCTCTACCAAAAAAATGACACATTTTATGTTTTACTAACCTAAGGCAATCTGTAGTGATAACAGAAATAATAAAGTTATGAAATACTGTAATATGCATCTATAGTAACCAATGCAACAGCAAATAATATCAAAAAACGTCCATGAAAAAATGTCACATTACTTGTATCATATTAGCCACATCATCCAGTCATATGCTCATAACAACCCAAAATATTGTTAAATATGCCACTTCTGGAAAACACTCTCACAAGCAAAACTGAAGCATGATAAAACATGAATGAGCATTTGTATTGTTGACTCGCCTGCCATTGTGACATTTACTGTAAATTCATTGCAGGTAAACCACCATTGGAGTGCCTTAGAATTATTTACAGGCAGTCTGTGAAACTGCACGGATGAATAGACCTTCTGCTTTTTGTAGCATCTCACAAAAAGATGCTACAAAAAGGAAAACAAGGCATTATTTTCCTAATAATGTTTTTTACTAAATTTTCTTTAACTTTTAATCTTCAGTTTCATATGTGTCTGTAGTGATGTGAAATCTCAAAACAAAGCAAAATGGGAGTGCGGCCACCTGAAAGGGCCAGAAAAGCAGGGCAACAACCTGACCAGCCTTTCTGAGGAGACTCATTCCACATCCAGCTTGTCTCACCACTGCTAGCTACAGGCTTCTAGCTTGGCAGGTCCCAACCAAAGGAAGCAGGGAAAATAATTAGAAGAGTCTCAAAACATAGCAAAAAGCCCCACAAGGAGGAAGATGACTGTAAACCCCCAGCTTATGCAGAAAAAGGAAAACAAATAATTGCTATAAGTAAAGGATTTATTAAAACAACATAGAAGAATAAGACCAAAAGATTAAAAATAGGCACAAGGAGCTGCACGGCAAACAAGTCCAAAAGAACAATCCAAAAGAGACAACCTGGAGCAGAAACAAATAATCAAGAAAGCCTGAAAATCCAAAGAAAATAGTAATACTCACAAACCCCGTCACAGACGTATTATCTTCTAACCCTGAGGCTTCTCTTCTCTGACTTAAATAGCTAGAGGGAGGGCTCAGCAGTGGGGACATCTGGGTAACCTGACCTTCAGGGGCTACACCCACTTAGATTAAAAACAAAGGCAAACTTAAGGAAAGAGCACACGACTAACCAAATCTAAACTAAATCGACAGAAATAGCATAAAACATGAAAAATAGAAGTGAAAAATGCAAATAAAATACACTTATATACAAATTATTACATAGAAATATACATCTTAGTTCATACTTTTTGTTGATACCATGTGTAAGAGCCATTTGCTAGTTATTTAAGTTATAATAAATGTCTGCCTATATATTAGTACATAGTCTATGGGAGGTTCTTACAATCAGAACAAGTTGAATTGAATTGGTTTATTCTAAATACTTCTTGCCCCTCTGACTATGGATTAGTCTCAGTTAGTGACCTGCCTTGCTGTGTGTAAGGCATGGAGGGCACACAGTTTTAAACCGTGCCTTAATGTGCCTGATAGTATGAAATACAACGTGCTCTATTGAATGTGCAGTGCCGTATGTTTACAGCGTACTGAAGGCGAAGTAAAGCATCTTTAAGTATAGAAACTACTGAGGATTGACAAAAAAAGCTAAGTTTCTTCCCATTTTTTTGCCTTTTATTCTACGTGTGTAACAACATTTTCTTTATTCTTGTGTGGACTGTTTGCCTTGAATTTTCAGTAAACCTTTTAAAACGAAATTTTGGACTGAGAGCTTTCTTTCGGTACACGTTTGACCCATGCTTGATCTCGACTCATTCACCAGCAGCTACACCATAAGCTGTTACCGGGTTGGACTCCTGACCAATGAATGAGGTGAGGAGACGGGTCTTCAGTTGAAATGCTCAGTCGAGTTTACAAATCTTCCATTTTCATTCATGGTAGCATTTTTCAGAAGCGGTTTACTTAACAAAGTTTTTTGCACAAATACATATGTTTGGGTTGTTGTAAGTATTCAACTGGAGGAATTGACGCAACACAAGTAACGTAACATGTTCGCATGGACTTTTTGTATTTGCTGTTGCCCAGCAATGGTTATCATTGACTGCTATTATATCAGAAACTCTGTATAATTTTTTTTCTAGACCATCACTACAAGCTACATGAAGTAAGTAACATAAAAAATCTGTGTTTGGGTGGAGTATTCCTTTAAGACCCAGGCCATGATGGAGGTATTATATCTTCAGAATGCTCAAGGATTAGCAGGAAGCAGTGGCTAAGAAACCGAACGTTGAGTCTATCCTGTTACTGAGCCTGCAACCATGAATATATTTTAGGCTTTTTGAGGCCAAAACAACCAAGACGGAGGAAAGACATACTTATAAAGAACTTTCCGCAATGGTTTAATATTTCTTTTCCCAGACAGCTTTCCTTCAAGGGTGTCCAAAAGCATTTTCTGGCCAGAGTTGGGAACTGGACCCCTCCAGGTTAAAAACAAAAAGTTGCTTATCATTCCTGGTCCCTTTTATTTATTACACCCAAACTGTCTGGGTTGCCAGCTGTTCCACTCTTTTCTGTCTGAAAAGGTAACTGCAGGTAGGTCTTCTTCAACTAGACCATTCCTGACCGACACCATAACACATGCTTTTTAGGTAATTTGGGTACAAGTAACTTAGAGGAAGTGGTTTGAATGTCTCTTCCAGGTCCCTGACGCAGACAGGCTTTGTAATGACTTTCAGTTACTCCCACCAAGGGAGACCCCATGGCATTAAAATCCCATATTCTTCTCTGGTGTTATGCTTCATATTCCTTCATGAACAGGAGCATCAAGCAGTGACAATACCATAGTGTCATTAATTGCCACTGTCTAGAACCGTGTAAGAATTGTTCAAACGTATATCTACAAAGACACAAACACAATAAAAAGAAGAAGCCTGTATGGAACATCAGGGATAAGATTAGAAGGAGAAACGCCATCTCAACCCGGGTGGTTCGCCGCGTGGTGGGTCAGCTTCACCCACACCATGCCATCTTTAGATGGCACTGTACAGTGTTTACCAGGCAGTGTAGACCACTCCATTAAGGTCTAAATTGCAGTAAAGTATGTACGAAGAGGATGCTGTCATTGGCTCGTTTCTTCATAATGTAGAGTTTGCTTTATTCGTCTTTGGTATTTAATGAAAGGGTGTATAAAACCAAATTAAAAAAGGGTATTGGGTCATTGTTCCAAATTTGCGAAAATGTGACACTATGGTCATGGACCATTGATGACTCAGGCGCTGCCGCGAGTGGCAGCCTTTCCAGCAGCTCCGTGTACGACTTTATCTTTCTACCTTTTTATCTATTTCACTGATCACTCCTACCACTTTCTTTTATGTGGACTCATTCCCTGGACACTTTTTACTACTTGGACATGGATTTTTACATGCAGAGACTCGTCCATTCAGGTAGTCAAATTCAAGCGCTGAGAACAAAGGCCTGTGCCGGTGTGGTTCCCTATTTACCTGACGAGGTAAGAAGGCCGTATCGTGGCAGCAGAGCCGGAGCTAAGCTAAAGGCGAAGCGGCTAGCGAGGAAGTGGCAAGACAAGCCTTCGGTGCCTTCTGTGATCCTGGGAAATGTGAACTCACTACCAAATAAGATCGACGAACTGGCTGTACTGGTGAAAAATGTCAGGACCTACAGAGAATGCAGTTTGTGAATATCCCCTCGGGATTAATAAAGTATCTATCTATCTATCTATCTATCTATCTATCTATCTATCTATCTATCTATCTATCTATCTATCTATCTATCTATCTATCTATCTACAGTGGTGTGAAAAACTATTTGCCCCCTTCCTGATTTCTTATTCTTTTGCATGTTTGTCACACAAAATGTTTCTGATCATCAAACACATTTAACCATTAGTCAAATATAACACAAGTAAACACAAAATGCAGTTTTTAAATGATGGTTTTTATTATTTAGGGTGAAAAAAAATCCAAACCTACATGGCCCTGTGTGAAAAAGTAATTGCCCCCTTGTTAAAAAATAACCTAACTGTGGTGTATCACACCTGAGTTCAATTTCCGTAGCCACCCCCAGGCCTGATTACTGCCACACCTGTTTCAATCAAGAAATCACTTAAATAGGAGCTGCCTGACACAGAGAAGTAGACCAAAAGCACCTCAAAAGCTAGACATCATGCCAAGATCCAAAGAAATTCAGGAACAAATGAGAACAGAAGTAATTGAGATCTATCAGTCTGGTAAAGGTTATAAAGCCATTTCTAAAGCTTTGGGACTCCAGCGAACCACAGTGAGAGCCATTATCCACAAATGGCAAAAACATGGAACAGTGGTGAACCTTCCCAGGATTGGCCGGCCGACCAAAATTACCCCAAGAGCGCAGAGACGACTCATCTGAGAGGTCACAAAAGACCCCAGGACAACGTCTAAAGAACTGCAGGCCTCACTTGCCTCAATTAAGGTCAGTGTTCACGACTCCACCATAAGAAAGAGACTGGGCAAAAACGGCCTGCATGGCAGATTTCCAAGATGCAAACCACTGTTAAGCAAAAAGAACATTAGGGCTCGTCTCAATTTTGCTAAGAAACATCTCAATGATTGCCAAGACTTTTGGGAAAATACCTTGTGGACTGATGAGTCAAAAGTTGAACTTTTTGGAAGGCAAATGTCCCGTTACATCTGGCGTAAAAGGAACACAGCATTTCAGAAAAAGAACATCATACCAACAGTAAAATATGGTGGTGGTAGTGTGATGGTCTGGGGTTGTTTTGCTGCTTCAGGACCTGGAAGGCTTGCTGTGATAGATGGAACCATGAATTCTACTGTCTACCAAAAAATCCTGAAGGAGAATGTCCGGCCATCTGTTCGTCAACTCAAGCTGAAGCGATCTTGGGTGCTGCAACAGGACAATGACCCAAAACACACCAGCAAATCCACCTCTGAATGGCTGAAGAAAAACAAAATGAAGACTTTGGAGTGGCTTAGTCAAAGTCCTGACCTGAATCCAATTGAGATGCTATGGCATGACCTTAAAAAGGCGGTTCATGCTAGAAAACCCTCAAATAAAGCTGAATTACAACAATTTTGCAAAGATGAGTGGGCCAAAATTCCTCCAGAGCGCTGTAAAAGACTCATTGCAAGTTATCGCAAACGCTTGATTGCAGTTATTGCTGCTAAGGGTGGCCCAACCAGTTATTAGGTTCAGGGGGCAATTACTTTTTCACACAGGGCCATGTAGGTTTGGATTTTTTTTTCTCCCTAAATAATAAAAACCACCATTTACAAACTGCATTTTGTGTTTACTTGTGTTATATTTGACTAATGGTTAAATGTGTTTGATGATCAGAAACATTTTGTGTGACAAACATGCAAAAGAATAAGAAATCAGGAAGGGGGCAAATAGTTTTTCATACCACTGTATCTATCTATCATTTTTTAAGTGATGAACTGAAAATTTGTTAAATGACCGTTTCCACGCTTTGATGTTGACAGCTGGCTTCCATCAAAACAATATGTAATAAAGATGAGTGACATAATGTTGTCAGTTCCTATAACAAAAACTTCTGCTTCATTGGAATAATAGATTGCTCAACATGCTTCCATCTAGGATTTCATGTATGCGTATCACTGACTTTGCTAACTTTTCCATATCCTATAGGGGTGACAAAGCCTGTGGACAGGATATACAGACAACTGATTAATATCAACCAACTTCTAACAGTTCTTGTGTCTCGTCTAACCACCAGAGTTAATAAAATCAAAAGGCAGAGGCAAAAACATGAAGCAATTTCTGACATAACAGGCCTACGAGAAACTACATTTTTAATGCACTGCAGTCCATACGTATGGGAAAGTTCTGAGAGGTTGCAGAGAGAGAGAGGTTGGGTACATGAGCTGACCCACCACGCGGCGAACCACCCGGGTTGAGATCCAAGTGCAGCCGTGCAATGGGTGACACCTCAGTACCACACTGAACAGTGTAAGGTTGTAGGTAACCATTTTACTGAAAGCCCCAGACCACAGCATTTTAGGAAGTTCAAAATCGGAAATGCTGTCTGGTTGCACAGGACCATTTGCTGAACCACCAGGTAGCCACTGATCACCAGTCCCAAGCTTCCATAGCTTTGTAAAAATTAGCCACTTGCTCTAAGTAGAGAATTGTGTCAAAAGACATTTGGGTTCCGTAAGGCCACTGTCCACTTTTGTTGTTATGCAGTTTGTGTGGCCATTTGATATGCACAGGTAATTGCATTTGTAAACGTTGCAGAAGGAAACAAAATTGTGTAATGCAATTCATTTGCACACCTTGTGCCACAGTTGTAAGATGTGCTTAATGGAATGCACGTTCCTGATCTTCTGCCCACAATCACATTAACTGTAATGGACCACCTTCTACAATTCTTAAGATGCTCATTGACAACACGTGTTAAATTCACAACATTTGCATTGGCACACCTTGAAGTGCATCTGATGTAACTCTATTCACCACATCAGACTGATACACGTACTGTATGTAGAAAAATGTCAAGACCTCTAAATATTATGACCATGTAGACCATTTACACACACTAGCTTGTTTTTGAATTAAGTTAACTGAATATTTTCGTATGACCAGCCAAGAAGAATTGTGGTTATTTTATTTTTTTAAAGTGGTTGCACATTATGGAAAATTGCCAGTAGTATAGTTTTGGCAGGTGGCATCTTAACTTCTATTTGTTGTTTTGAATGGGAAAAAGTATAGGAACAAAAAGTCTTGTGTTTCCACTTCATTAAACTTTTATACTAATTTCTGAGTCAAGCAATAGCATAATTTGTACAACTCATGCCTATTAGCCGATTTTCTACATATAATCATAGTTTTACTACTCGGGCACTCTGAGAGAGAAACTCTAATACTAAACCAGATATATTTATGTGTAAATACAAATTACAAAAGTATTTCAACTACAGCTTTTCACAACATTTCAAATATCAACATACAATGTATCTGGTAAAATTAAGCAAAAAAAGCAAACTATCAATTTTTATAAAACTTTACCTGATGATTATTGTTTTCATGACCAATATTGACAAACATTGAAGAGCGTTAAAACATTTTTTGCTGAATATCATTCAAACGGTACTCTGGCTGCATAAATGGTAACCAGGCTTGGATTAAATGAAAACTGCTTGTCATCATACAAGGGATTTTGACATCAGCTTAGGTGTTTGACACATAAAATACTATAATTAACAAAGTACTGTAAATAACCTGAATAGAATTTGCATTTGTTACACAGTAACCCAAAAGTTCACAACCTTTATGTTATACAGCCCACATTAACCAACATTAGAGATTTTGATTTACAAATGTAGATAGATAGATAGATAGATAGATAGATAGATAGATAGATAGATAGATAGATAGATAGATAGATAGATAGATAGATAGATAGATAGACAGACAGACAGACAGACAGACAGACAGACAGATAGATAGATAGATAGATAGATAGATAGATAGATAGATAGATAGATAGATAGATAGATAGATAGATAGATAGATAGACATAACTTTATTTAGCTTTTTACAGAGGCTCCTTAAACAAATTAATATAATATATGCACACACACTATGACATGAACACAAACCAGAATGACTAAAAAAGGAAGAAAATTTAAAAGAAACAAAACTTCTGACTTGGCTGTCATAGCCCTAGTGAGGTATTATGCAGGCGTATTGCTGTTAGTATAAAGGAGCCCCCTTAGTGTTCTTTGACACACTTCTATTGAAAGATTTGTTAGCTGAAAGTCCTCAGTGTTAGTGTGTCATAGAGAGGATGTGCATCACTGTTCATAATGGCACTCAGTTTTGTTTTCATTCTCTCATAGAGTGCATCCTTTGAGCACTTTGAGCTACTTTTTTCTATGAAAATGTGCTATACAAATAAATGTTATTATTATTATTATTATTATTATTATTATTATTATTATTATCCTATAACTGAACTTGCCTTTTTAATTAGCTTGTTGATTTGGTGGGCCTCTCCTGAAGTGATGTTACCAGCCCAGCACATCACAATGTAGAAAATTGCACTGCTCATCACAGATTTATAGAAGATGTGAAGGATGTCACTTCCCACTTAAAAGGAACGCAGTCTCCTAAGGAAAAAGACCCTGCTCTGCCCTTTCTTGTATAGTTCCTCTGTGTTCTGAGACCAGCCCAACATGTCATTAATGTGGACCCCCAAGTACTTGTAGAAGTGGTCCACTGCTACATCCACTCCCTGAATAGTGCCTGGACCTAGAGACTCTTTGGTGTGGTAGTGAGAAGTCAAGCAAAATGACACCATTTATTGGCTAACTAAAAAGATTACAATATGCATTTGGTGTTTTAATAATTTAATAATAATTTAATAATTTGGTGTGGTAACAATCCAACTGTACTAGACATGGAGTATTATGGAATAAGGTGGTTCTCTGACATCAATAAGTAGAAATACTAAAAAGTCAATCATTTCAATATAAATAACAATAATAATGATATTTTTATTTTCATTTCTTTAAATTATGTTTAAAGAATAAAATGGAAGCCTTCCCTTTGTTAGAAACATGGTAGCCCAGAGCTTGAAAATCTCCATTGATTTGTTTTCCTTTTGTAAGATTCTCCTTTCGGCTGTGGGGTCGCCACAGCCGATCATCTTTTTCCGTGTCGCCCTGTCCTCTGTATCTTGCTCTGTTACACCCATCACCTGCACAACAGGACCCACCAATCAGAGAGCAAGCCTTTGTTGACTTATAGCTGTTAAACAAATGTCAACATTGCTTAGTTAATGGTGAACCTGATCTAAACAAGAGGCATTTTTGGAAGCTTCTCACTGACTAAACATTTTTACAAATCCAAAGCATTAATATGAAACTAACAGCAAAAGACCAATCCCAGAAAAATAGGAAGGCATCTTTCTATTGTGCTTTATCTATTTTTTTTTTTGCATTCTTTTCAATTGAAATTCTTTACACACCTTTGCATGTGATAACTGAAATGTGCCACATGAAACACAGTAATTAGACGTGACAGGAATACTTATTGATCTGTACGGAAAGTAGATCGATGGCGCTTCCTGCTGTAATAATACACTCTTCAATGCCGTTCGCTGTTTACAACTGCTCGTCTTGTTTCTGTCAGCCCCGCTACACACTTCATAACACAGTTTGATTTTTTTCTGTTTTGGTCAACTCATTCTCTACACAAATTATTTGCTTCAGGCAATGTTTTACCGTTTGGCTGATGAATTTCTGTATATGGTATCCAGATATTTGAGTGATTGATGTAGTCAGCTTCTAGCACTAATCTTCATTTTTGGCAGCACCCTTGGTTAAGAGAGTGGAAATCAGAATTCTTAAGAGCCCTTTTCTTGATTGTAGTTGTTGGAGTTTTTGGTTGAAGAAAGTTAGAAATGGGCAGTGAAAGCTGTACATCGCTTTGGATTCTCATGTTAACATTCTTGTTAAGTGCCAGGCCGAAAACATTACGGAGGAAGAACAGTTGGAACATTTTACAGACCAGCATGATGAGAGCTACAATTATTAGTTATAGTTATCTTGGTGTTGTCTTTAATGTATTGGAAGCTGTGAAACATGCAGAGTTACAGTACAAGACAGTTATTTAAGGATTTCATTTTAGCTTCCTTAACTGTGGATCCAAAACAAATGGAATGATCCCTCCAGAAGTATAGAACTGCAGGATGGTTTTATATTTTAAAGTCATTATTACATTCAATTCTTAATTAACTGTGCAACTTTTATAATTTTGTCAGGCAATTTTCCATATATTTTGTCACACTGTTTGGTATAGTTTTGGGAAAGATAACTTCTTCAGGCCCACTAAATTCAAATCAGGATCACAGGGAGCTTGAACATAACATGGCAGCACTGGGCACCAACCATGGGCAGTGTGCCAGTCAAATAAGAAGTACCAATTAACCTAACATGTAAACCTACATGAACACAGGGAGAATAAACAAACACAGACCACAACAAGTGTGAGGTTCAAACCCAGACCACTGGCAACCACTTGTGCTAAGGGATGCATTTCTATAATACAAATGCAAATAAAATAAGCAACATGTAAATATTCAAAGTGTTGTAAAAGACATGAAATGATCATTATGGGCCCTAACTTTGCATACCCTCACTCATTCAAGATATAAATCTGTCGTGGATGGGCTAACGGCCTAACACAGGACACTCTCATGTATACACCCAAGCTCACTGACATTTGGGCCCATTTTGAGGGTCCTCTCAACCTAACATCATGTCTGTAGAATGTCAGTGGTAACCAGAGACATTAGGGAAACTCTACATGAACTTGATGGAAGATACAAATTCCACATATTGAATCAAAGTAGGGTCTAAGAAATGAGAGGGAGCGCCACTACAGTACGCCACTGTGATGTGATAAGTATACATTTGTATTCAGAAATGTGCTAATGCTATTTGGATTTTATTAGAATTCAAATGTCTACATCACAAATCTTTGATTTGCTCAATGAAGAAAAATAAAGTATTTTCATCACAGTTCCCAGTTCTGCTGGCATTGCTATAAAATAGATGAATGAATGCGCAGACAGAACGACAGATGATAGCATTGCCAAAATGCACAAGTAATTGTAGAAAACTGAAAACTCGTTTGTATCATGGAAGATACAAAGTCACAAAATTAAAGCCTGTTGCACATTACACGAATTCTATCCAGAAGGGCTATCAAACTGATCTGGTCATCTGAGTTTGTCAGATTGTGTGACAAATTAACCGACTCCATGACAACTTTCCAGCACAAATTCTGCATTTCTAAAGTATCATCCCTTTAGCCTGAGCAAGCCAATGCTGTATGATTGCATTCCGGGTTTGGTGAGTTAGCTGCAATCTTGGCTTTTTTATTCTCTTTTTTCCATTCTGCTGTGGTACATAAAACACGAGTCATCAAACAGACAAGATTCTCTTCTGTTTGCGAGAACCAAAACACCCACATTCCTTATTGTTTGTAGCTGTATTATATGCGTTGTACTTCTGCTCATTGGTTCTCAACTCGCACGAATACAAGACCCACCTCCAGGGCGATTCGCTGGGTATGTCAGACGACAGCATTAATGGTAAGAGGAGCATGCTGCAACTGCAACAATTAAAGACAAGGAAAAAGATGTGTCTCTTCTACCAAATGCTGCTTCAAAAAATTAAATTACAGAAGGCTTCCCTGAAAACAAATCTGTAAAAACCAACATTTTGTGACTAATGGCTGCATATGGTATTTTTGTGACAGGGAAACACTTTAAGTCCCTGTGTCATGCTACGCTATTTTTCGTTTACAAAATCTTAGAAGTGGTGGGCAGCTACAGTGGCCAACTGTAACTGCCAGTCTGGAGTGTGACTTCCACAGTGGCTCAGTCAGTGCACTTTTTGAGTCACCACAACAAAGTCAAACAGGTTAGATTTTTGTCTTGCATTGCAGGGGAGAGCTGTTGTGTGTGCGAGAGCTGACAGCCCTTCATACAATGTGTTCAGTGTCGCAAGTAGGGAATCCATTTCCGGGCTCCCAGATGTTTCCCATTCCCGCATTCCTGGGAATGAAGCTGCTGGAATTCCCGGGTGAACGAGAACAACCAATCGTGTAAAAGTGTAAAAATCGATCAAGAAATAACAGAGTTATAGTTGAACATAATTAAGTGGCATGGTTTTTTGTCCCACGGTGCAGTGTGTTGCCGATTAATTCAGTCAACAACAGACCAGCAGCAGTCAGTCTCCCGGCCCCCACTAAGACTGAGCACAGTGGACTGGGAGGTGTCTGCACTCTGCAGCTCACGAATGCCGGGACGGGGCAGAGTTCATTGACGTCTGTGCTGTTGACAGCTTTGAACAGCAACTTGAAATTGCAATGCGTCAGTCTGTTGCATCCGCATTATCTGTGCTAAGAAACTGGCTATCACAGAATGATGACAAGAAACTGGATGCATCAGTAAAAGCTGAAACGGCGGTGTTTCAGAGCAACGGCAAGCATGGGCATTGTTTAGAACAAGTGTATCAGTATCTGATGACTGTGCCGCCTACTACAGTGGAGGCACAGCATGCTTTCTCAGCGGCTGGCGTACTCTGCACGAAGGTGCGCTCTCGCTTGGATGACCGCACGCACGACACGTTGTGCTTTCTATGCTCTTATTACCGCAACTAACTAGATACATGTACTTATATGACAGCATGAACTGCTTGTACTTAAGGTTAGTCTTTTATTGATGTCAACATATTGCAGTAGTTTTATTAAAAATAAGTGTTGCTCCTTTTAAAACCATTCACATGTGAGATGCCCGTGCACTGTGTCATTCCCAGAAGCCCGGGATTCCCGGGAATGACATGCGGGATTCCCAAATTCCCAGGAATGGATAAACCTGTCCGGGAATGGATTCCCTAGTCGCAAGGTAAGAAGAATAGGAGGTGTTTTAGACCTCCCAGACAGAAAAGAGGCTGATCTGTCTGTCTTTTGCTTGTCCTACCTCAATAGCAAACTGAAAAAGATGGGCTGAACACACTTTACCTGGCAATCACCCAACCACTGCTGCCATCGGGCACCACGTTAATTGGCCATCAATATGAGGAATGCTCACAATACTTTCATAGCACAACAGTGGATTTCAGACTTTGCGGAAAATCGTAAAGGTGTGTAAGTCCATCGTTCCCAATAATTCTTATTCATGTAATCTGACAACGTCAGGGCAACAAGATCGAGCAAGTGCAGTCATGAAGTGTGACATGAAATGTGACATGAAGTCGTGCAGTGTGAGGCCGGCCTCAGCAGTATCATTCCATTTTAAAATAGTAGTCTACGCTATTTAACTGGATTTTTACTTCATGTATTTTTAAAGATCACAACTTTTTACATCTCTAACTAATGCATAATATTAAAGCAATAACTTTATGATTCATATTTATTGTTATTTTATTTAGTAAAGCTATTTATTACTGAGGGCGGCACGGTGGCACAGTGGTAGTGCTGCTGCCTCGCAGTTAGGACACCCGGGTTTGCTTCCCAGGTCCTCCCTGCGTGGAGTTTGCATGTTCTCCCCGTGTCTGCGTGGGGTTCCTCCGGGCGCTCCGGTTTCCTCCCACAGTCCAAAGACATGCAGGTTAGGTGGATTGGTGATTCTGAACTGGCCCTAGTGTGTGCTTGGTGTGTGGGTGTGGGGCGTGTGTGTCGTGCGGTGGGTTGGCACCCTGCCCAGGATTGGTTCCTGCCTTGTGCCCTGTGTTGGCTGGGATTGGCTCCAGCAGACCCCCGTGATCCTGTGTTTGGATTCAGCGGATTGGATAATGGATGGATGGATTTATTACTGACTATTTTATCAGAACTATTATTAATTACTAAATGTTAGGCATTATTTATAATCTTTGCTTCTTAAACATACATTACAACAATTTAATAAAGTAATGATGGCTTTCTATTAGAAATAGTATTAACCAGTGTCTATTATCAGTAAATTTGAACTCTTACACTTGTACACTTTTTACTCTGATTTATTAATTATTTTCTGTTAACACTAATATATTCTACATTATTTACTTTTTATTAACAGGGAAATTTTAATATGAACAGAAATCACAAAATTGAATGAGATATTTAATGATGAACACTTTAATGTAAAACCATTGACTAAAAAGTAGATTACTATCCTTTGATTATTGTTACTTCTACCATATGCTTAAACTAGAATTTTCAATTCTTTCCGAATACTTTGTTATGAGTTCATTTTCTGCTGAAGAAATGTCGGCTTTTTTACTCTCAGTATGTTTCTTGTATTTTGTTGCATAGGTGGTGCAGGGGTTCCCTCACACGGCTAGGAGATGGGAGCTCAAATCCTGGCCTGGTTAATGCTTGTTTGTTCCCCCGTTTGTGTGGGTTTTCTCTGGGTACCATGATTTTCTCCCAGAGCTCAAAAATGTTGCTTTTAAGGCAATCGGCAACTGTACATTGGCCTGATTTTCTTATATTCTTGTGAGTTGCAGTGAACTAGCACAGTGTAAAGTCACACAACTCCAAATGATTGTCTCTCCTCAGTCCTGGCCCAATTTGGACCTGTTTCAAATTTTTATGTTCCCTCCATTTCTGGATGGCTACCCAGGTGTTCCTCTTACACACCAAGAATGTGCGCTTTAGGTTAATTGACTCTAAATTTGTTGAGTATGACTGAGGGTGGACAATTAGGAAGCGTGCCTGTGTGGCCCTTACACCTTATCAATAACAGAATCCCACCTTACACTTGAGTAGGAGCCCCCATAACAGGTTTGAAAATGGCTTTATGGATGGATTTTATTATATTGTAAGTGACTTTCATTTTGTATTAGATGGGTTTTTGTCTAATGTCTATGAAAAATGTTTATTTCTGGCAGGTTACTCTCTGACTTCCTGTAGTGCTTATTTTATTAATATTTTTACAGGTAAAATAGAAATTCATTTACTAACACTGTTGCTTTTATCATTCATCCATCCATCCATTATCTAACCCGCTATATCCTAACTACAGGGTCTCGGGGGGTCTGCTGGAGCCAATCCCAGCCAACACTGGGTGCAAGGCAGGAAACAAACCCCGGGCAGGGTGCCAGCCCACCACAGCTTTTATCATTCACTTTATGTTAATGAATATATTTAACAGTAGTGTTTACTTCTGATGTTATAATTACAGCATATTACTAATGGCAATTTATTCCAAGCTAGTAGAATCTTTTAACTAATAATACTCCAATGATAATGCAGATTTTCTGAATAGTTCATATTTTTATTGATAGTTTTTTATGTTGTTTTCTTCACTTTAAGTTCTGTAAAAATGTGTCTGTTATTTATTCACTATTATGTAGCACGACCTCAGCATAGATTTCGTCTGGTAGTAATAACATTTACACAGCATCAGTAAAGATGTTACTCGTCTGGGCAATATGGACTAGTAAAATAATTTAACTTGGTCAGAAGTGAGACATTCCAGTATTTTGGTGTGGTATATTTGGTCTGTGAATAGTTGAATGGCCGGCTCGATCTCCATGGGTGTGTTTGCTCATGCAGCTGCAGGGGGTTGGTGGAGTAACTGGGGGGAGATGCTCCTGCACGTGAGAGTGCGGCCCGTCTGAGTTACTTCAGTGTGATTGAGACACTGAGTCCACAGAGGCAGCACAGGAGAAAAAGGAAGAACATAGACTGATCCAGTGAGGGAGTGAGAGGAGAAAGGAAGGACAGAGGAAGAGGAAGAAAAATGGGAAGAGAGACAGGAGAAAGGGAGAGCCCATGCAGGATAGAATGGAGACAGGTGATCAGGAGCAGAGCCTCACGGCAAGGAGCCTGAGGCCAAAGAGAGGGCGCTCCTACTGAGTGATCGGCAGGGAGTAGGAGCAGACCGACATGCAGTGTCTTCCGCAGATGCCGGCGAGAGATGTACAGTATGAGGCATGAGACATTGTCCCACGGTTGCTGAGGGATCAGCAAATGTAACCTGAGCCTGGATAGAATGGTTGACTGCACCTGTCGCTTGGGTGTCTCTTCGGTTGCCAGATCCCATACGGGATAAGCTGAGGACGTTGGCTTTCAGAAGTCAGCATTGGGACACGTGAGTTTTAAGAAACGGGGAACAGTCTCTTGAATTTTAACCTCTGGTTATTGAGCTGTTTTAATCTCCACTTGGACACCATTCATTTATTTATTGGATTATTAATTTATTGAAGATTTGCACTTCACTTTTGGACACCATTTGTTTTTGATAGTTTTTAATAAAAGCACTTTTGCACTTTTAGATCACCTGGGAGTGTGGAGCCAACCCGTACTGCCACATTCGGTAACACATTAGCTTAGATATGCCAAAAATGCATCCATTACTCATTTCTCTTATGTAACAATACCTTAACAAATCCTTCTTTTGGTCTGCATAGCACATCTCTGTGCTGTGCTGTGTGGCATTTTGACACGATGGTAAAATTACTGGTTAATTTGAACGATTCTTGGGTCTTATACTAAATATATAATATTAAGTCTCAGTTAAGCCACCTCTTTTGTTAGTAGGTCAACATTTCAGAGATGAATAAACACTTTACTGATGCTTTGTAAGTGTTTTGAAGACCCAAAGAAGTGTTTGCTGAGGTCTATTTACATAAGAGTAAATGAGTAATAGATTCATTTTTGCTGATTGCTCTCATGACTCTTGGACTCTGATGAGCCCACTGGTCCATCCATCCATCCATTGTCTCCCGCTTATCCGAGGTCGGGTCGCGGGGGCAGCAGCTTGAGCAGAGATGCCCAGACTTCCCTCTCCCCGGCCACTTCTTCTAACTCTTCCGGGAGAATCCCAAGGCGTTCCCAGGCCAGTCGAGAGACATAGTCCCTCCAACGTGTCCTGGGTCTTCCCCGGGGCCTCCTCCCGGTTAAACGTGTCCGGAACACCTCACCAGGGAGGCGTCCAGGAGGCATCCTGATCAGATGCCCGAGCCACCTCATCTGACTCCTCTCGATGCGGAGGAGCAGCGGCTCTACTCTGAGCCCCTCCCGGATGACTGAGCTTCTCACCCTATCTTTAAGGGAGAGCCCAGACACCCTGCGGAGGAAACTCATTTCAGCCGCTTGTATTCGCGATCTCGTTCTTTCGGTCACTACCCATAGCTCATGACCATAGGTGAGGGTAGGAACATAGATCGACTGGTAAATTGAGAGCTTTGCCTTGCGGCTCAGCTCCTTTTTCACCACGACAGACCGATGCAGCGCCCGCATAACTGCGGATGCCGCACCGATCCGCCTGTCGATCTCACGCTCCATTCTTCCCTCACTCGTGAATAAGACCCCGAGATACTTGAACTCCTCCACTTGGGGCAGGATCTCGCTACCAACCCTGAGAGGGCACTCCACCCTTTTCCGGCTGAGCCCACTGGTAATATTGTAAATAACAGGTTCAGGTTGTTAGTTTACACTGCGGCCTTGTAAAAGTTTGTCTTTTTTGGTGATTCCATTTTGAAGGGGAAACATTTTTATTTATGACATTAACATCTCAAAACTAATCAAAAGGGAAAATATTTCGAAATATTGTTTTTTATACTTTCTACTCTCGATATTTGTGTTTTATTGATTAAAATCTTTTAACATCAGCTGATTTCATTAGCCCAATTTACTTTTTGCAATCACTGCTTTATTCCTGGCCTGATTGGTTTTTAGCTTATATCTGATGCAGCTGTGATGGGGTGTGACCCACCATGATTCGAAATTTCTAGATTTAGAAATTTAGTAATTGGAAGGATATATTTTATATACCCCTAGTAGGACTGCCCTCCTTAACTACAATTCCCATGGAGCCTTGCAGGTGTTCAGTTAGGAGTTACACAAGTGGGATGCTGCCACCCAGTGTACTGGAGAATTAAAACGCCTTGGGAGGCAGCAGTTACCCCCTGTCTTTCCATTACATCCTCTCGACTGGCGAAGGCTATACCCATCCACCAATGTTCTCCTTCGATTATGATGATCCTTGCACATATATATACGAGGGGGAGTCAAGCTAAAGTTAGAAAATGGGATTTATTAGAAAATGGAACAAACATTAACAAAACTGATAATGTCATTTCTCAATGTAGTCTGCACCCTTCTCAATGTACTTGCGCCACTTGCCTGGTAGTGCCTGGATTCCAGCAGAATAAAAAGGTTTTGTCTTGCCCTCGCAATTACTCGTGCACCACTTCACATTGTCATCTGTCTTGAATTGACGACCACCCAGATGTTTTTTTAGAGGTCCAAAAGGTGGAAATCACACTACAGTCCCAAATCTAGCGAATAAGAAGGATGTGGCAATACCTCAAACTTCAGTTTCTCCAGACAAGCCTTGGTGCTCTCAGCAGTGTGCAGGCGGGCGGACATTACAGTATCTTGCAGCAAAAGGACTCCTTGAGACAGCAGCCCCCGCTGCTTGGATCAAATAGCAGGCTTCACATTGGTCTCCAGCAAGTCACAGTAACTTGCACTAGTAGTACTAGTAGTTGTAGTAGTACCCCTCGGCAAGTAGAGTTCCGCAGTAACTCGGGTGCGCGAGTCATTGCAAGGCCAAGACAAAACCTTTTATTCTGCTGGAATCCAAGCACTTCTGGGCAGGTGGCGCAAGTACATTGAGAAGCGTGGAGACTACATTGAGAAACGACATTATCAGTTTTGTTAATGTTTGTCCCATTTTCTAATAAATCATCATTTACTAACTTTAGCTTGACTCCCTCTCCTATATATATGTGCAAGGATCATCATAATCGAAGGAAAACATCGGTGGACAGGTATCGCATTTCCCACTCACCCTCATTTATAGGATTTTTTTTTGTGAAGTACTCTGGTGTTCCCCCCAGCATCTCAAAGAGTATATAAAATATTGTATATACTCATATATTTAGAAAGTGTATATTATATATATAATTTCAATCATTGGAAAATCTGTATGATTTGGAAGTACAGTATAATTAACTGCATATGTTTAAGTCTTGGTTTCCTGGTTTGAGTACCTGTAACCACTGAAGTGGATATACTACAATGAATGAGCATTAAAAAGTAAACGTGTATTTAGGCAACAAAAATTTTTATTTGTAAATATATATTTACATAATTTATATGTATACATTTTTAATGTTTTGGTTTATTTTTTTTTTATTCTGCCAGCATGACATAATAAATAAAAAAGAGGAAATATTTGCTCAATTGTGACCCATTTTAAAAATGTAGGAATTCAGCCCTGTCCTTTTTGTGGGCATCTGTATTAGGAGTGAAGGACACTATGATGGTTGTGCTTATGCTAATAGTGAGACACAGTTCAAGTGTGCCAGTGGCTGTAACTGTACAGATGGTGACCCCTAGCTGAACCTGGACACGTGCTGGTTTGTTCAGCTGTGTTTAATTTAAATTCACAGAAGAGGCCGTTCCTGCAATTCAGAGAAATGACCACTAGAGGGAGAGAGAGACCACCTTAAAGCGCTCCAAAGGCGGTTGTGCTGATCACAGACACTCTTTAAGTGTTGCGTGTTAAATGCATTTTTAGAACACCACGGCAATCTCGGCTTTGATTTCAATGCCAAACTGTGAGCTTTTTTTTTCTTTCCTTTGTTGTTTATTGTGTTCATATTACAATTAGTCACACATAATGCAGAGGCTAGAGGACTTTCATGTATAAATTCTTAATTTGTATTCATGTTATCTGTTAATTTACCATTAGAAGATGAGATTATTTTATTTCTACCTATGGGGATAAATCTGCTTGAAGGATTTATTTTTAAAACTTGTGCAGATCATTTTAAATTGGTGATGACAAGTGAGACGCATCCTTTTGCCTAGGTGCTTGTGCTATTCCTGCAGTTGTTCCACCAAGTTACACACCTTTCAGTCCCATTTTTTCTATATAATATAAACAAGACTGGTCCCAAAAATGAATGGCTGTGTTTCTGTCCAACTTTCATCTATTTGTATGGATAAATGATTCTGGACCCAAACCTTCCATCATACATGTTGTGATCTCTAGGAAAGGCAAAAAAGCACCAAGATTGACAGGGCGGAGTGGTGGCTCTGAGGCTAAGGATCTGTGCTGGTATCCCGAAGGTTGCCGGTTCAAATCCCCTTGAGCAAGGCCCTTAACCTGTAATTGCTCCAGGGGCGCTGTACAATGGCTGACCCTGCGCTCTGACCCCAAGGGGTATGCGAAAACTACCAAATTACTAATGCAAGAAATTGTATAAGGCGAAATAAAGAACAAAAAAAAAAAGAAAAAAAGATAAATGCCTATAAGCCTGCCCTGATCCTAATATTTTACCTGTGTAAGGAGTTTGACAGTGGGCACAAGCGCTAGTCCACAATATTTCCTTCCGTCAGACAGGTTCAGATTAAGCCAGTGTTCAGAGAAGCCACTCCATCCTTAGCCAATATGCTCAGCAATACCACAGACCTCAGTCAGCAATTTCCTGCTTCCAACAACACGCTAAATCAAATCCCGTCAACATGTATGACAGTCAACCTGTGTCCCAAGGAGCGCCTAAAGCCCTGGTAGAACTCAGTGGCATCCACAACAATGCTGTAACACTGTGCTTCTAAAGAAGCTCCCCAGCTGCAAGGTAGGAGGCACCATAGCACTTCCGACAGTATTCCTATCTCGGATTAGCACAGTGAGATGAACCAGGGCACCAGCAGAACCTCTGCACCCCATCAACATATCTAGAAAAATCTCAGCAATACAAACACAACCTGATCATCTCGTCAGTATAGCCAAAAGCACCCTAGGTACTAAATTGGCCTCGCAACACTTCAGCACCCCATTAGGATCATCAGTAGACTCCCAGCACTGTATTATACGCCCTGCATCCCATGAATGAGGCCTAGGACCATAGACAGAACCTGCGTATTGGACCAGCAGAGTTAGAATCACTAAAGTACCAAACAGCCATCACTAGCAGCACTTCCACACTCAATACCTCTACACCACATGAGCACAGTCAGATGCACCCCAATACTAAATCTGTAGTGCTTTAACACTCTTTCGGGATAATCAGCATAATCCTAGCAAATCTACTTACAGTATGTACATCTCTAGCAGCACCTTCAGCTCCCATCATAGCCTGAAGGACCCCAGCACTACACCTGCATCCTTAACAGCACCTCCATACTCATTTATTACAGAAAGACGTGTCCCAGTGCTAAACCTTCACTGCATCAGGCTCATGGTTTGAATCCCAACACTCCATCTACAGTACATCTCTACCAGCATTAAAATGATCTGAAGCACCCGACACTGAATCTTCATCGCTAATAGTACTTCCACACCCAGATATCAGGGTCACAGGCACCTTAATTCTACATATGCTTGCCAAGCTGCACCTCCACTGCCCACCAGGCTCATCGGAAGCACCGCAGTACTACATCTACATTACTGACAGCTCCTCCACACCCCATCAACATGGTGAGGGGCACCCCAATGCTAAAGCGATAGTGCCAGCTCACAGTCAGAAAGGGATTTTTAAGTATAAGACTCGCAAGCTTAAGACTCGACCTCGACCTGCACCTTTTTGGCACTTTTTTTTAATTATATATAAGAATGGATAAGAAAACCCTCTAAATCTCCGCTCAGTGAAGGCAGCAGAGACTGGGGTTGTTTCTTCACCAGATCACACCCACCATATGTTAGTCATGAAAACTGACAATAAAATCTGCAATTCCTATGCAGTGGCATGCCTTTGTGCATCATCGCCTGGGCTTCTGTATCATTCCCCATTTTGGATGACTGGTAAGCGGTGGGGCTGAGCTTCCTTTTGTGCTCCTGTTAGCCCTGCTGAGATAATTGAAGATTGCGAAGGTAAGAAAGAGCCCTAGCCATCATTTGCTGTCTGTCAGGTATCAGTACTCGGGCCTGTGTGTCATCTGTCACCATTGAAGCACTCTGTCATCTTTCCTCAGCCTTCAGCCTTTTTCTCATCATGTTCATTATCTTGTGCTCAATACAACCCCCTGTCTAACCCCCTCCAGCACCACCCAAACAGCGCCCCCTCCCCCCCTCCCCTTGTAAAAGCATCTTTGTGCGACTCTCAGGCTTTGGATTATGAATCAATGATCATGTGGTGTAAGAGAGATAGATGGCTTTTAGCTCCATCTTGTCTCCTCTAATTGTAAAATATTAGTTACATTAGACTCTGGTTTTTGATTAATGGAACTTATTTGGTGCGGCCTCTTCCCAGCCCTCCCCCTTCAAAGTCCTCCACTGACTTTTGAGAATTGAGTGATTTCACTTAAAGCAGACAAATAGGCCCTTCAGCATGGAGATAGCTGAGCTGGAAGATTGCAGAGGCACAAACATGCTGTGCTGCTTGACTCCGAGACTCAGGCACGCGAGCGAGTGAGCGAGCGAGTGAGCAAGAGAAAGAAAGAAAGAAAGAAAGAAAGAAAGAAAGAAAGAAAGAAAGAAAGAAAGAAAGAAAGAAAGAAAGAAAGAAAGAAAGAAAGAAAGAAAGAAGCAATAACCTTACTTATCAAATGTCTTACTAAGACTGCCTAGTGTGTGTGATTTGTTTAACAGGTCTGCCATTTGAAAAAGGCTACAAAATTACCATTTTAAAATGAAGGTCTATTGGAATTTTAGTTAAAACATTTGAATTACAAATTCATTTTTAGTTATTTGGTCACAGACAACAGGTAAATAACAATGAGGGGCAGACATAAAGTGAAAACAAAAGATGATACTTGTCTATAAACCATACAATTCCTTCCTTCGTATATTTACTTTTATGGAACAGGTGGAGTTTACTGTGATCAAGACAAACAAGAACCGCTTGAATTTCAGTGGAATCCAATTGATCGCCCAGAATTTGTATTTTCATCACAGTTCTCATCAGGCGTATAAACAGAAGGTGGTGGGTGATTACTTAGGAGAAGGGGCCGTAGCGTGTCCCAGCGCAGAGGGTGACTACGGTAGCATGGAGTGGGCTGCAACCCCGACTGTGTGATATTAACAATAAACACGATCGCATTGGAGGCAAAAAAGGGGCTCAGAGTTTATAACTGATAAAATTTCAATTTGGAAGTTAATGCGGACTCACATTTCCAATATGAGGTCTTTATAGGTTAATACAAAACATTTTTTCCTAGAGACCTTTTAAAATGAAGTTTATTTGCTTGATAAAGGTGAACATGCACTTTTCTATTTTTTTTTTTTTTTGGTAGTTTAATACAGCGAGATTTTATTTGATGGGATACTTGTATCGGCAAGAAAAATCACTTTTGGTACATTGTGATTTCACATAAAATAATACCAAGTTTATCAGTCTCCACTGACAGATCAGCACAATATGTACTCCAGGGGAGCTCAGTTGTGTTAAAAGATGAACCATCATGAACATTCTGTCCTTAGACCAACACTCCAGCAACAGACAAAACTCCCGAAGGTCCCACTGAATCGACTTGTCAAAAGGCATTTGTCAATAGATGGATAGTACAGCATGGCTAACAAAAAAAAAAAAAGCGAAAAGATTAGTTACAAGTAATCATCACAACTATGGGAATGGAAAGATGGAGTTTTTATTTTTGCAGTCGAGCTTGGCACAAACACAAGCTTTTAACAGTAATCATTATGGAAAACTGGAACTCCCAAAGGTGTGTAGTGCTGTACTGCATTTTAATTTGGCAACAAACTGGCTATTTTCAATTTTCAACCAATACGTATTATGTGTTCTTGCCACAACGTGAATAACATTTATGTGTCTACCAAGGATTAATCTGTTCTACAGTTATATTATGTGCTATAGCAAATTCAAAATGGAATAAAATAAGTGATATTTGGACAAAAGTAATTCCCTGAGTTCTTTATTTTCTTTTGAAGCAATGACCGCATTTTTTCATTGCTGACTTCTTTAAACCCTACTTCCATATTGGAATTAATTAAGAAACTGTATAAGTCAGTCTAATTTGTTGTCACACTTTGTTTCAAAGGGATGACACTCCTTTATTCTGATCATGTGTTTCTTTTACCTTGCACATCTTTAAATCACCCCATTTTTCTGTTTTCTAATCCAGCTTAGTCTACTTTTTAGGTTGGGGTGAATGACGACTGTCGCAGCCGCAAAGTAACCTGCCACACCAGGTGAACTTAAAGCTTTTCAATCCAATGAAACTTCATGTCTTTGGAATACAAGGGCACAACTAAAGTACCTGTAGAAGAAAACAATGAGGTCAAAGGATTGTAATACAGCAGTAAAGTCCAATTGATAATCTATTGCCAAATTCAAAGCCCTTGAATATATTTTATACCATAATGCACCTCTGAGATTGTTTCAGTTGTGGTGTTTCCGAGTTAGAGTTCATACTCGTTTAGTTAAATCCATGTAACATTATGTACACTTTATAAATGTTACACACGCAGTACACAAAGGCTTCTTTCCTAACCATTACATTAGATAGATAGATAGATAGATAGATAGATAGATAGATAGATAGATAGATAGATAGATAGATAGATAGATAGATAGATAGATAGATAGATAGATAGATAGAAAGTATTTTCTATAGAACATAACACACCATTTATACCATAGATAGATAGATAGATAGATAGATAGATAGATAGATAGATAGATAGATAGATAGATAGATAGATAGATAGATAGATAGATAGATAGATAGATAGATAGATAGATAGATAGAAAGTATTTTCTATAGAACATAACACACCATTTATACCATAGATAGATAGATAGATAGATAGATAGATAGATAGATAGATAGATAGATAGATAGATAGATAGATAGATAGATAGATAGATAGATAGATAGATAGATAGATAGATAGATAGATAGAAAGTATTATGTTCTATAGTATTTTCTATAGAACATAACACACCATTTATACCATAGATAGATAGATAGATAGATAGATAGATAGATAGATAGATAGATAGATAGATAGATAGATAGATAGATAGATAGATAGATAGATAGATAGATAGATAGATAGATAGATAGATAGATAGATAGAAAGTATTATGTTCTATAGTATTTTCTATAGAACATAACACACCATTTATACCATAGATAGATAGATAGATAGATAGATAGATAGATAGATAGATAGATAGATAGATAGATAGATAGATAGATAGATAGATAGATAGATAGATAGATAGATAGATAGATAGATAGAAAGTATTATGTTCTATAGTATTTTCTATAGAACATAACACACCATTTATACCATAGATAGATAGATAGATAGAAAGTATTATGTTCTATAGTATTTTCTATAGAACATAACACACCATTTATACCATAGATAGATAGATAGATAGATAGATAGATAGATAGATAGATAGATAGATAGATAGATAGATAGATAGATAGATAGATAGATAGATAGATAGATAGATAGATTTTATTTACTAATTGTATTGCTTACTTCGTATATTTAAGATTAAGAACATATTTTCCTTTAAAGCCATTCATTATTTGTCTTGAGTAGCCCCTGTCATCCATACCTGATTTCTTGGAAAGCACCACTTGTCAGTCATTCTGATTTTATGGCACCTTCCCAATATTATAACCCTTCTATTTAAATTTAAGAGACATCAGACAATTGGAAAAAGACCAAAATGACCTGAAACCATATGCTGAAACAATGCAATGATATACTGTAAAGGAATGAGCTACCCTGAATGGCTGGGTGTAATACTGGATCTAATGCCTACTGTGAAATAAGCCTTTGTTCACCATGACATTTCTTTAACGCATTGTGCAGCTTCAACCGTAAACATATAAATGATCGTTTGGATTTTTTCAGCATTTTCACATTGTAAGGCTCATGGCCACGGGGAAGGATAATCTTAATTAAAAGCTTCAGACTCCTACAGAGTAGGCAAGCCAGATGTAACTTTTGTGGTGAAATCAAGCTATAGTGAGATCAGCCTACTGGCAGTGCAGTTCCAGCAATGCGACACAAGGCGGCATATTCCTTCTAAAAAGGAGTCTTATAATGCAGCTCCTCTAAAAACTGCCAAATGAATGTGTACAAAATCCAGTAAAATTTGAAGATGTGTGTTCTGCATCTTCATGCACAAGGCTTTACTACAAGCCAAAATACTCTGTTTCAAAAAATGTGGAAAACAAATGTTAAGTGTTGCTGATCCAAATAGGGCCTATTGACAGACAATAACATTAAATGATGGTAACATAGAATTCCTTATTCTAGAATATTTCTCTTTAAACTAACCACAATTAGCCTGTGCCATAATTGCAGCAAGGCTTTGTTTTATAGCATTTTAAGGGATGGACTTATTGGAAACACAAGATCGTAGGGTCAGGCCCTTCATCTGGGGTGAGTCACTCCATCTCTCTGCTAACCTCCAGCTCAATGGATACATAAATCCTTGGGCGTTGTAGTATATTCACAGTACTGCATACTGATTTAAACAGTATAACACAATGTAATTGTATTCAAATAATAAAGGAACCTTTTCTAAGTATAATGTACACCATCAGTGCAAATTAATGAACTGCCCTTATTAAAAAGGCCACACCTATGAAACAATATATGGCGCTGTTTTGAATAGATTACATACTCACGTGTCTTGTTAATTATTCCTAATTTTAATCTTTCAGTTTTTGATTCCTGTTGTGTAAAGAGAAGGTCAATAGCAGTTATTCACATATGCAGAGTGTGACTACATTAAGGCACATGCAGTACCGTGGCAGGTCTCAGGACGAAGCTGGCCTTACTCTACCACCCATTTTCGACGATTTCACTATAATGTGCCTTGTAGAGTGGGCTGAGTGTCTTACTCTTTTTAAACCCATTTGTGAAAAGCCCCTAAAATGAGGAGGAGAGTCTCTTAAAGAATGTTTCAGGGTTCTGCAGTATTTAATCTTTGCTGTTAAGATTATGATTAATATTTTTTGAGCGGAGGGATTATTTATATCTATTGCTGTGTGCTTCTATTTTCAGAATGTTGTTGAAGTGACAATTAAACACCATAGCTTGATGCAAATGTGCATGCTGATAACATTAACGCTAATGTACAGCACACAGTGTAAAGACCCTGGGAACAGTTGTCTCAATATGAAGGCCATACATTTATCTGATGTGTACAGTAAAACGCTGAGAGAACGAACCTTTCATTTTAGAAGACATATTAAACATCACATTTGCTGCATTTTACAATTAGTTGTGCTTTATCAAATCCGTTTTGCTTACCATCTAAGCAGAGAATCTGTATTTTCATTGTTTTTCTGGGTTGTAGTAAAGACAATAGTAGTGCAAGAAAATTAAGATTACATGCTCATTTTCATTAAACTGACTTTTATGCTGTTTTTGGAAGTGAAATTGCTGACTAAAAGGGTAGCACAATCCTGTATGTCTTTAGACTGCCTATGCAGAACAGATTCCAGAGTGTACATTATTTGTCATTTTTAAATTGAACAGTCGTCAGGAATCCAAGTGAAGGTCACACAGCCACGGCCAGCCCTAGCAGCATTTGGCGCAAGGCAGAAAACATCCAGGCCAGTTTTGAGTTACTGTCCACCAGTGGGATTGGGAGGAAACTGGAGTACCCAGAAAAGAAAACCAGTGGAAGCAGGGAGTACAGTTCTAGGGAGCTGAATGTCATCATTAGGATGGGTGTAGTTTGCATGTTCAGACCAGGTCCTCATCAGGTTTTTTAATCCAGTAAGTAAGGCTCCTCAGATCATAAAGCATGGCTGTGGTCAAATAGTAATCCAGAACTTGCCCGATGTCTGTCCTGCCAGGGAGTTTTTACAAATTGGCGGCAGCTCCCTGCGAGTTTAACTTTAGCAAGACACACGTTCAGACGGCTACTCTTTAAAAATGTAAAAAATAGCACTTCTGAAGTCCACAACGACCGGATATTTTGGCCGACATGCAATTATAAAATAAGCAGCATTATCCAGATCAACATGCTAAAATCATTGGCCCATGGATGCGGCCGTATACGATTCATCTTTTATTTTTTTAAAGAGCAAATCAATCATAATGAATGCAATACAGTCAGGTTCTGTTATTTTATTGCTTTAGGAGCAAATGCACACTAGTCAAATTGTACACAAAATAACATTTGCATGGAAAAACAATGCGTGAATTTCCAAAAAAAAATCTTTGAAAGAACTTCCTATCTGACACCTTGCAAAATGTAATTTTATAACACTGTAAGAGGGGGAAATCAAAATATGAAATGCTAAAAAGGCAAAGTATAAAGAAATGAAAAGTGAACAGTAAATTTTCCAAACCTCATTCAGTCTAGCCAGCTCAGAACAAAAAAATGGCACTTTTTTTGCATTCATTTTGTAAATTACGCAAATTTACATTTTGGTCGTATTTAATACTTGATATACTAAGAACAGGTAGCAAGTATAATTGCAAAAATGAGTGAGTTTTGTTATTCAGTTTTCATGAAAAAAATAGTCCAAATTAGCAGGCATTGACAAAAAAATGCAACGTGCTGTAGAACTTAAAACATAATGGATGTTTGAAGAATCAGTTCATGCATTTCATTTTGACTACAGTAGTATAAGGATTGAATCAGGATTGAAATGACTTGAAATCCATCCATTTTCTGAGCCCACTCGTGCCAATGCAGCCTCAAGGTCAGCCAAAGCCTTTCTCAGCACATCTTTGAGCAAGAAGCCTGAAGCAGGCGAGCATCTGCCCATCACAGGGCACACTCGCTCCACTGGGGCCATTCCAAAGCCGCTCATCACACTAACCTCCGTGCCTTTACGGTGTGTGAGAAGACTGGAGGAGCAGGAGAAAAGCGTCACGAGCTCACTGCAATAACAATGCAGATGGCAACTGAGCCAGGAAATAAGCTAGCAATGGTAGCATATACACATTATTAAACACACGCTTTCTACCTTTACCAGTTGGCCTCCGGCAGTAATCAATATTTTGGTCAGGTTAAAAAATGCTGATTCCAGCACAGGGTGATTTTCTTCTTTAAATTTACAAGTAGTTCTTATTTGAAACAAAGAGAAACCTGTGCTGATATTTATGTCGTGGTAGCATTGATCCCCAAATGCTGTCAATAGTGGCTGTTTGATAAAATTGCCATAACTGCTTAGAGCCTTATTAATTTCTCAAAGCCATTCAGGCTGGTGGCTGCTAGAGTATGAAAGTGCATACTAATATTCAACGGGGACTGTGCCCTGTGCGCAAGTGTTGTTTGCTGACTAATCGGTACGTCTTTAGACTTGCAGGTTATTATTCCTGGACAGATGGTGCATCGCATTTTATTGCTTACACCTTCTGTGGTTTTTCCATGGGAGACTGTGCAGATTTTTCTGTTTGGAGATGAACTCGATCAAGGTGTGCTGCACTGATATTTTTTAAAAATGTGATGGATAAAAAAAAGTGGTGGGGGGGGGGGGGGGTGGGAATGATGGGGAGAATGATGGCATGGAAGGGGATTTACCCAATCACACCCGCAGTGGCAGCAAACCCACACAGTATATCGATAATTCAAACTGCAATGCATGTGTGCGTATGCCGGTGTGTGTTTCTGTATCTCTCCGGCAGCTTTGAGGTGTGCTGTAATTCACTTTTTATTTCAGCTAACAGTCAAATAAAATCCCAAGTGATTATCTCAAATTCTGTTTCTTGAGATTAGAAAATTAGCTGAAATTATATTGTTTATGGAAATATCCAGTACCACCGCTCCCTATACGCAGAGTACGCAGTCTGCGTAGGGCACCAACTCCCAGGGGGGCACCATCCCAGCTGCTCAAAAAAATCGTTTTTATATATTATAATAATAAATTAATATTAATAATATACATATACAAATAAACAAAAATATAAACGTATATATTGCATTTTACGGTGAACGCAGAGTAGGCTAAGCACACATGATGACGCGCGCGCCCTCACCTCTGTTACGGCTGCCTAACTAATATTTGGGGGAGGGGGCACAAAAGTACATTTCTGCTTAGGGCACCCATTTGGCCAGCAGCGGCCCTGGAAATATCCTTTAAATTTTAAGGATAGTGCAGCACAGTGGTTAGAGCTCCTGGAGACAGGGTTCAACAGCAGTCTTTGTCCCTGGAGGCTCTGGGCAGTCAGCACATTCTCCCTGAGTCCATGTGGGTTTTTCTCCTATAACCCAAAAACGTGTGTTAGGATAACTGGACACTGTGAATTGGACCAGCATGAGTGAGTATGGAAGTGTTTGAGTCGTCCCATCTGACGGACTGGGCAGGGATGTGTTTTTGCATTCTGTTCTGTGCCTCCATATCCTTTTAGTCAGATTAAAGTAGATGAATGAACAGAGTACATTAATTAATAGATGTTTACTGATAGATGTTTATGTCAAATGAACTAAAAAAACAAGAAAAACAGTGAATGAGATAAATATATCTTAACCTACAGTAAGTAGAGGTGGCTGAAATCAGATAATTCCAATTAAAGATGTCCCCTTCCCCTTTGCCCCAGACTGAAAGTATTATTGCCTCATCATAGTCCATTGTTAAGCATAATCAGCATTTATCCATCTTTCACTTTAAGCTTATTTTCAGTTAATTATGACATATCCCATCAGGGTAATTTCTTACATATCTATTCATTCATTTTCTGAACACTTCATCAGTTTTAGGGTCACTAGAAGCTGGTGCCTATCCCAGCAGCACTGGGAACAGTAGCCGATAGTGGCTGTTCGATATAACTGGTTAGAGTCTTATTAATTCCTCAAAACAATCCAGGCTTCCATTCACAAGGCACACTCACGGTCCAATTTAGAGTCGCCAACACGAAAACCCCACACAGACGGGGACCGGGCTGAGACATAAACTCAGTGTCCTGGAGATAGATAGATAGATAGATAGATAGATAGATAGATAGATAGATAGATAGATAGATAGATAGATAGATAGATAGATAGATAGATAGATAGATAGACGGACAGACGGACGGACGGGCGGGCGGGCGGGCGGGCAGACAGACAGACAGACAGACAGACAGACAGACAGATGGGCTGGCAGGCGGGCAGACAGACAGACAGACAGACAGACAGACAGAAAGATAGATAGATAGATAGACAGAACTTTATTTGTCCCCAGAGGGAAATTTGGCTTTTTACAGAAGCTCTTTAAATAAATAAATACATAATTGGGTAGATAAGTGAGTAAATACATATACACTTGGCTCTGAACACACACCAGAATGACTGTAAAGCAAGAATATTAAAATACGTCAGTGCTAACCACTGTGCCGCCCATTATTAATCCAACTCCACTGTTGGTTGGACTACACTATATTCACATCTATGGCATCGCACAACTGCCAGAGTTCATGTGGCTAAAACTGTAGAACTATCAGGATCCATGTCAAATCTCCCTCAAACCCCCGGCATTGTGTTCCTGTGTCAGCTCCACTGTGTCCTTAACAGAGGGTGCCCTTTTCATGATCATTTTATTGTCTGCTTAAACCTGGCAGCCTCGCAACAGTTAAACCAAAATAATGCACAGGACGGAAATTATACAGACTAACTGCCTTTTTTTTCCCCCTACAGCTTTTTCCTCTTATTCCGAAGATAGAATTACTATTTGTAAGCATCTGAAAGTCATTAGTGGCTTTGCAGTCTGTCAGGTGCCAGCACACAAAAAAGTGCTGAAACCAAGCGGGTTCTTGTGCACAGTGCTGGGAATTTGTCATGTGCTGATGAGCAGTTATAATAATATATGAGCAAATCACAAGCATTCTGCAAATTAATCACATTTTTCCCCCCTCTCTCTCTCTCTCTCTCTCTCTCCCTCTCTCTCTCGCTCACTGCCATGTCTCGGGGAGAGTGGCTTTTGCCGGCAGACGTAGGTAAAGTTCTTTTGCTCACAGATGGTAGCGCTGGCATCAGATGGAATTTATATAAGAATAATTCTGATTCACTGCCAAACTTGCACTGCTTGTGAAACACCAGGGGGAAACAGTTAGAAAGTATTCGAGTGTGCTTTTGAAATTTTGCTTTACTGCTTTTTCTTTATTTGGGGGGGGGGGGGGGGGGGGGTTGGGTTTTTAAGTTAGACTTAAGAGAACAGGAGGCGAGGTGTGGGGTATGGGAACGTGTGTTGATGGGTGGGAGTAGAAAGATGAGAAGAGGTGGTGGCTAGTGGGGGGAACTTCAGAGTTTCCTTTTGCGTTTGTTGTTTTAGCCTTGAGGCCTGGAAACCGCACTCCGCCACGCCACTGGCAAAATCCAACGCGTCTTTTTTTTTTCTCTCTCTCTCTAAATGTGAGCTGAAAGAATGCTTCACAGCTGTTGAGACTGCTGGCGGGGAGTGAAGGAGCCACATGACTTCTTGTCCTTTCTCTTCTTTACAAGGCATGGAGGAGGGAGGGTTTAAAAGGTTGTTGCACTACAAGCTGTAGGGGTAGCGGGCTCTTTGAGGAAGGAATGCTGTGTTATTCCAGTGCTGCTGGCCTCTGATCTCAGCGCATCAGGCCTTCGGGGGTTAATTAGGCAGCTGGGATAATGCCAGTGAAAATGAAAATGGGGTGAATAATTAATTTTTCCTGGTAATTTTTTTTTTGGAGTTTGAATGCCACTAAGTAGCTCCTTTTCCCTAGGAAAATGCTGCTTTTTATTTCAAATTCAAAATGTTCCTTTTTTTTTCATAATGATCATGGGTTCACACGAAGCCAGAATACTAATAATGTCGAAGCACCTAAATGGTTGGGGTGGCAGTGATGCGAACGCGACGTACAGTACAAATGAAATGGATTTAGGTGGCACTTTAAAACAAAATGCCAAGGATTGATGCCTTTTCTTGAAAGAAGAAGAAAAAAAGCCTTTTTTGAAGCTGAGAGATATGTTTCTTTTGTGCTGGAGTGAAACGATAAAAGAAAATATGGAGCATCAGCCGCATTATCCAACAGAGTAATGCTGGCGTGTTTTGTATAATGCGAGACTCTGCCCATTTGTTTTAGTTTATGTGACGGCAATGAAGTAAGTGGATTAGACGGAAACTTTAGCATGCTTCATTGCAGCTGGTTGAAGACATCTGTCATTCCTAAGCCATACATATAGAAGCATGCCAAGAACACAGAGCTCAATCTGACACCTTTCATTTGGGAGAGGCTTTTTACAGAGCATGGCAGCAACAAACAACAGTGGCAAAATCACGTCTGCGTTGCCTTTTCACAAATTAACAACGGTTTAATCCTGATTATGAAAATGCAAGAAAACAAAAGACCTTCTTTGCACATATATAATGTCACTGCTGATCCTAAGCATGCCCAGCTACACTAAAATCCAACTGTAAAAGTTGATATTCCAAGGAGATCTTATCCATCTGCCTTTATGTTGAATGAAAACACAATTTTCACACTTTTTAGTCACAATTACACTCAAGTCACCCAAACTAATTTGTCGGTTTGAAATCATTATTCAGCAGGCTTAAAAATGAACGCAGATTTTTTTTTTGCTGTAGCATGCGATATTCTCCATCAAATTTCTGAACAACATTTCATCCAATTTCCATCGGCACTGGGCATAAAGCAAGATCCAGTTCAGGACTGAGCACAAGTACGTCACAAGGCACACGCCTCATAATGTTTTCACAAATCCGCTTAATCCAAATCCCAGGAGCACTCGGCACAAAGTAAGATCCATTTCAGGATGGAGAATGCATACATCACTGTGTACACTCATCACATATGCTCCTGAACTTACTCCTAACATTAGATAACATCATCAGACCTACTTAATCCAGTTCTGGGTCACAGCGGTGGAGCCTATCCTGGCAACATCAGGCACAAGGCAGGGCCTACACACACTCACAAGTAGCCAGTTTATAATCACCAATTAAAGTAGCAGGTCCATCAGAGAACAGAAGAACCCAGGGGAAAAAAATGCAATGTCAATTATATAAAACTAGACAAAGAGCCCGTTTCGACAACGTAAGATGAAACGGGCACGAGTGGAATAGTAATAAGTATACGCACCACAAACCTGATGTAGGTGTATTGAATGAATGCGTAATTGAATCAGAATGCGTAATTAGGCCTCGAGCTGTAGTCGAAATCGCCTTTCAGGCCTCTAGAGCTTTAATCGAAGTCGCCTTTCTCTTTGAATTTTCGCGCCCGTAAGTCCGCCGCCTGCTGCAATGTCGGTCTCGTAAGGTTTTTCGGGCAGCTGTGCAGAAGGTGACTGTGCATTCGGCTTCGGACGGACGTGGGTGGGTGAGTGAGTGAGTGAGTGAGTGAGTGAGTGAGTGAGTGAGTGAGTGAGTGAGTGAGTGAGTGAGTGAGTGAGTGAGTGAGTGAGTGAGGAGGCTGGTAAATTATGTATTAAGATTCCACATCTCTGGCAATCGAGAGGAAAACCCAAATCCTTGAAGAAAAACTGAAAGCACAATGACGACATACAAACTCCGTACTGTTGACGGCTGGGCTGGTTTTCAAAGAGATTCTCCCGGATCTGTGGGGCAAAACAATAACCACTGCACCACCACACTGCCCTGATATTTGTACAGAAAGCTCTCCAAACATTATTATTTATATAAAAAATACATAATCATTAACCAATGCACAACCACGCTTCCTTCATACTTAGATAGATAGATAGATAGATAGATAGATAGATAGATAGATAGATAGATAGATAGATAGATAGATAGATAGATAGATAGATAGATAGATAGATAGATAGATAGATAGATAGATAATCATTAACCACTGTACCTTCTTGCTTTCCCCTTACTTGTACAGACAGATACATACACCATTTTTAACCACAGTACCACTATGCTGCCTTCATATTTATATGACCAGATACACAAGAATTAATCCATTCATCACGACGCTGCCCTCATATTTGTGTAGACTGATAGGTACACAGACATTAGCCACTGTACCTGTATTCTGCCCCATATTTGTACAGACAGATACATACACAGTCATTAACTACTGTACTACCTCACTGCCACACGTGCTGCCACAGATACATACACCATCACTGACCACTGTACCACTATGCTGCCTCCATATTTATACAAACAGATACGCAATCATTGACCACTGTGTCACACCGCTGCTCCATATCTATATAGACCAATAAATTCACAACATTTAACCACTTCATCATAATGCTGCCCTTATATTTACAATACGACTGTTTACAAACATTAACCATTGTGCCTCTATGCTTCTGTAGTTGTTATACATACAGATACACAGTTATTAATCACTGTGTCACAATGCTGCACCTATATTTGTACAGATAGATAAATGCACCATCATTAACTACTGCACCAGTAAGCTGCCCTCGTATTTGTACAGAGGGGTACACAATCATTAACCACTGTACTACCATGCTGTCTCCATATTTATACAAGCAGATACACAATCACTGATCATTGTATCACAACGCTGCCCCATACCTGTATAGACAGATACATTTACAATCTTTAACCAGTGCATCATAATGCTCCCTCATATTTATACAAATAATTCACAGACATTAACTATTGTGTCACTATGCTTCCATAATTGATAATGGATATATGATCACTAACATCTGCACCTCCATGCTGCACTATATATTAAATTACAGGTATGTATGAAGCAGCACAAGGAGACTGAAAAAGAACTGAATTCAATTGAAAATAAACGTTAGAATGTGTACCGCTCACCATCCTGCTCATCTTGGTGAGAGTTGAGTAGAGTTCGTGTCTATCTGTTGTTCAAAACGAGAGTACAGTTCATTGCAGGTTGTCCTTCAAAGCGTTTCTGATATCAGAGAACCTCAGAGAACTTCACAGCACAAAACACATTCTTGAAGGCCTCTCACCACGGGCTGGTACCCAAGATGCAGGGGTCACTGTGCCATATTTCATTTAAAAGAGCCCACGTTTATAGTGAGTTATCACATTGTACTTTCATGGGTTATTTCAAAGTTGCCATAAAGCATTTCACATTTTATCTTTGCTTTGAAGATGTTTTGTTGCACCAGATAGCTTGACTTTGGCTAATGTTTTAACGTCTTCCTCAAACAGAAGCTCCCCGACACCCCCCCTTATTCTATCTTATTATGTTCATTTACATTAAAAAAAGATTACTGGCTTAAAAGACATCTCTATTTTAATACTTTTATAAATCATAGCCAAATTATTCTACAAGAAATGCCAATATGTCCTGCTCATAAGCTGCTAATATATTCTAGATATGCTGTCTGCAAATGAGAAAGTTTTGATTACACATGGGGCATACACATATGGCTTATCTTCTATAGTGCTTATGTATTCAAAAACATTTTTTAAATACAGATTTCTATTAGTCTTCTTCCCACATATTGGTGGCTCTAAATAGCCCATTATGAGCAAGTGGGGGTGTGCATGAGTGTGGTCTGCAGTGGCCCAGCTCCCCTTCCAGTGTGTGAGATCTGTAACTGATTCAGCTCCCTACGCAGGCGCTGGTCCTGCTTGCACCCAGGGCTGCCATAATAAGGTTCTAGGCCCTGCAACCCTGGACTGGACTAAGCCATTTCAGTCATGCATGGATGGATGACTGAATACCTTCTGAATTGTGATAGGATTATGAGTTGCACACATTATTTAGTCTTTTTGTTATTTTAAATGCATTAGACATGAAAAAGGAGGCCTTGTCATGATCAATGTTTTTTTTTGACATGTACACCATAGAGTTCATATTCGTTTTTTATGTCTGCTTATTAATGAGAGTTACAAAAATGCACATCTGTCATGGAGGTTAATACATAAATAATTTACATAATGCATCAACATTGGGCCTATTTGTTGGAATGCTGGCACACAGTTTTAGACTCCTAGGTTCAAATTCTTCCACTGCCTCTGTCTCTTTGGAGTTTGCATATTCCCTCATGTCCATGCAGATGTTCTCCGGGTACTTTGGTTTCCTTCCAAATCCTAAAGATCCTAGAGAAGCTGGCTTCTCTAAATTGGCACAGTATGTTAGTGTGTATGCAATAGTGCCCTATAATGAACGGGCACCTTACAATCAGATATTGTTCTTACCAGGCTCTTTAACAGTCTTACTTCAAGTATGTTTTGGAATAAAAGAGCATTAAAGAGGCAGACACTTAAAAAGATTTTTATCCTGCAAATTTCATTATCAATTCAAATAAACACCAAAGACTTTATTTGTCACTCATATTCAGAAATAAGTTTTGAATAAAGTGATCATGAAAACATTTTAATGTAAATGTCTTTTTCACATAAGAATTTGATTGATTTTAAACACTAACTAATATTGGGGTACATGGCATAATGTCACTTTGGTTCAGCCTACTGTGTCTCAGTTCCTGAACCCTAGTCTGATCACTGTCCACGCCAAACCCACAAATCTCACCAGTGATATCATCACAGTTGGTATAATTGTTATGTTTCTTCTCTCATACAACCAAAGACACCGAGATGGTGTTAAGTCTCTATTCTAAAATCACCTGGTATGAGTGTAAGTGTGAGAATGTGTGGGTAAACGTGCCTTCTGATGGGCTAGCTCCTCATCCACAGATGAAACCTGCTATGAAAGCTACAGTAAAGTTGGATTAGTGTGGCTAATGGATGGATGGATGGATGGATGGAAATTGCTGGACAGCTCCACACCTCATATACCTGGTATGTAAATACAGATTAAACAAGAATGTAGACTTTTTCTAATGTCCCACTTCATATTTTTGACAAAGTCAGATCCAAATAACTCAGCCTACATAACCATACATTTAATGTTAAATAATTGTTTTAATTAGCAGACTCAAATTATGATTTACAACTGAATGGCTATTTTTAATTAGCTGATAAAGTTAATTTATTAATCATCCTATGACTTGGATTATTATTTATGTTACGAAATACAACCAATTAGCCTGAATGTTTTGGACAGCAGCAAATAATTTAATGTCAATGGCAGCACTTGTACGGTTTAGAATATAATGACTGGAGATTTCATTAGAGACTGATTCAAAACACCAAAGAATGGCTTGATGAAGGAGGTTTAGACTGATGGATGGATGGATGGATGGATCTCCCACTTCCTTTTAGATTTCTCTTTGCAGTTACAATACAATTGCTATGTGTCCACAGCAGTAATCTGTTCCCTGGACGTCTTTCTATTAGCACCAGTGTTGCTGAAGACTGAGTTTGCTCTTTCTATGCTGTAGGATTTAATTTTTGAATTTTTGCCTCTTTGAATTTTTTTTTATTATTTTAAAGATTGAGAATTTGGTCTGTATATTACATTTTGGAGATTTACTTCCACAGTCATGTTTTTAGTCGCATTTATGTTTTATCATATCTACATATAGGTGGTATGTATTTAACAGAAATACAACCTTAATTGTTAGTTTTCTATTTTTTTAGAAACTGGATAATCTATATATATAAAAGCCAAATACCACTGACTTATTGATCACAAAATCTCCCAAACCATGAGGACTTGGGACTTGAAATTTGGAATGTAGGTTACCCTTGGCCCATAGGTGCTCGCTAAGAAATGGTTTTATAAATTTTGTGGTCCAAGTGAAAAATTTCTTATAGTTTTTTAGACCCGTTTGTATGTATGTCCGCTTTTTACAAGAGAACTACTTAACGGATTTAGATTGTTTTTTTTCTATAATTTGCTTGAACATTCCGTTGATTTTGCGACTCTTTCATCGTACTAAGTATCATAGTTCACTTGCAGTACTAATTTATTAGCGCGAATCCCAGAGAGACTCATTGGACGGCGGGGAGGGGGGCGGGGCCCTCCTCACTCACATGTCTGCCTCGAGGCGTAACCTTAACTCCACTTAGTTAGAGAACGAGAGAACTACTTAACAGATTTGGATCTTTTTTTTTCTATACAGTAATTTGCTTGAACATTCCGGTTGATTTTGCGACTCCTCTCATTGCGCTAAGAATCACAGTTCGCTTGCAGGAGCGATATATTCGCGTTAATCCGAGACAGAGGCTGCGGGCAGAGGGGAAGGGGAAGAGTGACGTCAGGAGTGGAGAGCTGGGTGGGGTCCTCCTCACTGTCTTGTTTCACTAATATGTGGGCAAAGCCGCGGGGGATGGCTTGTAGTATATACCTGAATAAGTATCATTTTGAATAATACCTGATGAGAATTATGCAGAGACCTGTTTCAATGTACAGAGGGCATTTTGTATCAGCTTACCATATTTTAACCCACCTTGGCAGCTTGAAGTAGCTCTCTTTTTGTAGAATTTGGATTGTAGAGTCTTAATTCAAAACCATAAATACAAAAAAATGAATGAATCAAGTGAAGACTTTACATTATGTTGACAGTATGAGAAAGGTTTTCAACAATTTTGTCATCAATATTAGGAATTAGAATAGGCTCCCTAGTGTGATTTTTATTCTTCTATTTATTGTTATTATTTTTGGTGCTGACATATGCTCCTAATAAACCTTAAAGATATTGCATTTATTAACATTTATATATACAAACATATGTCACTATTTAGTTTATTGCAAAGAGTGTTAAACAAGAAGGAAAAACACTTTCTGCATTTTAATGCCTGCAAAGCACATTTCCATCTTGTAGCAGGGTTCTCAGTCTAGTTTCAGCCTCAGTTTATGTTTGCTCTGTTTACAGCAATGTTCCGTTTGTTTTTCACATCATCGCTGCAATATTTTAATGCAGTTATTATGTGGCCATGCTGTAAGAAAACACACAAGAATACAGTGTATTGTCAATGTCAAATGAGCTCTTATAGTGTCAAAGTAACACTTACAGGGCACATATGGAAAGAGTGGCAAATAAAAAGTGTTGAGTATCAAAAATGAACTTTGTTTACTGCCATCCGGCAATGGAAAAAGGAAGAAAGGAAACAATGGGATTCTTCTCTCATGTCACACCGGTGTTTTCTTGTCAATTTGCTGGATTTTCATGGCAGCCTGCAGACTGGTAGGTGGTTAAAGGTGGACTCAGAGAAATTCTTCCCAGTTGGTGTGCTCAACACTAGAAATCTCTAAATCCAGTCCAGCGTTCCTTTCAAATCTGTCTCTGTAAGTGTTGTGTCAACCTTTCTTCACATGTGACTCACCCTAAAGCTGTGTTTATTTTTTTCTTCCTGTATATTTTTGATGATCTAATGCTTGTAAGCTATGCTCTTTAAATTCGACTGTTTATTCATAACATAACATTCTCAAACCCAATTAGTTCAATTCAGGGTAACAGTCGGCAGACTCCATTCTGGCAGTAACAAGCCACAGTCAGGCATCAGTGCATCTCAGGGCTCACATACTCACATACTGCACTATCACACACACTTGGGCCAATTTAGAATCAACACTTAACCTAACCTGCACATCTTTGGGGATGTCACAGGAAAAACAGAGTACTTGGAGGTACTGTGACATGGGGTGCATGTACAAACTCACCAAAGACAACAACTGGGCTCAGAGGTCAAAGCCCAGACTCTGGATCTGTAAAGCAGAAGTGCTGACCACTGTGCTACCATGCCATCCACAGTTAACTCATGCTACTTGGTTAACTATTAAAATTATCTGATGACTTTCAGTTCACAAGTAATTCATTTGCTTTGAGCAACACTTTGTTAATACTTTGGCTCATGGCTGTCTCAAACATGGCGCATATTTACTTTTACATTTCCATTTATTCACTTAGCAGATTCTTTTATCCGAAGTAACTTAAAATGAGGTCAACATAATCAAATCTCATAATCAGTCTGTGGGACTATATAGGAACACGCATTACAGGACAGGGTCACAAAATTGTCCATCTTGAGTGAAAAGGTTTAAACCAAACAGCAACAGAAGACTAATTCCTATTATCTTAGCTGTTAACCTCACATCAAAACAATTAGCAATTAGAAAGATATACACAGAAAAAGAGAATATTCAAAAGCTTCTTAAACACTCTGAGGGAATCCGCAATTCAGATGGAGGTGTCTCATTCCACCAGCAAGGAGCTACTCATGAAAAAGAGTCTGCATTGAGGTCTGATGCCATGGAGAAGGGGTATCACCAGATAAAGTTCACTAGCAGAACTGAGTGGGTGAGAGGGAGCATAGCAGCCTATTAGTGCCTCCAAATTACAATGGTGCTGATCAATTGACTACTCTGTAAGCAAACAACAAAGATTTGAACTTAATGCATGCTGTTATAGGGAGTCAAGTGTATCAGCCTGAAAAAAGAAGACACATATGCCCTCTTGGCTGGTTGAATGCAAGACATGCCACTGCCTCATCAAGTAACACACGCAGGTACTCCTGAGAGAGCTGCGGTAGTCCAGACATGACAAGACCAATGCCTAAACCAGTAGCCGTGCTGCGTACCCAGTAAGATGTTGTACAGCGTGTATCAGAATGAAGGAGAGACAGTTGCAGTGTGGTCTGTGAAGGATAGATGTTCATCGATCATCACCCCAAGGTTGTTTACTGACTTGGTAGATGTTAATATAAATGAGCCATGCTGAAAATAGATAAAATGACTGGGATTACAAGTAGGCCTGTCTTTGCCAAGCTGAGCTGAAGATTGTGGTCCTTCAGTAAGATATTCTGAGGATGTAGCTGAGACAATGTGATCCTCTGGACAGCTGCCTATTATCAGCATAGCACTGATATGAGAATCCAAGGGACTGGCAGATAGGTGGAGTGACCCTAACGAGACGATGTACAGAGAGAAGAGGAGAGAGCCCAGCACTGATTCTTGGGACACTCCCATGCTTACCTGATGCAACACAGACATTTCTTCTCAACAATGACACACAGTATTAGCATCCTAAGAGTTAGGATTCAAACCATCTGAGAGAAGTCCAAGTGACAGAGTGGCAAAGACGGTGGCAAGGAAGATATGATAATTAACTATGTCAAATCAAGTAGGATGAGGACAGGTGACATGTTAGTAGTTCTAGTCAGCCAAAATGTGTTGACAGCAGTTAGCAGAAGTCTCACTGATTAGGATTGGTCAATCTGTTCTGTAGGAGGAAAGAAGAGACTGGTTAATGACAGCATGTTCAAGTGTTTTGGATAAAAAGAAGAGGAGAGAGAGAGACTGGCCAGTCGGTATGTCTGTTAGTATATGTCAGTCAGTGTGGAATGGCTCCTTCAAGTTGAAACAAAATATTTATACTGTATCTAATCCAATTTAAAATTGGCGGGTATCTGTTAAGGTATATATAGTATTGTTTCATCAGATGAAACGCCTAATATAATACAATACAACAGAATACAATTTATTGTTGTATAGCCCAAAATCACACAAGAAGTGCCGCAATGGGCTTTAACAAGCCCTGCCTCTTGACAGCCCCCCAGCCTTGACTCTCTAAGAAGACAAGGAGAAACTCCCCAAAAAAAACCCTTGTAGGGAAAAAATGGAAGAAACCTTGGGAAATGTTCAAAGAGAGACCCCTTTCCAAGTAAGTTGGGTGTGCAGTAGGTGTCAAAAAGAAGGGGGTCAATACAACACAATACACAGAACAAAACACAAGTAATCCTCAATAAAATAGAATAGTAAAATGAAAATATTACAAGCACAGAGCAGAATTTAACAGTAGATGATAATACGATTTGGATTTGACCTCAAAAACCAAGCTGCCTCACCCTATTGGCCATTCCACAGCTAAGTCAGCGCTGGACCAGCCAATCCAATGAAAGGACCTCTCTACCCCACGATTCCTGCAGTCCTCCATCAAGGATGACTTTACCATAGGCAGGCAAAACAACTTGGCAATAGGGCAGTGACACCAAGTGCTACATTTGAGTACTGAGAAGAGAAACAGAATAGGTGAAGGTTAGTAACAAATTATAACTAGCATTTTATTTATGTTTTAGTGCTAATGACTAACAACAGAAATGCAGTCTGTACAGTTAATCAGCAGCTCTAGTCAGGATATGCTAAACTGAAGCAGTGAGTCTTCACCCGGGATTTGAAAATCCCAAGAAGTGGAAGTGTGGGGGAAGGCAGCCTCTTTAGAGCACAGCTTCCCCCAGCATGCTAGGCGGCAGCTCCCCTGGATTGCAGTGGTGCCCCAGAATTCCATAGGGCACTAGGGCACTTGGAGCTCTTTATATCAAGCTGTTGGGTACGGTGGGTGCCACCAGGGGGTGCTGTAAGAATGGAGGAGCCATGTGGCATGGGGTTTCCGCCTTCCAGACTACATGGGCAGAAGAACAGAAGCACTTCCGGGTTGGACACTATAAAAAGACTTGCCAGCCTCACAGCGATGAGCCAGAGTCAGGAGGTGGAGTGGAGACAGGCAGACAGAAAGAAAGAAAGAAAGAAAGAAAGAAAGAAAGAAAGAAAGAAAGAAAGAAAGAAAGAAAGAAAGAAAGAAAGAAAGAAAGAAAGAAAGAAAGAGTGTATTATATTAGTTGGTGCTTGTGCACTGTGCTGTGAAGTGGGGCGCAAGAAAAAAACACTTCCCCACTTAAATAAAACGTATGCTATTGGGAAAGACTTGTGTCTCAGCCTGTGTGTGTCAGGTGTTTGGGGAGTGGTGCGCCCCCTGGTGGTCCACAACTGTCAGACTAAAAGTCAGGCAAATGTCCCCCAAGCATTAATAGATAGGTATAGCTGAATTCATTTTATCATGTTATACATTTAATTATGATCTAGTGTATATTTTAGTCTGCATCTTTTAGATATGAGTGGCACCGTCATTAATCCCTACTGGCTCAGCTTTCCAGAGATATAAAGCTAAACTCTGGGCACTGTCTCTATGGAGTTTGAAAGTTCTCCCAGTGCATGGTTGACTTTTTTTTTTTTTTTTGTCTGATTTTTCCCCATATTCCAAGGCAAAAGTGGCGGCTCTTCCCAGTCCGCACAGAGTATCAACACAAGTTCAAGTTCAGTGGATCCCATAGGTATGATCCGTGCATGAAACACTGTCTAAGTAAAGAGAATTCAGTTATGCTTTAGTAATGTACAGTAAGCATTTGTGTTCCCAATAATCTCAACCATTGCTAGTTCTTACCTTTTACCCAGTGCTGGTGAGTTAAGAAAGGGTGGACTAGAATCGTGGATGGACAGATGTATCTCTTAATCAGGTCTGTTGGCAATTCATTCACCTGTTCACTGAGTTTGTTTAATTAATTTCTAGGCTCTTATGCAGGTGGTACCTGTCCTGGCAGCACCATTTACAAAGCAGTAACCAATTTTGAATGGTGGGTAGTCTACCACAGTACCTCTTCATGCACTAACCCACTGTTATTAGGCCAATTTAGAGACCAGCCTAATATACTTGCCTTTTAGATGTAGGAGACAACATTGGGCATACACTGAAAAAAATGAATTAAATGAGGTTGCAAAATGTTCATACGCAATATGACTAATAACAAAATTGTGGGCTAATAGGTGTGTTGGATAGCAGACTGTGTTAGGAAAGACCAAAGGTGCAAATGGCACCATATTCTGCAGTTCTTTATGCAACTATTCCCCATGACTGTGGTGTCTCCTGATTTTAACCCTTGGTCTATATTAGAGGTGATGGATTTATGAAAGACTTGGGGATTTTTGCCATAGTGCTCAATTTGTTATGTTTTAAAATCTTTTCACTCACTGATCAGCAGCCAGATCACGGATAATTTCTGATTAAAATTGACAAACAAGCCTTATGTCTGGCTCGTCTGTGTTCAGCACAAACTGTTTGCTTCTAAATTCAGACAATATAAAAAGGCCTAGGACTGAATGTCTCTGCCCTGATTACTTCAAACTTTACAAATTCCCAGACCTACTTTTTTAATGTCTGTTTTATCCTGCATTGAGTTGGTAATCCACTCTATCCCCCACCTCCCGCCTTGATTTAATGTGCCTCATTGTTGTGCATGATTAATCAGGACATGGATAACTGAGATTTTACTATACTGTTTAATAAAGGATAGGCTATATCAGGAATAAAGAATGTATTGAAAACAGAGTAATTTAAAGAAAGTTTTGATAAGACTGTGCATTGCTTGTCTGAAAATATACTCCAAGCACCACCTGCAGTTCTGGTTATTAAATTACAATAGAAGACACAACTCTGCTTGTGGCTGTCCAAAAAACAATGAGGCACGCCACTGGAGAAAGGGGACTGTCCTACCTGGGCAGGTTAAAGCCAGTGTCACATTTGATGACTTCTAGTCGGAGGGGATATCAAACATTGGAAACTGCAGGGGTTGACAAATTAGATTACCCTGCAATGACTTTCCAACACAGTTTCTCATTAACAAAATACCATGAGCCCGTCCCTTATTCTGACAACCAATAATGTTTTGCTTGACAGTGCAGTACTGCTGTGGTATGAATGCTTTCTAGGTACAGCAAGTTTAGCAGATATGTCTGCCCTTTTTTCTCTTCTTTTTTCCATTCTGACATGGTTTGTAAAACATGAGACGCTAGACAGATAAACCTCTCTTCTATCCAAAACACCCACTTTCCTTACTCCTTGTAGCTGCCCTATGTGCATTGTACTTATGGCTCAGAACTTATTGGTTTTCAATTCACGCACACACAGAGCCTGTCCCATTTGATTTTGTCGGGCAGAGTCACAGACTGGTTGGAGTCACTGGTATGTCAGACTTCATGACAAAGACACGGGAGCATGCTGAAACTTCCTCAGACTCACTAAGATTGTATCCTTGACATTTGTCATTCAAAAAGTTGTGTAACGTGATAGGGCAATAGGGCATTTCAGGCTTATCTTTCTTGAGCAGGGACACCTTACTGGTAACATTAAAGACTATAAAATCTCCAAAGACATTCCCAAAAGGAATCCCCCAAATATTGTTTAGCCAAATGATGATACAGTAAACACATATGAGGACAGACAGTAATGAAGAAGGGTACTAAAAGCAGAGGCCAGGACACAAAAGGTAATGGAGTAAACTGCCTTGTCATGAAATGAAAGCAGATACCCTGCTGTCCTCTGAGAATTTAGTATCAACCTGGATAGTAGTTTATAGAAGCATATAAAGACTGGACAAATCATTTCTGTAAATATTGGAATATGGTTTTCCTAGCTAAAAGAGAACCACCATGGAAAAGGCTTATGTTAAGTATGCACTCTAGAATGCTGGTCAGTAGGGCAGATTTCATCCATTCATTCATTCTTTGAACCCACGCACAGTATTTTGGTTTGCCTTGAGTGTTTCTAGGCACATATTGTGAATGGCTTGAACCAAACGCGCTGAGGCATTGTTCCATCTCACAGTGCACTCAGCTAATTTGAGATCTGTGAAGAAATCTGGAAACCCAGGGAAACTCAATGTTGACGTGTAGAGAGAAAGCAAACTCCACGTAGGCTCTGCCCAGCTCAGGATCTGAACAAAGGCCAGATTTAAGGCAGCAGAGATTTTTGTCACTCTAATTCATTTAGTGTAAGTATTCTCATGAAGAATAAAACTTTATTGCAACAACCTTCTGAAATATTCCCACTCCATATGCAGCTGTAGATGACTTGCCTTTGAGGAGCTTGTAATGAAGGAGTAGCCATGCTGTTCTGGCTAATAAAAGCATAGGATACAGGGAAGCTTCTAGGTGTAATTCGAGTCTGGTGCTCCTCTTCCAAATGGAGATGAGCCTCTGATATGGAAGCATTTTTGAGAGGATCAGCAAATCAGTTTAAAAAAGGAGCTATGTATGTGGAAAGAGTGTTTAGTAAGGGTACATTATGGGTAAATGCGGAAGGCAACCACTGGGTTCAGAGGCTTAAATCTGCAAAGGAAGGCTCTTTGGGGCATAGGTTATTTGTGTTTCCTTTTGCTTTGTACTTGTAATTCATTCTTATCAGAACACTTCCCTGTGTATCGGTCAATAGTATAGAATGTAGAATAACACCTTTTACACAGCTTTAGATATCTTGTAATTTCCTTTTTCGGTAATTAAAAAAATTAAACACTGTAATGAAAAAAATTGTTACATATGAAAATGGAAATCATTCAAATTATTGAATTTCTGGAACATGAAGGTTTTTATTTTGAACATTTTTTGATTTCTTTACATTTTTAGGTTATAATTAAATTTTATCATTATTTTATTTACATTTTTACACAGTCAATTTGTATCTTGATTTGACTCACGGGCACCGCCGTGTTGATATTTTCAAGTCTCTTTGTTTTTGTTGGTAATGGCTACAACACTGCAACCAGAAGATGCAATATATGACATTATAAACCTGATTCTATTTAAGATGGTGGCAACATATCATCAGTATCTAAGTTTCTGGATCTTTAAATCCTTTGTGCGTTAAGTTATCAAGCGTAAGTCATTTCCAGCATCAGTTATATATTTTTGTGTTTGGTTTACATATTTTTCTGGATTTGACCACAGCCCATTTTGATTTTTTTATTCCACTGACCTCTTGATTTCTATTGTAATTATTTCCAATTTTGCTTCAGTTAGCCATGGCAGAACAAAAACAAAAAGCAGCAAAACAAAATCAGTATACTGTAACCTAAACCTCAGAATGGACAGTACTATGGCACAGTGGTTAGCACTGTTATCTTTGCGGTTCATGTCCAGGAGTTTCATTCTTGCCCTCAATATTATCACAGTGTTTATATGTTCTTCCGTGTCTGCGTAAACCACTTCTCAGTACCCTAGTTTTCCATTATACTCCAAAGACATGAAAGTTTGGATGAATAGACTCTATGCAGTTTGTGGGACTGGCATCCCATCCATGACTGGTTAATGCCTTACATTGTATTCTGCATAGATAAGAACGATCTCTCCATGATCATACAATGGAAAAATCAGGTTCAACAATGGATCTGTAGGTAAATTTCTAAGTTATTGCAATTCTTGTAGTGAGGCTTGGTGTTTACTTGTTTAAAGCCCTTGTGGGATGACATTCTAGCTATTGTATGTCTCCTTTCACTTTTAATCATATTCCTTATATGGTACATCTCTTCTCTGTGATAAAAAAAGAACATGTTGATCCCATACCCCGTCACCAAATGTTACATGAAAAAAAGACTGTTAAGACAAATAGGAAACTTATTTATCTTCAAGGATAAGATGTTATGATTACTCACAGCTTCCGAAACCCATACTGAGCATTTTTTTTATCTCAATGATCAAAGTGTGAAGAGTTGACCTCTGTTGAAATAATCGCTCAATGCACACAGTGGAGCGACAATGAGCATCTTGTACAGTGCAATTCTTAAAATATCATACAATTTTCTCACAAGGAGTAGCCAACTTTATGCACTTGCCACAAATGGTATGATAATGCATATCTGCAAAACGAAAGGTAATTACAGAGAAAAGAGAGTGCGTCTATTGTATGTAGTACTGAGAAGATGGTACTGAGGAGGCTGTGCAATATGTTGTGCAGCAGTAGTGATACAATACTGGAGTAAAGTTTAATGGAACCTTGCTACACTCTGTCCATCTATCTATTCGGTGACATGTCAGTCTACTGCCAAACATGCTCCTGCACATTCACACTCATACTCACTTATACCGGGCCAATTTAAGGGTCTCATTTACATAACAGGCACATTTGTCAGTTGGAGGAAAAGAAAAATCCACTAGGAGATTATGCAAATGCAAGCAGACAGTGACCAGGATTTGAACCCAGTCTCCTGGAGCTCTGAGGCACCACAGTCTACTCGTCACCAGCTGTGAGAATATGAGCTTCTTTATTTAGTTACATTTCTTTCATGTTTAAGATATGACTTCAAGGAAAGTCCAGTAGAAGTGTAAAATGTTAATTTTTTTACATATCCATACATAAATTAATTTGGACTATCTACCCAAAGGCCCTTTCATTATTCTTCCATATTTAGACTTCTGTGTTTTACCATTTAGACTTTTTCTCTCATTTTCTATATGGGTTTCATACTTAACATATCATTTTTTTACTAATCTAAGGAGTAGTGTTGATGGACAAAGACAATGTGTGTCTTCTTTCTAATACCACCTTCCACTATCACTCATTTTTGCTAAGCAGCTTTCTGTATCTTCTTGCCTGTAAATTAATGGTCATATTCTGCTCTCTTTTTTGAGTATGTGGATAGACAAACAGGAGGTTAGGATGTTAGGTTATATATTATATTCTTCTGAGAACAAGTTAAGGGAGCTTAAACTAAATAATGTTCTAATGGGGCCTCACCTAAAGTATGGTGTACAGTTTATGGTCTCCATATTACAAAAGAGACGTAGCAGCACTAGAGAAACTCCAGAGGAGAGCAACACGCTGATCCAGGGACTGAGAGGTATGAGCCATAAGGAATAATTGAAAGAGCTGGATCTTTTCAGTTTAAGCAAACAGAGACTAGGAGGTGACATGATTGATTGTTTAAAATTATTAAACGAATTAGTACAATGGATCCCAACTGTTACTGCAAAATGAATTCTGCAACAATACCTACTAAGGGTAGATATCGCACAAATATTAGAATGTTTTTCTTCAAACAAAGGACCACTGACAAATAGAATAACTTAGGGTTAGGGTTAGGGTTAGTAATGTGGTTGGGAGTAGGGGCCTCAGATCTTGATATTATTTTAAACAATCCAGGTGAAGACAATGACAGGGTTGTTGACATGAATGACCAGTTCTTACCACAATTGTTCTAATGTTCAGATGAGTTTGCAGGTGGTATGAGCCTGAGGAAGCCATCAGGCAGACCTTGGTAAGTTTAACACTTGCTCAGCTCAGTCTGTCATGGTCAGAGCATACAGGAGGTGGACACTGCAGTGCTTGTCTGTGGGCTGCTATTGACTTACCTGCATTCACAAGATCAAATGTTAGTATAGCATGGCACTCCAACAATCTTAAATAATACAGTATGTTGTGTAAAAGTAATAATGAAAGACGAGCACTCGCAAGATGCCGTCAAACCTGTTCCACTTCAAGCTCTGCTAAATTCTACATAGTTTACCATATTATTTCTTTTCACCTGTTCCTTTCTGTACACTGATTAAAACATTCAATTCATTGCACAACCCATGTAAATGTGCAGCTTGTAAAACTCAATGGTGTATGTAACAAGTTAAAGTACACCACAATTCAGTGTACAGTATATTGCTTCTGATCTATGATCCCCGAAACTTTGTGACTGTGCAAGATTAAAGATCAAAGCATTACATTCAATTTTGAGTGAAGCTACTTTTTTACAGCATGTGCTACAGGGTGAAATTATATTTATATCCCAAATTTACATTATTTTACTAATTACCTGTTTGAGTTTCAAATAATACAGTTTCCTGTAAAGCTGTGTTTTCCATTGACCATCGAGAAAAGCCAAGGTCAGTAGTTAAGAAGAGCGAGAACTGATCTGCAGCACAAATGTTTTACAATTGTATGTATGTAGCATGTTCAAGACTAAGGAGCTCCAGTGTATTAATAATAATAGACCCTGGTAAAAAAAAATAACAAATTTCATACACAGAAAAGTACTCAGTTAGTTACAGAGTAACTTCTGATGCATCCAATTAACAGCACTATAATCGAGGGCCATTGTCCTAGAAAATTCCCCAGGCGAAGCCGGGTAACACAGCTAGTATGCAATAAGGCATGTCTGTTTGTTCTGTATTTCTTATTATCTTATAGTCTTCCAGTGCCCAGGGCTACCATATTTGGATTTGCTTCTTTGAAGCCATGAAACTGATGGATTGGATGCACAGCCACATTTTGTACCAAATATCACTGGCTTTTATAAACTTGTTACTATTTAATATTTTAACATTACAGATGTTAAAAATCTACTATCACTATAGCTTTTTCCTGAATGTCACATTTATTTATTTTTTCCCACAGGAAAGACATGGCTGATAATTAAAAAGTGTTTGACTATTGTACAGTGTGTTCATATGAATAAATTACTTCTTCCCCTGTATCTGTTATAAATGTTTTTCCTGTCACTCTGACCCTAATAGTTATATTTTATTTGTGAAGAATCACAAATGGATTTATTTTATACCTCATATTATTTGTACAGTGACCATACAAATGAATTTATCTCATTTTCACCGTCCACTTGGCAGTAAAGCTGGTTTGTTGGAATATGCTCATTCTCTTAAGTACAAAATGGGGTAAAGGTTTAACTTCTTAGAAATAAGTGCAGGAAATTAAGCCACCCATGAAGAAACTGCCTTATTGTGTGGGTTTGGTTGACTTATCTTAAATTTCAATTCACTAGATGATTTAAAACCTAAAACATGTCCTAGGCTCATTTTTGTACTGTATCTTAGTTTGAATCTTGGACATTTTTTAACATACAGCATATTAAATGCAGAAATAAAAAAGCAACAATAGAGACATTAGTCAGGAATTGTAAAAGTGAATTTCCCCTTGGGATTAATAAAGTATCTATCTATCTATCTATCTATCTATCTATCTATCTATCTATCTATCTATCTATCTATCTATCTATCTATCTATCTATCTATCTATCTATCTATCTATCTATCTATCTATCTATCTATCTATCTATCTATCTATCTATCTATCTATCTATCTATCTAAAAACATATTATTGTCAAATTTGCTTTCAGTTAGATACAAATTCATTATCATAATGGTGGCAGGCAGCAGCTCCAGTGGCCCAGGTTCAGCCTGTGGTCTAGAAAGGTTACAAATTCTCCCATGATCTCTGTGGGCTTCCTCTAGGTACTCCAAATGATGACCCAAAGACATACATGTTAAGTTACCTGGAGACTTTAAAATGGGTCAACGTTAATGTGGGAAAGACTATGCGAGAGGGTGTTTTCTAACCTTAGTTTTTGCTTTGCACTCTTATGATTTGGTAACATGAAAGTGAGTTTTGATTTGGGAATTTATATAGGAAATTCATATAATGTTAGAATGTGAAAAAAGGAAAAAAAAATTATCTAAAGTTTTATTGAATCAAATTCCATTACCTGACCCCAGCAGCACTTGGTATTCAGAAAAGAATCAACTCTGAGCAGGGGATCAATCTCAAGCAGGACCGGCTCTACCATTTAGGCTAACTAGGCGATCAGCTGGGCTACAAAATTTAGGGCTGGATGTTTTTGAATTCAACAAAGACCCTGAAAGTTGCGAACACTCCAACTACACAACTGTTTAACTTCCATTAGCCCTGTTATAATGTAGCAAGAATGGGGACTGAAGAGACAGGCACACACACACACACAAACACACCACGCAGTACGTGCAGGTTTGAGCCCTCCGACAGCACGCTATATTTATTGTTTAACATCCTAACAGAACAGGCAGATCACAAAACTTCCCCTGCTGTTAGCAACCATGGAGAGTGTCACCCAAAACAACAAATGCACTGCTAAACATTGGGACAAGTTATGCGTCACCTCACATCATCCTCACCACTGCACATAGACGTCACTGGGCCATTCTCTGGTGTACGTATTTATTATACATTTATTTAATTATTTCTTCCTTTATTTATTTCAATGACACTACATGTAACATGAAATACGCCCTAAAATAAAAATGTTTACCTTTACCTGTTAAAGATGAGAGAGTGGGCTCTGTCATGTACTGTGTTTTGATTGGTGAAGCATAAGTAGAGTGATTTAAATCTTTTGCCATCAAAATGGCACATTTATATCAGACACTTCAGATGTGGACTCTTGAGAGGATAACAAATTCAAAGCTTCTTGGGTTATAGTATACCTGTCCACATTTTCCACCAAAATGCACACATTCACAACTTTGGTCAGGTGGTTTGCTTGCCTTGGGAAAAAGTTCAAGTTAAGCAGCTTTTAATTCAGGAAGTTCTGATACTATCACTCTCTCAGGAGTCTGAATCGGAAGCGCCTGCTCTGTGTGGCCCTTGACAGCCGAAGATCTACAGTACATCCACTCTACAGAAGATTCAACAGTCAAAAAAATAGAACTTGCCAAAGTCCGTCCTCTGAACTTTGACAAGTATAAGGCGCATTTCATATTGTGTGTGCAGTGGCACTGAAATAACTAATTGAAGAATTGTTAAATAAATACATAAAGAATAAGCAACAAAATAAATATATTTAATTTAATATTTTAATTAAAAAATAATAAGTATTATTATTTATGCTTGTTTTGTCTTGGTAGAGTAATACAGTATATTACTCTACTTTTCTCTTTTGTATTATTAATGTGTAGCCTGTGTCAGAATGCCTCAAATCTCACAGACTTACCACTATTTATAAGATAGATAGATAGATAGATAGATAGATAGATAGATAGATAGATAGATAGATAGATAGATAGATAGATAGATAGATAGATAGATAGATAGATAGATATTATAGTATATAACTTCTCCCCACCTTCCCTTCTATATTTATAACCTCAGGCAATTAGGTGTAGTAAAAGACAAGCAGGAGTTAAGTTACACTTTAAATAATGTATTATTGATAATATTCATAAATAATCAATATGCAATGTACAAGTGAATATTGGCAATCATACAACCTGACAAATGCTGATGTGTAGTTTCAGGCGGTACACAGACTTGTAGTTACTTTAAATATGTCATTTTTGTTCAGCTTTCTTCAGAACAGGCCGCATGCCTATCTCAATATTGTTGTCGAGCTGTGCTCCTCATGGCAATGGTGTGACAGAGAGATGCTTCTTCATGATGATGTTTGTAAGAGAGATAGGAAGGGGAAAAGCAACTGAATTTATTGGTTCTCTGTCCAAACCCAATAGCCAATAGTGCGTCATGGTATTTAATGGCTTCAGGCAACTGTAGACCAACAGAATTCTGGTGTGACACAATGGTTTCACACCTGCCCCCAATACCATTTGTTGAGGTGAAGCTTGCCAGCTAGGTAATTGGCCTCCATGCGGGGGCTGACTGAGAGAGTCCTGCAGAGGGTCACTGGCCAAACTGGTTTTTGACTCAGTCCTAAAAAGGGGGGGATTGCTGTTCTTATCAATAATATAACACTAACGTCTAAGTTGCAAATAAAGACATACAAAATATTTATCAACTTATATACAAAATTTTACACCACAATGTGAAATTGCATTTAATTTTCCATCCATCCATCATCCAACCCGCTATATCCTAACACAGGGTCACGGGGGTCTGCTGCAGCCAATCCCAGCCAGCACAGGGTGCACGGCAGGAACAAATCCCGGGCAGAGCACCATCCCTCCGCAGGGCACACACATACACATACACACACCCACACACCAAGCACACACTAGGGACAATTTAGGATCATCAATGCACCTAACTTGCATGTCTTTGGACTGTGGGAGGAAACCCACATAGACACGGGGAGAACATGCAAACTCCACGCAGGGAGGACCCTGGAAGCGAATCCAGGTCTCCTTACTGTGAGGCAGCAGCGCTACCACTGCGCCACCGTGCTGCCCGCATTTAATTTTGTAATTAATTATTTATTGTCACATATCACAATACATTTACTTGAGGAGAGGAATGAAGGTCAGTAGGAAGAAGACAGAATACGTATGTGTGAATGAGAGGGAGGTCAGTGGAATTGTGAGAATGCAGGGAGTAGAGTTGGTGAAGGTGGATGAGATTAAATACTTGGGATCAACAATTCAGAGTAATGGTGATTGTGGAAGAGAAGTGAAAAAGAGAGTGCAAGCAGGGTGGAATGGGTGAAGAAGAGTGTCAGGAGTAATTTGTGACAGACGAGTATCAGCAAGAGTGAAAGTGAAGGTCTATAGGACGGTAGTGAGACCAGCTATGTTATATGTGTTGGAGATGGTGGCACTGACCAGAAAGCAGGAGACAGAGCTGGAGGTAGCAGAGTTAAAGATGCTAAGATTTGCACTGGGAGTGACGAGGATGGACAGGATTGGAAATGAGTACATTAGAGGGTCAACTCAAGTTGGACGGTTGGGAGACAAAGTCAGAGAGATGAGATTGCGTTGGTTTGGACATGTGCAGAGGAGAGATGCTGGGTATATTGGCAGAAGGATCCTAAGGATAGACCTGCCAGAGAAGAGGAAAAGAGGAAGGCCTAAGAGAAGGTTTATGAATGTGGTGAGAGAGGACATGCAGGTGATGGGTGTAACAGAGCAAGATGCAGAAGACAAAAAGATATGGAAAAAGATGATCCGCTATGGTGGCCCCTAACAGGAGCCACCGAAAGAAGAAGAAGATCACAATACATTTACTTATCGGCATATGTATTATCTTAAATATTCCTTCATACTTTAGACATATTAAAAGATGTCTCATAGATAGTATTGTCTATCTGGACCCAGGTTTGAAGAGAGCATATCACTGGTTTTACTTTAGCCTGTTCAACAGAAAAATTTTAAGAAGGGAAAAAACCTCATCTGCCATCCCCTTCCCTTTGGTTTCTCTGCTCCTGCCTGTCCACGTTGCTATCCGACTGCATGCCATGAAGTATAATAAATAGGTGGCCGTCCTAACTGCAGTAGGCATCTTGTTGACTGACAGCTTTTGCTAACATAATTGTGATATCAGTTACACTTTGGATGTTTAAAGCCTACTTAATTTTTATTTGCTCTTCCACATTAACATGAACATTCCCAAAAACTGTACTTTAAAAATATATACTATATATACTACTTTTAACAAAAGAGTACATCCTTTTGCTAATGATAACAATAAATAAATATAATGTACGTAAATAACACACAATAAACACTGTAAAGTCTCTTTACAAAACGTCTCTACGAAGAGGCTAAGAAGATTTTACGCGTTTAAATATTTAACTACAACTGAAATTGCTGCTGTGCAACTGTTTTGGTGTGTAATTGTTTTATAAATCATTTTCCTGTAATACTAATTTAAAAAAAAAATATTTGCATATTATTTTTCGATTGTAATGTTCTCATGGGCAGAGCTATAAATGTCTAATTAATAAATAAATGCATTTCCTTTAAAAAATAACTGTCTTCTTTGTGTGTTGCAAAGAGCACATTTCTCTAAATCATCAAGGGATTCCTCTCTAAAAGTAGACACTCTGGCTATAAGTCAGGTTATGGCTGCCAGGACACAAAAGAGGTACAAACTGAAGTCGGGGGCCTACTCTGTCAGTGTGTGGTTGTTTTTGTCTGGTAAGTGGACAGCGAGTCTCACTTGGTTGTTTGTGTTTTGTCATTTGCAGGTCACAGGCCTTTCCAATGCCGGTATTGCCCATATAGTGCCTCTCAGAAGGGGAATCTGAAAACCCACGTTTTGTGTGTGCATCGCATGCCGTTTGACAACAGCCAGTATCCAGACCGCCGCTTCAAGAGATCCAGGGTGGATTCGGACACCTCCGTACATTCAGAGGATGCGAAGGCGATGACACCAGGGAGCTCTGGAGAGCACACACCAGAAGCCAGCCGTATGCAAGAGTGACCGCCATTTAGCAGCAAAGTACAGGGCTAGCCACAACTCTGCAACTTTGTCACATATGCATTCAAGGGTGGCAGGCTCTGAGCAGTGGATGGGACAGGGGGGCGCTGAATTGTATTCCGAGTGACAGTTGTGTGTACACCCAAGGTCCCAATTTAACGAACTGGGGAGGGGCAAACAGTGGGGTGGTGGGAGCGAAAGGGGTGGGTTAATGAACTACATCAAGAAGTATCCCTGAAAACAGTCAGACTGAAGGATATTTTTTCAGACGTGGTCATTTCTAATTATTAAAAAAAAAGAAGGCATCAAATCTTTACAGTATTTTTTCTCCTGAAGGTAATGCTTGTGCCAGAAACCAAGAGAAAATTAAAAACAAATGCTATTGTACTATAGAACAATTTAACAATGTCTTGATGTCCGAGAGGCTGTGTCTTCAGTGTTAAAAACACCTTTATAACATGACACCAGCTTCTGTCATTCGGCTCGCTTAGTAATGAGCTGCGCTGGTAGACAGCAATGGTGCCAGTCAGACTGGAGCTGTCATTGCAGAAAAAAATCAATTCCGGTGGTGTCGCAACTGCACTAAAGAGGAAACCCTAGCTGGCCCTCCGGCAAGGGTCAGTAGTGACCTGCATTGAAGGGGACTGCGATTCTACATTCTCCATCTTATTTAATTCACAGACAAAATAATTGGGTATTAAAATAAACCACAAATCTGTAACGGAAATCCGTGCAGCTTTATATATATATGTATACAGATTATATATTTCACTAGGTGGTCAATTTGCAGTATTGAGATGGAAGGATTGTTAGGTTTAATTTTTCCTCTCATATAACGATGGTGTTGAAACAAAAAGTACAGTAGAGTGTGTGCTGTTCTTAAAGATGTGGTAGGATTGTACATATGCATTGTATAGTGTTGGGACAGGCCAGACATGGCTGGAGGGATGGGGCGCTAGTAATGAAGCAGGATGTTTCGTTTGGAGCTAAGAGATTTTACTCTCTGTTAGCAACTGGAGAATTTTTTTCCCCCCAAAACCATGCCGCTTTTTCTGTTTGTTAGTTGTTAGAGGTAAAAAAGAAAGACATGGAGCGGGACAACCTTCCAAGATCAGGCTCTTATGAAGAAGCCCATCTGAAGGGGAAAAAAAAAGATTAATGTTTCCTGTCTCTATGTCTCTAATCGAAACTAGTGTGTTAGCTAATTCTTCTTTGTTTTTGTAAAACATAAATTTGTTATATTTTTTACAAATTTTAGCTTTTGTACAATTTGGATTTCCAAATTTATGTTCACGTTCATATAGGAAACGTTTCACGCGGATATACAAAAGAAGCAAACAAGAAAGTAAAAACAGCATTTACATTTTGGTTTTCTTTGTTTTTTTTGTTTATTTTTTTGGGGTTGTCATTTTTTTAAATGTTGCCTCCTGTGAAATCCACATGGAAAAAAAAAAAGCTGTTTATAAATAGATTATACAGTGTATTATCGGACTTCCTTTTGTTATGGGAAAAGAAATCATAATTATAAAGGGAGGGGAAAAATGACGGTGCTTATTATTGTGACAGTAGAAAAGTATTAATGTCTTCGGATTTAAAAAAAAACACATTCAGACTTTAAAATAAAAGTTGGTATCTTCCCATGCAGGCTGGGAGCACACACTAAAACCCTGGGCCTTAAACCGTTCTGATCTGCCTACAGCAGTTTACAGAAATTTACTAAACTGCAATCAGTGTAAATATAATGCTTAGAGTTACCCTGAGAGTGAAGGAAAAACAAAAAAGAAAAAAGAAAATCTCAGGCTAATAAGGAAAGAAATGAAAAGTTTGCATATGCTGGCTATAGCAAATACATGGATAGCTAAATAAGAAGGATATCATCCGTGCAAAGTTACCGTTTATATGAGGTTGCCTTGTAATTAGGACCCACGTGGCATAAAGCAAGCTGCTTTTTGTTATTTTTTTTTCTAGTATAGTTCTCACTGCCTTACTTAAATCGAGTTGATAAACTAAATGCAACTGTTTCTAAGAGCCCGATCGAGGGATCGCAATGTTATTAAAGTACTTTATGACCGTAGTAAGCTTTAGGATTTTAACTGCACTACCGTGTTTGGTGACAGTCAGTCGCTTGCTTTGTTTGTGTGTGTGTGTGTGTGTGTGTGCGCGCGCCGCCTTCAGTATCTTCAGCCTCAAAAAGAAAAGAAAAAAAAAACAAAAAAACAAATAAAGAAAAAAATGACATTCCATTTCTCGCACTTTTTGAGCTCTTTCAGTATTCCTCTGTGTCTTTTGAGCATTTTCAGATATGACAGGCAATAATTCTGTTTGTGACACTGGAAACATTTCCTGTCCTTTGTGAAGTGTTTGTTGACTCCATTTGGTCCGGTGCTACTCACCTTACTCCACCCCATACTCCCACCCCTCTCTCCCCACCAAACATTAAAAAGCAAACGCTTTTTTTCCTGCATATTTGTAACTCATAATACAAACAAGTGACAGCCGCAGTGATGCATTGTCAGATTCTGAATATCATCATGCCTCTCAAAATCTAAACATGTCAACTTTTTTCTCTGTAACTTCTGTAGTCTGTGATACTGGTCAGCATACTGTCTACATTCCTACATGAAGAACATTTCTATCTTGAAGGATATCTGAGAACAGTAGAGTAGAGGATTTTGTTGCAATGCTTATATCAAGTAGATAACTTTGTATTTAAGAAATATTCTTGGTCATTATTTATTATTATACATCTGTTGACAGAAATTTTATTCTGGTATAGAGGTATTAAAAGTTGTTTTGTTTTTTTTTTTTGTTTTTTTTTTTGTTTTTCAGCAATGATTGTTTTCTTTCCGCTGTTAGAAGTTAAAATGTCTTTGAAGCAGTACAGTTTTATCCAGTGTTTTACGCAATAAAACCTCTACCTCTGAAAAAAATGTGATTGCCTTGGATGTCTTCTCTTTAAATATCCATCCATCCATCCATTTTCCAACCCGCTGAATCCGAACACAGGGTCATGGGGGTCTGCTGGAGCCAATCCCAGCCAGCACAGGGCACAAGGCAGGAACCAATCCCAGGCAGGGTGCCAACCCACCGCAGTCTCTTTAAATATGTGTTTTATTACTGAAAAGGTTAAATTACAAAGCTAAAAATCATACAAATGCAGCAGACTGAAGAGGAAAAATGTCCTTCATCAGACTGGCACTGCAAGCCACCCAAAATCTATGGTGTGAGAGACATAAAAATGAATGCTGGAAAGGAATAAAACTGTATCCATCATCTAGGTATGAGAGAAACAATTCAGCTCATCAAGATGTGGATATGAAGAAAAATTTATTTATTTAAGACGGTAAGCTGAACTGAGAAACAGAAACTCACTGCAACAAATTAAAGAAATTGTGTCCAGCTTTAAGTAAGCTGAACCAAATTTAGTTAAAAATGTAAATGAAACTGAACATGATTTGTGTTTAGTACATGAATAAAACTGCATCCACCCCCATGTGTGACTTAAACTAAATCCCGCTCTACAAATCATATCTAGATGTCGGCATGACTAAAAATTAATTCATTTAAGACAATAAGCCAAACTGGGTGTGTAAGTGAGACTATATTCAGTTTAACAAATTAATAAAATTGGATCCAACTGCAATTGTGACCCGTTGGGCTGGCTACTTTGAGTAGCTGTTTAAAGCTGATCCTCTGGCTAGAATGTTAGATATCTCTGGGTCCACGGTTCTTGAGGCTGATCCTCCAATTAGCTGTGAACCACCCAGTCTCACTGAGATTGCACATGTGGTGAACCAGCTGAGGGGAGGAAAGGCTGTAGGGATCTGTGGCATCTGGGGTGAACTTCTCCAGGCTGATGGTAAGGCTGTCCTCTTTGCATTGCAAGCAATCTTTGCTTCAATTTGGGAGATAGGTGTCATCCCATTTGACTTAAGAAAGGAAGGATGATCACCTGGATTTCGGCAACTACAGAGGGATAACACTACTCTCGGTGCCGGGTAAGTTCCTTGCTAGGGTCATCCTCAATTGGATCCATGATCACTAGCTCATCTACCAACAACTGGATCAGTCTGGTATCACACCTAAGAAGTCTACTATGACAGCATCTTGGCACTGAGGGTTCTCATGGAGTACAAATATGAATATCGTCAGAGTTTCTTTGCAGCCTTTGTCGATTTTTGTAAAGTGTTTGACTCAGTTGATCAAGCTGCCCTGTGGGACATCCTGAGACTTTGTGGGATCACACCAAAGTTGTTGGATATCATGGCCAGCCTGAACGCTGGTACTGCTCTGCTGTGCAGAGTTGAGGCAGAACCTCTGCAGTTTTCCCGGTAGATTCTGGGGATCGTCAGGGGTGTGTTCTTGCTCCTACTCTGTTCAATGCATGCATGGACTGGGCAGGGTCATGGGGTCCAGTGGCTGTGGAGCATACAGTATGTTGGTGAAGAAAGATTCACTAATCGTGACTTTGCTGACGATGCTGTGATCTTCATGGAGTCAATGGAGGCTCTGATCGGGGTTCTCAAGAGACTGAGCAAGGATTCTGAGTGTCTGGTCTTGCGAGTGTCCTGGATAAAAAACAATATCCAGGCCTTTAATGACCTCTTGGGCACAGCCATAAGCAGTGTGTCTGTCTGTGCAGAGAGTGTCGACCTTGTCGAGAGGTTTACTTACCTCAGGAGGGACATTTACGTCTCTGGTGACTCTAACTATGAAGTCACTAGATGGATTGGGAGTGCATGAGGTTGCTGAAAAGGGGTGTGTGGCGCTCCCGATATCTTTGGAAAAGGACAGAGTTCCAAGTCTTTAAAATCCTGGTGCTTCCTATTTTGCTATATGGTTGCAAGACATGGACGTTATCCAGTGACCTGAGACAAAGACTGAACTCCTTTAGTACTGTCTCTCTCTTCGGAGAATCCTTGGGTACCATTGGTTTGACTTTATGTTGAATGAGCAGTTGCTCATGGAGTCCTGAATGAGGCACAGTAGCTGCATTGTGAGGGAGTGTCAGTTACGGCACTATGGTCATGTGGCACGATTCTTCGAGGGTGACCTGGCTTGCAGGATCCTCACTGAGGACCCGAGTGGCTGAACCAGGCCAAGAGGGTGACCAAGTAACACCTGGCTGTGGCAGATAGATGGTCATTTGCGGAGGGTTGGACTTGAATGCCTGTTAGCCTGTGGGGTTGCCAACCGGGTTACTGAGCTGTTTCATTGTGTGGTGGGTACGGCAATGCGCTGTACCAGTTCATGTTCCCCAACCTGCTAGTGTAACTACTGTAAATCAAAATTTTGTTAACAATAATTGAAACTGAATGTGATTTGTGTTTGGCACATGAATAAAACTGCATCCTCCCCTGTGCGTGAATAAAACTGAATCCATCCATCCATCCATCCATTTTCCAACCCGCTGAATCCGAACACAGGGTCATGGGGGTCTGCTGGAGCCAATCCCAGCCAACACAGGGCACAAGGCAGGGAACCAATCCCGGGCAGGGTGCCAACCCACCGCAGGACACACACAAACGCACCCACACACCAAGCACACACTAGGGCCAATTTAGAATCGCCAATCCACCTAACCTGCATGTCTTTGGACCGTGGGAGGAAACCGGAGCGCCCGGAGGAAACCCACGCAGACACGGGGAGAACATGCAAACTCCACGCAGGGAGGACCTAGGAAGTGAACCCGGGTCCCCAGATCTCCCAATTGCGAGGCAGCAGCGCTACCCACTGCGCCACCGTGCCGCCTAAAACTGAATCCAGTTCATCAAATCACATCTAGATGTGGACAAAATTAATTTATTCAAGATAAAAAGCCAAACTGGGTATGTGAGTGAGACTAAGTTAATTTTAACAAATTAATGAAACTGTCCAGCTCTATATCAAAATTTTGTTAAATAAAGGAAACCACAGATGCTTTTGGTTCAGCACATTAATGAAAGTGCATCCAGCATTGAGTGAATTCAGTGTAAGAAGCTTGTGAAAATGTGTCCAGCCCTGGATGTAACTACAACTGAATTCATTTAAGATAATCAGCCGAGCTGGGTGGGTAAGTGAGACTAAATTCACTTTAACAAATTAATAAAATAAGCTCTAAGTGTGACTAAATCCAAATTTTGTTAAAGAATTATTGAAACTGAATGTGAGTTGTGTTTAGCACATGAGTAAAACTGCATCCTCCCCTGTGTGTGAATAAAACTGAATCCAGCTCATCAAATGAGTGAAATCGCATCAGCTTGTGGACATTACTCAGAGTGAGTTCATTTAAAACAATAAAGCAGACTGGGTATGTGAGTGAGAGATTAATAAAACTGTCCTGTTCTAAGTGTGACTGAATCAAAATTTACTTTAATAAATGAAACCAAAGGTGATGAATGAAATGAATGAAAGTGCATCCAGCTTTGAGTGAATTCAATGTAAGACACTCATGGAAATGTGTCCAGCCCTGGATGTGACTAAAACTGAATTCATTTGAAAGAGTTGATCAAATCAAACAGAATTTCAAAAACTGAACAAGTCTGCTTTTAGTCCCATGTGTGTATGTGAAACTAAATTTATTTTAATAAACAAATACGTCTACAATCATCAGAATTAAACTGAATAAAGTTAAACACTTGGATTAATTTAGGATTTAAATGGCTTTAACATCTCTAAACTGCTTAAACCAATTCAGGATTATGGGATTTTGGGGAAGAAGCTGCCCTGCCACAACAGGACAAATGGCATGAATTAGCCCTGGACACGATGCCTTTCCATAGCAGGGCCCACTCACAAACATCCACATAGCAATCATTTTGCAACTGCCAGCCGTTCTAACCTGCATGTGTTTGGGAACGTAGTAGGAAAACCATACAGACACATAGAGAATGTGCAAACACCCTGCACACTATGACTGGGAGCGGAATATGAACTCAGGGCACTGGATTTGTGCACCACAATGCCCCCCACATTTCTAAGTGTTAATTCAAAGGAGTTCATTTTAACAAATTAACAAAACTACTTCCAGGCTGTTGTTAAATAATCTGAGATCAATCCAGCCATTACAATAATCTGCTTTGAGCTTTTCGGTTGTGACAAAAAATGAATAAAATGAAAAAAAAAATCGCTCAGTACCCACCCCTGGGTGTGACTGAAATGCCATCCAGTTTAAGGAACCCACTCCTGGATATGACTAAAACTGAAATAAACTGAACAAATGAGTGCAATGTTCACTATTTACAATGTGTGATTGATCAAGAATTAGCGCTATCAAATGAGTGAAGCTGTGCAGGCCCCTCGGAGAAATTCAACCAGAGTACAATTCAAGTAATTCAGTGAAACTGCTCTAAGCCCAGCATGAGGCTGAAATTGAATTCAGTTCAATAAATGAGTGAAACCTTCAGTCAGCCCAGCGGGTGATTCAAACTGAGTGCAGTTCCTGAATGAAGTCCGACCGGCGACTGAAAAGCAGCATAACTCAGTCAAAGGAGATCAACTGCCAGTAGCTCTGGCTACTGACTGCTGGTGGGGGAAATTCATGTAAATGACATAAACGGCTTCCTGCACTCCCTTATGAGGACTCAAGTGGATGGAATTGAACACCTAGCTCTAGTCCTGGGTGCAGTTCTGGACAATCAGCATGACTGAAAGTGAACTCACTTCAGATCAGAAAATGAAAGCTGCACAAAATCCTGCTGAAAGGCAAACTTCAAGAGAGCCATGCCGTGAAATACAGCCTCAGTATTTAACATTTCTAGTTTTATCAGTGCTTTAAATGGATTCCTTGATCAAAAAAATGCTTAAAAAAGGTAAATGAAATCTCTTGACATTGGGACATCAAATTTTCAAAGTTCAGGCCTTAAAAATATCTGGACTGGCTAAGAGTGGTAAAGTCAGTAAATCAACATAGGTCACCTAAAACTGTCCAGGCTGCTTCAGTTAAGAGGGATCATTTTAAGGATCCACTTTTGCAGCCTTTTTTTTACCATATGCCATGTCCTTTATCAAATGTTTTCCTTTGTGAGGAGGAAGCCCTCAAGAGTCAATAATTGGGTTTTATTTCCCACGGCACCTTCTATAGCAGTCATCCTCGTGTTGCCCCATTACAGTGCCAATGCTTCAGTCTTCCTCTTCTAGTTCTGTTGTTATAAGGAGCTACCTAAGCTGAGATCTTGAAAGTCCTCTGTATTACCAGATCTGCACTGGTGTGTCTCATATTCCAGTGTAATCTAATATAAATGGTCACAGGGAAGGATGTGTGCGATTTACTTCATGAAGTTCAAAACTTTCAGTGGTTTACAGCTAAACCACAGTTTCAACATAAACACGCGCTTTTTTATTAAGTGTGATTATAAGAATTCTGTGGTATTCTATTTGCATGAACTGAACATTGACAGCTGCTGGGAAGACTCAGAAATCCACAATAATCAAAAGGAAAATCTGGAATAAATATGGTCATAGTTATCTGAATCTGTTAAATTCAAGCAGCTATTCTGCAAACTATGTATACTGTTCACGCATCAATATTTTAAACAAAAGCACTTAATTATCATATGCCACTCTTCAATATGTATACTTCATCACTTTGAATGTCTTGGTCTAAACCTGTGCTTTCTTCTAACAAATTATCTAATTTTACTTATGGCACCTTATGCCTTTATGTATATACAGTAAAGGCGCATACACTGTAAAGTAAAGATTTGTAGGGACCTCAACTATGAGGATGCAGAATCGGATGCACCGTTAGAATCATAGGCCTTACAACTACCCAGGCTACAAAAAGGACATTGCAGTGCTGGAAAAAGTGCAGAGAGAGGGGTTAGGAGCACGCGCTGATATAACACATTGCCACACCCACCACATGACAAACCTCCTCAGGATCCCAGATTAGGACCCGAGTACGGCCATGCAACGGGTGACACCTCAGTACCACACTAGTTCAGATGGGATGGAATAGTGTGAGGTTTTTTATGGTGGCTGGAGTGCCAATCCTGCCACCAACCTCCAAGTTTTCCCTGCAGGCTGGAGGGCCTACTTGCAGGTCAACATCATACCCAGGACGGACCAATTGCAGTTTAAGTGCCTTTTTTCAGGAGCCCAATGAAGTAGAGTAACTTTTGGCATTTACAGGATTTGAACCGGCAATCTTCCAATTGTCAGTGCAGATCCCTAACCTCAGTTATGAGGAAAGATTAAAAGAGCTGACCCTGAGTGTAAGCAAAAGAAGATTGAGAGGAGACGTGATTGAAGTGTTTATGAAGGGAAATAGTACAGTGGATTGAGACTGTTACTGTAAAATGAGTTCATCAAGATCACAGGGACACAGCTGGAAACTTGTTAAGGGTAAATTTCGCACAAACATTAGGAAGTTTTTCTTTACACAGAGAACTACAGACACGTGGAATAAGTTGCCAAATTGTGTGGTAGACAGTAGGATTTTGGGGACCTTCAAAACTCAATCTTACTTTAGAAGAATTACGTGGATGGGACCGGCAAGCTTTATTGTACTGAATGGCCTTTTCTCATCTAGATTGTTCTAATCTAGATGTAATCTAATGTATTCCTAGGGTACAAGTGCGGATGGTCTGCCCCTTTGACAGACTACTGGACTAAAGAGCTGTAACAACGCATGAAGCCACTAAGGTGACCTGAAAGTTCTTTGAGATGTTGCTGACTCAGGAGAAAATTCCTGAGCATTTTGCAATAGTCATTTCTGGTAGTGTTAAACCAAAAGACAGGACTTGTGTTGACAAAGGCTTACCTGGTCCAGAAAAAAAGAGAAAATGGTGGACGGAGCTAGTAGAAGGAACAGTTAAGGTAGGCAAGTGTGTTAGCCACCCTATTGCAAAGATAAGATGACCTACTGATTAGTAAAGCCCAGTAAGGTTTATTGATTTCTCATCCATTTTATTGTTTGAAATACCTGTTCACTTTTGTGCTTTGTTTTGTCATAATCTTCTTCTTTTGGCTGCTCCCGTTAGGGGCTGCCACAGCAGATCATCTTGTTCCATATCTTCCTGTCCTCTGCATCTTGTTCTGTTACACCCATCACCTGCATGTCCTCTCTCACCACATCCATAAACCTCCTCTTAGGCCTTCCTCTTTTCCTCTTGCCTGACAGGTCTATCCTTAGCATCCTTTTTCCAATATACCCAGCCACCTCCAGCTCTGTCTCCTGTTTGTTAGTCAGTGCCACCATCTCCAACCCATATAACATAGCTGGTCTCACTGCCGTCCTGTAGATCTTCCCTTTCACTCTTGCTGATTACCTGTTTGTCATGAATCACTCCTGACACTCTTTTCTACCCATTCCACCCTGCCTACACTCTCTTTTTCACCTCTCTTCCACAATCCCCATTACTCTGTACTGTTGATCCCAAGTATTTAAACTCATCCACCTTTGCCAACTCCACTCCCTGCATCCTCACCATTCCACTGACCTCCCTCTCATTCACACACATGTATTCTGTCTTGTTCCTACTGACCTTCATTCCTCTCCTCTCTAGAGCATATCTCCGCCTCTCCAGGGTCTCCTCAACCTGCTCCCTACTATCGCTACAGATCACAATGTCATCAGGAAACATCATAGTCCACGGGGACTCCTGTCTAATCTTGTCTATCAACCTGTCCATCACCATTGCAAATAAGGAAGGGCTCAGAGCTGATCCCTGGTGTAATCCCACCTCCACATTGAATGCATTAGTCACTCCTACTGTAGTTCTCACCACTGTTACACTTCCCTCATACATATCCTGTACAACTTTTACATACTTCTCTGCCACTCCCAACTTCCTCATACAATACCACAACTCCTCTCGAGGCACCCTGTCATATGCTTTCTTCAGGTCCACCAAGACGCAATGCAGGTCCTTCTGGCCTTCTCTAAACGTCTCCATCAACACCCTTAGAGTAAACATCGCGTCTGTGGTGCTCTTTCCTGGCATGAAACCATACTGCTGCTCACAAATCATCACCTCACTTCTTAACCTAGCTTCCACTACTCTTTCCCATAACTTCATGCTGTGGCTCATCAATGTTATCCCCCTGTAGTTACTACAGCTCCGCACATCCCCCTTATTCTTAAAAATCGATACCATTCCACTTCTTCTCCAGTTTGTTTTGTCATAATAAACCACTGAGTTTTATATAATTTGGCGTCCTTGGCTTAATTTATGGTCTACACAAGAGTATCCCCTTCTGAATCACAACACACACACAAATACACACATTCTCAATCAATAAAAGTTTCTGAAAAACGGATATTACAATTAAAACTGGAATTGAAGTTGAAGCTTTGTTAATATAAAAGCCAAAATCATGACAATCATGGCAAAATTTTATCAGAAATAGATAGATAGATAGATAGATAGATAGATAGATAGATAGATAGATAGATAGATAGATAGATAGATAGATAGATAGATAGATAGATAGATAGATAGATAGATAGATAGATAGATAGATAGATAGATAGATAGATAGATGGTTGAATATTCACTTCTCTGATAATGCATTTTGTGTTGGCTTCTTTTTCCTTTGACTCCAGAATGAAATTGTCTTGTAATTGCAGAAGTATTCAAGCTCAGTCCTCCTTTGGTGAATCCACCAGTTTTCAATAGGATTGGAATCCTGGCTCTAACTAATACTTTCTAAGACATTGATCTTTCTTTTATTTTCCATACCTTTATTGGTTTTGCCGTATTCTTGGGATGATTGTCATGGTGAAAGGTAAAATTCTTCTTCAGCTTTCTGGCAGAGGGAAGCAGATTTCATACCAAGATATCATAAGAAACTATGGCTATTCACTTTGTCCTTTCTCCTAAGCAGATCCCTCTTCAATGCTAACGAGAGGCAGCGCATGGCATGGCATAGCACCGTGTTTCATTCGGTGATAAGCCGTGCTGCCTTTGCCTCAGACTTTTTGGGACCAAGGCCTAAAATGATTGGTCAAAGGTATATAGTCCGAACTCCCACTATATATAAGTGCTGAAGTATTTAACTTTACATACTCAGAAGATACAAGAGAATGAAAATTAGCTGGGAATGCATGTACACAAGACAAGCTAAAGTCAAGCCAATCTGTCAAAAAGTTGATAACATTAACCAGAACTCAAAGACCAAAAAATCAGTGCTAGAAATTCTTGAACCAGAAAGTCAACTACAAAAAGATTTTAATTCACACATAATACCCAGAGTTATCTGCAGTCTCAGATAGCCTAGAAATGCCCAATCCAATCTTTATACAGCCGCTCTGGTTATGTCTCATGTGTCACATCTTCAGGGGCATCCTGAGTAGGATTGCTATGCAAACAGCCATTTGCTCTGAAATGTTGCTGCCCATAGAAAAATGGTGGTGCGGTATAATAATCAAAATTCTTTACTTTATTAATTTGTACAGAAACCAAAAAACTAATATAATTTTTAGAATTCATGAATTTTAAAACCCATAATTATAGACTCACACTTTATGAATATCTGTATTTATCCAGGAAAACTCACAAAAGTCACCAAAACCTGTGGAACACAACATTAGCCAATTATATACTTATAAAAAATTATTTCATTTACTTAAGTTAAAAGATACAGTGATCCCTCGCTATATCGCGCTTCGCCTTTCGCGGCTTCACTCCATCGCGGATTTTATATGTAAGCATATTTAAATATATATCGCGGATTTTTTGCTGGTTCGCGGATTTCTGCGGACAATGGGTCTTTTAATTTCTGGTACATGCTTCCTCAGTTGGTTTGCCCAGTTGATTTCATACAAGGGACGCTATTGGCAGATGGCTGAGAAGCTAGATTGCTTACTTTTCTCTTTCTCTTGCGCTGACTTTCTCTGATCCTGACGTATGGGGATTGAGCAGGGGGGCTGTTCGCACACCTAGACGATACGGACGCTCGTCTAAAAATGCTAAAAGATTATCTTCACGTTGCTATCTTTTGTGCAGCTGCTTCCTGAAACGACATGCTGCACGGTGCTTCACATACTTAAAAGCTCGAAGGGCACGTATTGATTTTTGACTGAAAAACAAACTCTGTCTCTCTCCCTGCTCCTGACGGAGGGGGTGTGAGCTGCCGCCTTCAACAGCTTTGTGCCGCGGTGCTTCGCATACTTAACAGCCAAACAGCCCTATTGATTTGTTTGCTAGAGATTGTTTTCTCTATCTATGTGACATTCTGTGCTCCTGACACGTACTCCTTTGAAGAGGAAGATATGTTTGCATTCTTTTAATTGTGAGACAGAACTGTCATCTCTGTCTTGTCATGGAGCACAGTTTAAACTTTTGAAAAAGAGACAAATGTTTGTTTGCAGTGTTTGAATAACGTTCCTGTCTCTCTACAACCTCCTGTGTTTCTGCGCAAATCTGTGACCCAAGCATGACAATATAAAAATAACCATATAAACATATGGTTTCTACTTCGCGGATTTTCTTATTTCGCGGGTGGCTCTGGAACGCAACCCCCGCGATGGAGGAGGGATTACTGTATTATTAAACATGATATAGTATGATATGACTTGTCTGCATTTTATATTTTACATTAAAATTTCAATTAAAATATGCATTTTTACAAACACATTGTCTCACATATGCATGTCCGGGTGTCCCCAGACAAGCTAGACTGAGGTAAGCAAATTTACTCTGGAACAAGAGGGGGAACTATCGCTAACAGTATCATGCCCTTTCTCCCCAGCCCAGAGAAGACGCTCAGTGCCAGCTCAGTACAGCTGTCGACACATCCAGAGTAAACCCTGACCCTTCCAGTCAATCTGCCATATAAAGTAACAGCACAAAATGGTGCCATTTCTATGCTGACCAGGACCTGAGTCCACTAAGAGCCAGAGACACTTACAATGGAAAGCATGAGAAAAGCCAGTGTGACTGACCTTACGTCAGTGTCTTTTAAATTGTGTGTTTTTTTGGGGGGGTTACCGTGCTTCGAACTGTTTCCTTGCCATGAGCCATAACTGTAATAAAACAAATTCAATTTATTTAAGTTTTAGCCTATAAATTCTTCCATCTATAATTGTGACTCTGTGAATGCCCGGATGAGTATACAGTAGTTGGGTGCCCTTTTCCTGGCATTTCATTGAGTTGACTCCTGCTGAGTCAGGCAGCAGCTCATTCGACACTGAACTGGATTAGAAGGTTCATTGATTGATGAATGGATAAATGTTCTCTTGTGGTTAATTATGTAAATATACAAAAACTTGTTAGATTACACCTTTGAAAACAACAGTTAAAATTATATTTGTATTCATTCATTGATAAAATACAGATTTGACTGTGTCAGATTATAGTATGACACAAATATTGCTGCTTGTGATGATGTTCTAAACAAACTGTTTTCATTGTACCTAAAGAGCAACAAGTGTAAAGATCAACACTTGCAATAGAAACGAGAAAGCATGTCTGGGGACAACATATTAAAAAACGTGTAATGAATAGCGCCAAAATCCTACACTGCAAAGGCTACACCTGCAGGGCTTCTTCCTAAAAACACCCATCCCTGCATTTTAAACCACCACCGTAGTTTTAGGAAGAGAGTAAAAGAAACTGAACAAAAGACCTTGATCCTGAGTGAAAACAAAAAGCTAAAATTGCTGTTATCCTTTCAGGAGCTCAGTAGAACAAAGTAACCGAAGCTTAAAGGTTAATTTGCACGTTGTAATGAGTGCTGTGACAGCAGAGACAGACAGACACACACAAGTAGACCACCACAGCTACTGGACTCCACACGTTTGAGAGGTGCCTCTGTCTGTTACAAAATCTTTCTGTCATTTAAACTATTGCATCAGTATATGACATAATAACAGCAAATAGAGTTTAGATGAGCATTGTGGTCTATGGATATACAACGTGTTAAATTTCTATTTTGTCATGGCATGTTTGCATTTATATTTAGACAGTAATGTTAAATTTCTTTAGCTACCCATGTAGTTGTGCAGTCAGAAGGTGAATGCTGTGCAACCTTGTCCTTGCTTCATTGGTGTCGTAAGGCAGATGTGTTGATTTGATTGCTATGAGTACTGAACTCTGCATCTCTTGTGGCTCTTCATTATCACCTCTCTTAACGGCACAACATTTTGTACTTCAAATTTTCTCAAGCATAGCTCCCAATTATTTCAAGCTTATGTCAGCTCCTGCACCATCATCTCTTAACGCTGCACAACAGTAAGCACACACATATCATGCGTAGCAACATATCGATCACGTTTACCATTCGTCCATAGATGTCTTCAAATGCCATTGTATGATTTGATGCTACAGAAAGGTTTTTCTCTTGTATCGGGTTATGTTCATTTATGAAACATGCAATGTGCTCTCTGCAGATGCAACACATGTTTATTTTTCTAATAGGGTTTTGTTAGGAGACTTTTCAACTGTAGATGGTTCATCATAAATAGAAGCTTGTTGTCTGTTGGACCAGGTTAACAAGACTTAACAAGTGGTGTTCGCATTTCAAAATCATCGCCACATCCTGAGGCGTTGGATTGGTTTAGAAATGTGACACTCAGTGAGCCGTCTAATTGTTCCCACCCTGGTTTAAGCACAATTCACTCATGGCTGTCTCCAGACGTATATGTTATATGTCTGGCTTCAGCGAGACTAATCAGAAACAAATAATTTTATTTGCATACGTGAAGTGAGCACAGCAGGCATACTTTAAATCAGTTTATGAATTTAATCAATTTAAGTTTAAGCAAGTATAGTTGGAACCTTAGTTGTTCACTACACCCTCCCTCGGATTCATAAACATGACTAAGGAAAAGAAGATGTGATATTAGAAGAAATAAGGAATAAGCAATAGATCAGAAATCCTAACCACCTCCCTGGAATTGAAGGGAGTAAATTAAGCATTAATGGACTTTATGGAATAGCTGAGATTAAGACATCTCCTAGAAGCATTATTAAGTCTGGCAATGCATAGCTCCAGGTGGATTAAATTAAGCGATGAGAGACGCAGTGCTGTGCACTCACTAATTCTAGAGACATTCAGCCCTATACAAATCCAACTGCCAGGGAACCCAACAGAAAGACCCTTTTTCTGGAAGTAATTAAAACCAATGGCGGAGCCCTTTGCTAAAAGAAGGATGTGTGAGAGGAAATGAATCCTGAGGGTAAGAAGAGTGCAAAGTAAGTGGAAAACTGCAGGCCAGGAAGAAGATGTGTCCCAGAACATGTGCACAAATGTGCCGGGAAAAGAGATGACAGAAAGAATCAGGGACAAGGCCCATCCCTCAGCGCTGCGGATGTAATCTGTGTGTGAAGTAATTGTTTGGAGTTTTTGGAAGATAAGTGTGATTGATGGCGCTGAGGCTCATGTAACATTATTGGCTTGTCGGCAGGAGTTTGTGAAGTTTGAAACCATGAATAAAAAAGGAAAAATATAAGCAAATCAAACATAAATGTTGAATTAAACATTATTTATATTTTAAAGTTTTTTGATACCTAAATGCTACAGGTGCCATCCATTCAATTTGGGATCACAGGGGATAAAGGGTTTCCCATGGAGAGGCTTGAAGCAACTCCGCATAGATATTCTCATTCTTCATATACTGATGCTGTGCTTCATTTACCTCTGACTTCGCATGTCAGAGCTGGGAATGACATCACACCTGAGATGTCAGCGTTTGGAAAACCAATATGGATACGTCCAGGAAAACTTTTGTTGTGTGTATGACTGATTTCATGAAACACAAATAGACAGAGGAGCTAATAGACAGTATAATAATACAGCTTTCACTACATTTTGCAGTGTACATCACCATTTTGGATTGATGTCATGACCTAAAGTTGGGCAAACAGGAAATCTGACTTAAGGGGGCATTCCAGTTGAAAATTCCAACTAGGAATTTGAAAATTCCGACTTCTCACTTCAAATGGATTGCAGTATTCTTTTCTTAAAGTGATTCCGATATATTTTAAAAGCTTTTCATTTTAAGAGGAAAAGCACAAATGAGGAAAACCTGTTAGTATAATCCCATATACAGTGGTACCTCGGTTTGTGAGTAACTTGGTTTACGAGTGTTTTGCAAGACGAGCTAAAATTTGTAATAAATTTTGACTTGATAAATGAGCGAGGTCTTGCAATACGAGTAGTATGTACACGCTTTGTCTTCTGAGCGTCATGTGATCACAACTGAGCTGATGGTTCTTCTCTCTTTCTCTCTCTCTTCTGTTTCCTTTTCCGGTGTCCTGTTGGTGGTGGCGTGCGCCACCACCATCTACCCAAAGCACCATGATGTTCCAACAATGATGGATGGATTAAAAGCCAGAAGTCTGTATGACCATCAGCATCAAGTGACTCCGTGAAAAACCCGAACTACAAAGAGGACTATTTCATTTATGTTAGGTAGAATGCCCAGAGGGGACTGGGCGGTCTCGTGGCCTGGAACCCCTACAGATTTTATTTTTTTCTCCAGCCTTCTGGAGTTTTTTTTTTTTTTTTTGTTTTTTCTGTCCACCCTGGCCATCGGACCTTACTCCTTTCTATGTTAACTAATGTTGTCTTATTTTATTTTAATTTCTTATTTTGTCTTTTATTTTTCTTCTCTTCATTATGTAAAGCACTTTGAGCTACTTTTTGTATGAAAATGTGCTATATAAATAAATGTTGTTGTTGTTGTTGTTTCTCTTGCTGTGGGATTGTGGGCAATCGTCTCCTATTCTCCATCTGAGTCGGCGTGCCTCACTCATATAGTCAACATCCGTACAAGCGTATACTGTTTACTACAGCATTGTGACTGTGTGTGTGTGTGCGTGCGTGTGTGTTGTGACATGCAAGTCCGTCTTGCACCCCAAAACACGAAGCTGAGTCTCAGTACTTTATTCAGCTTGAAACAGCAACAGCGCGGTTATTTATTATAGCGGGATCTGCCACTCTCCTATACACACAGTAGTCAGGCAGGGTCGTGGCCAAGTAGTACTGTGCTCTGCGCATTTATAATGTTCCTTGTTCCTTGTATCACCCATCGACGGCAGGTGCTCATAGCATGTCTGTGATCTTTTCAGATTCGCTTTTACGGCGAACTGCTACAGCGCTGGGAGACTGCGATTGCTTTGGGATGCTCTTCTGCGTGTCGTCCCGTTGGGTGGAATCCCACAAGAGTTTAGAAACTCACTCACACCAGCCATGATTCTTTTCAAAGATAAAGTGCAGATTAATTTGTTTTATGTATTTTTACTTTATATTTTGTATTAATCATTTTTATATGAATAGTTTTGGGTAGTGGAACAAATCATCTGAGTTTCCATTATTTCTTATGGGGAAATTCACGAGTGCTTTGGACTGCGAGCACGATTCCAGAACGAATTATGCTCGCAAACCGAGGATCCACTGTACTGCATAAAAGTCTTTAAAAACTTCTCAGAGTGTCCAAACTGCAACACAAATGCAAGGTTTATTTTGTCAATTCTGTGCCAGTGCACCACAGCATTCACTGTCAAGCTGCAGCCCTTTAGGAATTACCTGCAGCATTATTACTTGCAGAAAAGTCTGAAAATGCATCCATTTGTACTTTTTCCATTTGCACCCTTAGTAAATATAGGTTGTTAGGGAATTCTGATCATCTAAGGAAGATGGAAATTTAAATTTGTGTTTTGATGCATCAACAAGAATACCCTGCCTGCACACAAAGCCATGTACCAATTTCATAAAGCTGTGATGGAGGCCCTTTGTTCGGCACCAAGAGCTCATTCTCTGTCACCTTATGCTTATCAGGATTACAGCTGCAGAACAGAGGGGTGCTGAAGGGTTGGGGGACATTTTGGAACAATAAGATGAGGGGGGAAAAACAGTTTTTTAAATGTTCCCAGTGTGAGCAGTTTTACTGTTAATGCAGAAATACAGTTCTAGGCATGTTTAATGGGTTTTATTTTTATTATACTATACTGAATAATTAACTCTGAGGCAAAGTGTCACATAGATTTATCTTTTAATTAAAATAGCATGGTTCACGCATATTTGAGTGGTAGTCCAAATAAATGCAATATAGAAATTTATGTTTTGTTTATCTGGCAGTTAATTATCAAGAGATTGTTCTCGATTGCTGCTTGCTTTATTCTTTTCTTTTCTTTTTTTTTACAAAGTTTTGAAGGTCTGTGTCACAAACAATAAACCTTTACTGTGAAAATATGTATTTTTTGATGATTATCAAAGAAAAGATTATCATAAAGGACTGTGGCATTTCTTCAATAAAAAATAGTTAAGCAATATGCTATCCATAAGAAGGTGTCTGTGTATTGGGCTGACATTTCATTAAACTAATATCTACAGATATTAATATGTTTCAAACTGGCTCCATTTTCAGAAAAGTTTCTAGTTTTTCTCATTTACCTTTTCCACCCGTATTATGTGAAATGTTGCAACTCACATAAAAAAGTCATTATATGCAGTGTAGCATATTGACAAATCTACTATATAATAAAACACTAAGGTCTTTATGCATGTCCATTCCCTCAGAGCAATCTGATTGGTAGTTTGGCTTTGGTGATGCGATCGAAAGAGGAAGTGTAAGTGTGAGACATACATGGAGGAGTAAAGGCATAGGAGGCACCCTGAGAGTTGTCTTTAAAGACAGGAAGTATAAGAGCGGACAGGACTACACCTCACACAAAAGTTGGCCACCTAGACTCTGTTTATATGATGTTATACCTTTTGGGATATTACACTTTCCTCTAGAGCTGAAGTGCTTACCACATTGACATCAGTCTTTACTGAAATCAGACTGAAGAATGAAGGGTTCTTTTGAGAGCAAATCCACAGCTATACTTTATTCTGGAATGGATCAGCATTGGGTTAGTTTCACAATAAAGAACAGATCCGTAACTGCTGCCTAATGTTGTTAAAATACCCATTGGCATTTGTCTCTGGCAAGAAAATTATCACACTATATACAGTACATATATACTGTATATATATATATATATATATATATATATATATATATATATATATATATATATATATATATAAATATATATATATATATATATATACCTGTATATATATATTGTGATGTGTGAGTCACTGTCCCACATCTGAGAGAAGAAATGGCTTAAAGAAAACCAACTTTATTCCATTCAGAACAGGAACAATCAGGGTATTTATTCAAAAGGGAGCTACAACTTCAATACACCAAGACACAGCAAACGAGTAGGGACACGTTCAGGTCAATGGCTGGGTTATAATGCTCTCTGCATCACCCTTCGGGCAACAGACGTGTTATGTGGGAAGGCTGTGAACTTGTTGTTCGGCAATGAACAAGCAACCCTCGATGGACTTGTCAATCACGTTTCAGCATGCAGCGTCTCCCCAACGTGCCTCGGCAATGGACAAGCAACCCTCGACAGACACGTAAATCAGGTTTCAGTATGCAGTACTGTTGAGTAGGGTCAAAAGAACTCAAAAATTTCATCCCCCTCCCCACTTTTTGTGTTTTGATTTCTGTTTGCGCCACTGTGCACCTGCTTATTTTTATCCAACACCTTAGTTATTAAAAAAGGACGATCAGGTGGTCACCCTAACATTTCTTTTTTAGATTTGTGTGTCCCCTCAGGTGATGTCTATATATATATATATATATATATATATATATATTGTTACACTATATGGCGCTATACCAGCGCTTAACCCGACACACATACACTGACAACATGTTTTTAAAAGAACCAAGAAGTTGTTTTTATTTCTTCTTTTTATACAGTGTTACTCAAGCAGCAGTGCCACCAATAAACAGGCAAATAAATACACTAGTAATCACAATTCTCTCCTCTACACCTCCCAGCAAGCTCTGCCTTCTACCTCCGAACTCCGGCTCCCCTGCTGGGTCTCCGGGTTCTTTATGTAGTCCTTGATCTGGAAGTGCTTCTACTCTTCCATTCATGTGACTTGCCAGCAGTTCCGGGTCAGACGGAGAATTAAAGTTCTTTAATCAGCCCAGAAGTACTTGACTTGGTAGCACTTCCAGGCTATGGCTCCTCCGGTCATCTCACAGCTCCTCCTGGCGGTACCCACGGTGCCCAACAGGGCTGAGAAACCAAACTCCAAATCCCAAGGTGCCCTGCGGGAATCTGGGGCATCGTTACACTCCAGGGGAATTGCCATCTAGCATTTTGGGGGAGGCAGTGTCCTTGTATATATATATTGTGACAGATTGAGGTCGCTGTCGTCCTCTTCAACCCTCGGACAATACGCCAAACACTAGGTAAAAGTCCAAATATTACTTTTATTTGAACAATAACGTGCACAAAGCACCCTCCACTCCACAATACTCATAAATTAATCAATACGCTAACCAATACACTAATCAATCCTCCACACTCCCAGACACTTCGCCACCCTTCCTCCCAGCTCAGCTCAGTGTACTGGTTTCCCAGAGTCCTTTATATAGTCCATGACCCGGAAGTGTTTCTCTCTTCTGTCCATGTGATCATGAACACTTCCGGGTCGGATAAAAAGCTCCTTTCTTCAAACCAGAAGCACGTTGTTTCTTCTTGTCATATGATCATGATGCACTTCCGGGTTATAGGGCACGTAAGAGTCTGATAGCCCCCTTACAGCGACTCCTGGTGGTCCCCAGGGTATCCCACAGGGCTGTGCATAAAAACTACAAAGTCCATGAGGCCCTGCTGGAATTCGGGGCACGTCCATGCTGTCGGGAGAGCTCCTCCTGGCGGCCTGGGGGTGAGTACCGGAATATTTAGCCAGTCACCCACCACAATATACAGTATGGAAAATGCTAATGTCCATCTGTCACTCAATTACTCTGGAACTAATGGGCCTAGATCTTGATCTTGGTCTTAATTGAATGCTTATGACCTTATATGTGTTCTGGAGATTCAAAAAATATTAGGTAGTGGCAACCAGGTTGGCACTTTACTGGTGAGAAGAGAAGTTTATTGTAATTAGAGCATGGTTCCCACAAGCCCATCTACTGATAATCCACCAGGACATCGTACATATGTGTTGCGCATTGAAATACAAGTTTAAGTTTTTATACTTGCAAACAAAGAACAGCAAATTTACTGTTGTTTATATGTAGGCTTTTTTTAGCATGTTATCTTAGTAGGCCTGTGTGTTTCACAAATATATATATATATATCTTCTTACCAGAAAACTCACTTGTCTTTAGTAAAGGAACATGGTGAAAGTCACTCCCAAAATAAAACACTGCCCTGAATTTGTGTGAGACATGACCTATTACCCTCTGCTGCTATGCTGGCTCAAACCTCTTTCCATGAGGCTAGAATAGGTGCCTTTGTTAGACTGCAGATTTGAACTTAAATTAGCCTGCACTGCCCTCTGTTTCCAGTCTAAAGGACAAATAAAATTTACTCATTGGAGATGAAAAAATGTTTGGATATTTTTTTATCATTCTCAGCCATTACTTTATTCAGAGTTTTTTTCTTCTGCTCTCTATGTATAAATTAAGAGAAAAATCTAAAAGAAAAAACTAATAATACAGTAATCCCTCGCTATATCGCGCTTAGACTTTCGTGGCTTCACTCTATCGCGGATTTTATATGTAAGCATATTTAAATATATATCGCGGATTTTTTGCTGGTTCGTGGGTTTTAGTGGACAATGGGTCTTTTAATTTATGGTACATGCTTCCTCAGTTGGTTTGCCCAGTTGATTTCATACAAGGGACGCTATTGGCAGATGGCTGAGAAGCTACCCAATCAGAGCACATATCACAAATATATTGTGAGCACAGGGGCTGTTCACACCCCTAGAGGATACGGTCGCTCCTCAAAAAACACTGAAAGACTACCTTCGCATTGCTCCCATCCTTGCTGGGCTTGCTTGTGGCTGCTTTGTTGCGCGATATGCTTCCCGCACGGTGCTTCACATACTTAAAAGTTCGAACGACACCTATCGGTTTTTGATTGTTTGCTTTTCTCTCTCTCTCTCTGACATTCTCTGCTCCTGACGGAGGGGGTGTGAGCAGGGGTGCTGTTCGCACCCCTAGAGGATACGGACGCTCATCTAAAAAATGCTGAAAGACTACCTTCACATTGCTCCCTTCCTTGCTGGGCTTCCTTGCAGCTGCTTTGTCAAGCGACATGCTTCCTGCACGGTGCTTCGCATACTTAAAAGCTTGAACGACACCTATCGGTTTTTGATTGTTTGCTTTTCTCTCTCTCTCTCTGACATTCTCTGCTCCTGACACGCAGTCCTTTGAAGAGGAAGATATGTTTGCATTCTTTTAATTGTGAGAGGGAACTGTCATCTCTGTCTTGTCATGGAGCACAGTTTAAACTTTTGAAAAAGAGACAAATGTTTGTTTGCAGTGTTTGAATAACGTTCCTGTCTCTCTACAACCTCCTGTGTTTCTGTGCAAATCTGTGACCCAACGTTCATGTCTCTCTACAACCTCCTGTCTTTCTGTGCAAATCTGTGACCCAAGCATGACAATATAAAAAAAACCATATAAACATATGGTTTCTACTTCGCGGATTTTCACCCTTTGCGGGGGGTTCTGGAACGCAACCCTCGCGATCGAGGAGGGATTACTGTAATCTCTAAATAATATAATTGTAATGTACAATTCATGAAGCCTCATCCATTAATCTTCACACACACTTACTGTAATACAGTTCCAATTCACACAGGCACCTGGTAGAAGCCACCTGTAGACAACGTGCCAGGCCATCATGCAAACATAAACACTTACTCATTCTAAGCCATTTCACATCTGCACGCTATTCTAATTGTCATACTTTTTTTAACTTGGGAAGAAAACCAGAGTACTCTATGGAACAATCTAACAAACATGGGGAGAACATGCAACAGAGACAATGGTGAGATTAGGCCTTGAACACAGGACTCCAGAACACAGAAGCGGTAGAACTTGCCAACCAAAAAAAAAAAAAAAAAATCCCTAAACAGATTACATTCAAAAAGAACAAGAAGCTGAATTCAAAAATCAAGTAAAATAAGTTTTGTTCAGCTTTGGTTGTAAATTTAAGTGCGTAAAGAAGGAAAGCTCCACCTTTAAAATAACAATGCGTTCAACGGGTTAAGGGAGAACCTGTAAAAAATGCAAACAACAACCAAGTTTTCAAATACTACTCTAGCCAAAAAAAATCAGTCAAAGACAATTTAGGAAGTTTCAGAGTTGTGCAAAGAAAATTCAAAGTAAGCGGCAAACAGAAAATGATCAAAACAAATAGTTCACACAAATATTTGCAAAGGAAGAATTAAATGGAATGCCTGAGGCAGATGCATGTCATATATGAACAAAGCAAATGTGTTTCAGGCACTAAGTGTGTCAAGGACTAACCAAACCCCTGGGCCTGACCGGATTTTATGTTGATAGTATGGGAGCAATAAATAAGACGTTAATTATAAACCTTTGTTAAGCATATTTCAGCAATCAGTTTCAATTGGAGTATTATCTGGTAATTGTAATTAAAGACTAATATTTCTTATTTCGGTGTCATGTAAGATAATGGGAAATATAATAAGAAAAAATGCTTGTATTGAAATAGTGTGCTAAATAATAGTCAGCATGGGCTTGTCAGAGGTCCATCCATCAAGGACAACCTGGTAGACTTTTTTGAACAAGCCACTGATCTGCTAGAGAGAGGGAAGAAAAGCAAATTACAAAGTTTAAGTAGACTTTCAAAGCACTTTTGGTAAATTAAGTTTCTAACTAAAGATTAATTTTAAAACTAGCAGTCATTGACATCATTGGTAATTTATGAAGCTTAATTAATCATTCACATGTAAGCTGTGTTCACTGCACACCTTGTACATAATGCTTCCAACTGGCTTTGAATGTGGCTGACCTCCGAAGAGAAGCATCTGCATTGTGACTCGTAATATGCAGCATCATACAAACCGCCATGAAGGACTAAGGCAACAATAATGTGCTCCTTTGTCTTTTAACGTTTATTATTAAGATGCTGAAATTTTAATAAAGAAAACACAAAATTTGAATTTTTGAGCTCTGTCCTTGCAATTCCTCCTCTTTCAGTTATACACAACGAACACAGCCACAACTCTAATTTGCCACTGAAAGCCAGTTAAATATGGCATTAATAGCATACATAACCATGCACTGCTCAGTATATCAGTAAAAAAAAAAAGTAACATCTGAAATGTTAAGAAAGAAAACACAAGATAATGAATGCTTGAGCTCTGTCCGTACAATTCCTATTAACAAAAAAGACATGTGGAATGGCCATTGGATGCTCACATTCACATATAACTAACATTAATCTTTATATATAATACGCTACTGTGGCTGTTTGTTTGTCTGTCCAGGATTTTAAATCACCTGGGGCCTCATGTATAAACGGTGCGTACGCACAGAAATGTTGCGTACGAACCTTTCCACGCTCAAATCGCGATGTATAAAATCTAAACTTGGCGTAAAGCCACGCACATTTCCACGGTAACTCATTCCTTGGCGTACGCAATTTCTCCGCTCGGTTTTGCAGACTGGCGGCACCCAGCGTCAAAGCAGTGCTACTGTTCCTGTGTGGTTACCCTTTCTTAGATCCACATCCACGGCGGCGGCTTTATCAAATACACTGAAATTAACCGCATATCGTTCATAAATTTAATGCATCTGATTGTAATTAACCTGTAACAATATAATGGTCCACAGAATGGTCAAACTACTGTTCCTGTGTGCTCATCCTTTCTTTCTTAGCTCCACATTCCTGACGCGGCTTTATAAATACACTGAAATTAACTGCATATTGTTTATTAGTGTAATGCATCTGATTGTAATTAACATGTAGCAATATAATGGGCCAGGGAATAGCCATAGTATTCCAAATACCAGAACTGCTTTAGCGTTGTTACTCTCACTGCATCTTCTTCTTCTTTTTGCTGCTCCCGTTAAGGGTTGCCACAGCAGATCATCTTTTTCCATATTACTCTCACTGCACCACTCGGAGTATTTATATCACTGTATCTGAGTGTGAATCACAGCAGCAGATGATCGGAATGAGAATTATCGGTATACAGTTTCAAGTACACACTACCTCAACCACGACAAAAAGCGTCAAAGCCTTTCTTGTACGGACCGCGCGTTTCAGAAACAGTTTCATCCCAAGAACTCTAAACACACTCAATCAGTCCATCAAGTGCTCCTTGTAGAACTGTTAGGACTTATAAGTACAATCACCTCACTGTAAACTTACACTACAGTTATAATATTGCACAACCTGCGCTACTTTATAAAGCGCGTATGATGACGATATCATGTTTAAGATGAAATGCAGCAAAATATGTTGCTTATAGTATACAGATAAAACTTTAACTTCATTTAAATAATCTGTATTGTTAATAATTAAACATGTGAGGACACGGTGCCGCAGCGTATAGCTAGTTCACAGATAGCTCCTGCCTTGCGCTGTATTATTGCTGGTGCTGACGCGACACTGGAAGGATAGACAAATAGAATAATTAAACATGTACTACGAAGATATTTCAATGCTCCTTAAACGTTTTGAAGAATCGGTGTTCTAAGCTTACAGATGGCTTAACGTCTATTACAGAGCTGATTGTGTGGCGATTGGAGAAAGAAAAGTATGGACAGGAATTGGAGGTTAGTACGTTTGAAAGAGACAGTACTTCTGTAATAAATTATTTCATCGAAGGTCGCACATGGCTCAGCAAGCCTCTTGCGTGAGATATGAACAATCACTGCGCCACCGTGTTCCCATGTTTAATAACATGCTTTCATTCCTATCTCATGAAAATGATATCACGTATACATCTCAGTATTTTAATTATTCAGAGAGCTGTAATATCACGAATGTAATGGATTCTGTGTCCTGTCGGAGAAAGAGAAAGAACGGAAGCACGTAGTGATTCACACACACAGAGCACATAGAAGATCAAATACAGAACAAAGTATTTAACATGCTACTTGAGAAACTAGTAAAATAAACGATTTTAAGATGAAGTTTATGATGTTCTACTTTAATGGCAAAATAAACTACGTGATTAAAGTGGAAATTTCGTGCTTTTTTCCCACTGTGTGCCTATTTTTTTTCTCTTTACCCTAATAAGCTTTCATATGACACTCAGACGGTGGGCTACGACTCGCATTTTCACAGCGACTTTGATATGTAATTTCTTTTTTATTTCGGGCACTGTGCGACTTTGCGAATTTGATCTTTCGAGTTTCTCCAACACTCTGTCACTCGATCAACTTTCTTTTGTTGATTATATTACTGTTTAAACAAACAAATAGTACGTTTTTCCTTTGCTTCCACTTGGTATTCGCTGAAATTCTTATATTTTCTCCCGTGCTTTTCCCATTGTCTTTTCACAGAAGGCTATTTATATTGATTTGCATATTCAAAGATGCGTAATTCCTGCGGTGGGTTGGCACCCTGCCCAGGATTGGTTCCCTGCCTTGTGCCCTGTGTTGGCTGGGATTGGCTCCAGTAGACCCCCGTGACCCTGTGTTCGGATTCAGCGGGTTGGAAAATGGATGGATGAAAGACGCGTAATTCTGGGAGGAGTTGGGGCGGGACAGAAGGCGCGTGCACGTGCGTTACTTTTCACACTGATTGGGATTTATGTAGTGGAAGAACGTGAAAGTATGCGTGAGCCCAGATTCCTGCATCTAGATTTTTCTGTGCGTACGCACAATCCCGCTTTTGTGCTTGCGCCATGTTATAGTGTGAGTTCTACGTACGGCGTTATACATGAGGCCCCTGGAGCTCACAAACCGTTTGACCTATTGACCTGAAATTTGGTACACATATACTACGTGACGTCTACTATCTGCTTTCGGAGTGATGATTGACCTCCAAGGTTTTTTATTTTTTTTATTTTATCCGATTGTAGAATCAACTCTCGGCAGTGGCCAGCAGGGCGGTGCATGCGTACAGGAGCTGTTCTCATCCCTATCACCTTCGGCATCACTTCTCCTACCTCTTCATATCTTAAATGATTCTTGAGGCAGATTGCCAGCTTAAGTGAAAAATTACGGAAAACATACTAATTAATTGCAACACAAACACTGACTTGATCAGTTTTAATGCAAAAAGATGCAGACAAAAGAAGAGAAGAAGCGGGCCGCTAGGGTGGAAAAAAGAAGAGCTGCTCAGGAAGCAGCAAGCGCACCAACCTCTGAGCAAACGAATGCTAAACGTACAGAGAAAGAGTATGAAAACTATGAATGCTCAAGTCAAGTGTTTTCGCTGCACGTTATCGTTCAGTGCGCCGTTACTGGTATAACATAATTCAAAACACTTCAAAACAATAACAGCACATTCTCGAGAAGATCATATTGCAACTACTCTCACAAATAAAAATGAACTCAAGCAATTTAAAATGTTTTAATTAACACTATATAGGGAGTATGTGCTTACCTCCTCTCACACTTACACACAGCGAACATTGGGAGAGGCACAGGTGATGTAACACAAGAAATAGATTAGGGAAATACAACGGCAACACAACAAGAAAACATACAGCATAATGAATATCAAAATGTGGTGAAGTTCTAAAGGACTTAGCTTAGTATTTTAGCACCTGTTACACATAGACAAAAATACAGATAAGGGGAGAATTATTGATGAATGAAGTTATTCGTGCAACCTTGAATTTGCAGAAAATCTCAGTGTTTTACTCTTGCAAATAAGTTTGCAAAATAAATGATGTTTCACTTTCAGTAAAATTTGAGTCACTGACTCAAGAGTAAAGGTGTTTATATTCTGTCTGGATCTGTTTTTATTCAATATTTCCACATGTATCTGCCTGTCATTTAGTATTTAAATAAAGATCACTAGTGATGTCATGTGTAGTAGATATTTTGCTGATATTTTGTACTGCTAACAGGACAGCTACATTACAATGACAGTTTGCAAGCACAATCCTAAAGATGCATTATGCTCTACAAGGACAGAGGAAATTAAGTTGTTGGAACAGAACATTAAAGTTGTTGATTTCTAAAATCATGATGAAAGCATTATTTCTGCATGGGGGTGAATGTTGGACATTAACAAAAAACAAAGAAAACATGCTGTAAACATGGGAAGGTAAGGTCTTGAGGAAGACAAGTGGATAATATATAAGAATACAGACCTAGAGAAAATCAAAAAACTGCAATGGATGGGACACATGGAAAAGTTAGATGGTTATAGAACCCTTAAGAAACTAAATAAGAAGAAAACTAATAAATAGTAACCCACGAGGCAACAGGAATGTTGGATGACCAAGTAAACAGTGAATGGAGGAAATAGAGATGGATGTGAGAAAACTCCAAGTGAGATGTTGAAGAAAAAAAGGAAGAGAAAAATAACAATGGGGCAGAATCGTTTAGAAGGTGAAGGCTTTCCATGGGCAGAATTGCCACTGGGAATGGAATGTCATGTAAAGAGCTACATGAGCTCAAAGGCAAATACAGAATGAGTGATGCTAACTTAAAGGAAGCATCCTCTAAAAAGATTTTGAGTATTGTGGTGTTGCAAAATTCTCATTGTCCAAGTGTGATTCCCCTGTAACACATGGTGACGGTGCTTTTTCAAGCACATGCTATGACACCTCTGACGTTACTGCTGGTGTCCGCCCAAAACAAGAAGCTCTGTCATCTTGGAACAGTTCTGTCTTGAACTCACATCTGTAGTGACAACTTCTAAATAATTGGCTTTTTTTAAATCTAGCTGCCTCCAAATATACGAGCATCCCAACTCTTTACCGTTGTCCCCTCTTTCTTTTACAGTGCCGTAGTCGGCAGCATTTGGTGCTATGATGATGGAGCAACAGGATGTGTGGGAGCCCTAATTCAGGCCATGGCAACAGAACTCCAGGCAATAAACGTCCAGGTTGGGGAACAACAGGCTTGACTCAGTGAGGCAAACATGTGGCCCCACAAGTTTGGAATGGCCTGTTGCTTGCCACAAATCCCTGATGGGATGTGTCTCCATCCCTAAGCCTACACACCACAAGATGGAATAATTGGAAAAAACAAAAGAAGGAGTATGCAATCCTTCCCCGCTGTCACAAGTGTGGGGAGGTGAACCATCCCACGGCAACTTGTCCCTGCTTCGGTTAGTAGTTATCAGTGGGCACAGGGTCACATCTCCAAGCAGCAACATTTTCATTGTTGCACTCTGTTACATGCTGCCATTACAGTGAGAATGCAGATCGACCAGTCTGATCTGTATCCATGGGGAAACTCAATGGTACAGGTCCACTTCATGTAGAATCATCTACCAAGGGGCAACTTGAAAGATCATGGTGGCTGTCTTACGTAGCCCACATTATCCTGTGATACTGGGCTGAGGCTGCTCACAAAGTAAATGCAGAGAAGCATGCACCACCCCATCTAAAACTGAGCTACAGTATATAATAGATGATGAGAACCAATCTCAAGCTGTCTCCACATCGTGCTGTCTGCTGGCCGATGAGTGGGGACATGTTGCTCTCCAGTATGATGAGGGCAACGTAACTCTGGCTCGAACAGACATTTCTATGGAGACAGATGTTGAGTCATCATGGGTCATTGCTCCACCCACTGAGGTCGCTCCGGACCCAATCTCAGACTTACATTTTCAATTTTGGCAAATGCCGGCCTCTTTCAAAAGAGAACTGTGGAATGTTGATTCCTTAAGGTTTTCCAAGAATGCGGTTGTTTTGATAGATGGACAACGAACGTCTTATCCAATGCCACCAGGTCCTCACTTTGTGCTTATTAATGATTTTTTTGTATCGTGTAGCCAAACATGAGGTTGAGGTGATGTTATTGCTGTTAGTCCCATGAATTTACAGGCGGTAGGTTTGTGAATTAGCATATGCCCACCTCCTAGGTGACCACTTGGGAGCTGAGAAGACACTAGAGTGGATTAAGCTCTGTTTTTTTTTGCCAGGGATTAATGAGGAGTCTGCCGCATTTGTGCTTCCTGTCTGGAATGTTAATTGTGGCAGATTCCTCAGAAGGACCGTGCTCTTCTCGTCTCCATCCTGCTTATCAACATCCCATTTGAGCGCATAGGGATAAATATTGTAGGACCCCTGGAACCCTCATCTTGTGGCCATAAATATATATTAGTGACTGTAGATTGTGCTAGATGATACCAACAAGCTAACCCCCTGAGAGTAGCCAGTTCCAAAAAATTACATGGAAACTGGTAGGGTTTTTTGATGTAAAGAAGTCCTAACGGATCAAGGGCTGCCTTTCACCTCAGAAACAATCAGGGATGTTGCTAAACTACTCAAAATCAAGCACTTAAAAACTTCAGTGTATCATCCCCAACCTGACAGTTTGGTAGAGCGGTTTAATCAGATGATCAAACAGATCAGTGGTCAGTGAGGATGGGAGGAACTGGGTGGGATCAGGTAATCCCCCTCATGTTATTTGAATACTAGGAGGTTCTATAAGACTCCATGGAGTTCTCCCCATTTGAATTTTGGACATTCTAAACGAGGGCTTGGAGGAAGATGCATTCCTGTCTACTAATGTTTTGGAATATATCACACAGTTATGAGATAGATTTGAAAAAATCAGACCTATTCTAAAAGAAAACATGGAGCATGCGCAAACATCACAGTCTCTCATTTATGATCGTGGCACGACCCTTTGTAAGTTCAATGCTAGAGCTCGAGTTGTTGTTCTCATTCCCACTTCACATTCCAAATTACTGGCACATTAGCAAGGTCTAAAGAAGAGGAAAGGACTAATTGATTAGTGAAACAACCGAATCGTCAATCAGTGGAACGAGTGTACCACATGAACTTACAGGGGGACACCTATCCCTATTCCAGCCAGCTTTGTTCTTTTTCTGCTTATAAAATGACCCTTAATTTTGGCACAGATTTGGCACTCAAACAACAGCATGAGGCTGAAGCAGCTATCTTGTCTGTCCCACAAGAAAGGACCTCTCTGATTATGCATGACGTCATTACAGAGCCAGGGGTTGTAATCTGAGAATCCTCATACCGTGTCCCGGAGGCAAAATGAGCAGAAGTGGAGCTTGAGGTGAGGAGAATGCTAGTTCTTGGTGTAATTGAGTCAAATTTTAGTCCCTGTTTTAGTCCCAGCATCTTGGTCCCAAAGATGAATGGCAGTTGCCACTTTTGACTTCCGTCCACTAAATTAATTCTCCCAATCCACAAAGGTAGCAGACTACATTTAGCACCCCTACCAGCCACTGGCAGTATTGTGTCCTCCCATTTGGAATGCACGGGGCACCAGTGACTTTCCAGAGTCTGGTGGATGGAGTGCTATGACCTCACAATGCATATTGTACCATCTACCTGGATGACATTGTTATCTACAGAACATGTACAGCAGGTTTGCATGGTACTTCTGGTGCTAAGAAAAACAAGACTCCGGATCAAACCTGAAAAATGTTTTTTTGGGTTGACAGAGGCCAGGTACTTAGGCTACTTGGTGGAAAGTGGTACTGTGCAACCACAATCCACAAACATTGATGGCATCATGAAATGGCCCCACCTAAAAGCCAAACAGCAGGTTCAAGCCATCTTGGGTTTGGTGGGATACTACTGCTGGTTTCTTCCCGATTTCTCCGAGAGGGAAGCGCCCTTGACAGATCACACAAACAAGCGGTCCCAGTATATGGAGGTACAGGATGCTAACATTGATGCTGCAATCTGTGACTTAAAACAGGCCCATATGTCAGCACCTGTATTGATAACTCCTGATCTTTTTCTACCTTTTTTCTTACAGACCAACACTTCAGACACTAGTCTTTGTGCTGTGTTGAGCCAAAGCATCAAACGTGTTGAACACCCCATCATGTTCCTGATCCAGAAACTACTGGACCGGTAGACAAAGTATGCAGCAATGGAAAGAGAGGCACTGATGATAAAGTGGGCTAATAACCAGCTGAGGTACTACCTCCTGGGCTGTGAATTCACTCTGGTGACTGACCATGAACCGTTACAGTGGATGGTGCTTTACAAGGCTACAGATCAAGATGGTTTTTGAACCTTGAGCCTTATTGGATCAAAGTCCTCCATCATCTCAGTTCTCTCCATGCCAATTCTGATGTTCTGTCTCAGGCTTATGACCTTGTGGTTTGTACCACCCAATGTATTTTGGCTGGTGGGGGGTTTCCTGTTATGCATGTACACATAGAGGACAGCTAAAGGGCCCTAGTAACTGAAATTCTACTACTGCACTAGGGGTTGGCGCAATGTTCTAATGCCACTTTTTCTTTCTCCTTCTGGAGACCGGTTGATTGATGGCTAGAACACCTCTGACGTCACTTCTGGTGTCCATCCACCTGTACCCACCTCTTCCTGTCAGAAGGACCCAAAACCAGAAGCTATTCCATCTTGTAACAGCTCTGTGTTGAACTCACATCGGCAGAGATGACCCCACAATACTTTGCATTATTCCTAGACTCTCTAATGCTTGGCTATCATACTTCAAAAAAGACATAGCAGCGCGAAAAGCTGTGTGGAGAGTAACGAAATGTTGCCCCACACTACGGGACATGTCTTACTCAGATAAAATAAGGTAATTGAACTACTTTAGTCTTAAACAAAGAAGCTTATCATCATCAACCAAAATTATTTAATTTAAATATTGAATCACCTTCTCAAACTAAGGGAAAGTGTATTCAAGAAAGAGTCAAAAAATAACTGGTTCACTTGAAGGGTTACTATATATAGTTAAAGTATAAACACTGGAAACATTTGAAAATATTTGAAAAGAATCTGAATTAAATATTATGACAACCTAGCTACTAGGTAACTAAAAAAGCTTGACAGAAGGAATGGTCTTTCCTTGTTTCTAGAATGTTTTTGCTATAGTGTTATAATATATACCATTTCACAAAATTGCTGTGCTGGAATATCTCACATGTCAAAGTCACTGGTGTGAATAAAAATCTCCTGTGCCTTATAGTTTTCAAGATGTGGAAGAATGACAATTATGGAAATGTTATATACTGTACATGTATGATGCATCATAAAATAATGAAATAAAACACAGAAAAGACCACAGTCAATATAATCTTCTGGACACCGATGAGAATACATACTACATGAAGCGCATTTTACGAAAAACTTTTTTTTTTCTGGCAACATATTCACGTACAGTTTTGTCGTATGAGTGCTTCCTTGCAATGTCATTTTCTAGAGACAATATGCATAAAGAAGCCATCTTCAGTTACAGTTGACCGAAATTTGTTCTTTATAAAGTATAGCTTTAAAAAATTTTTTCTACTTCACAGATCATGATGGGAATTATTAATAACAATTTTATTTACGTCATAATTGTTAATAGTCTTTTAAAATATTTATAATTACATTAAATATATTTAGAATGAAACATTAATGTTAACATTTTTTTTCGTTTACGGCAGGCCTACGAGATACATTAATAAGCTTGTATTTTTTTATTTGAACTATTATTTTGTATCGAATTACACATTATTATAAATATTATAATTTTGTTAAAAAAAACCTTCCTATACAGTAAACATAAGTTCTACCACACAACTTGTAGTTTTCCACAAAAGTAGATTCCCATGAAATTTTGACATGCACTGTAAATTTTACAGATTTCTAAGTAATTTTATGCTTGTTAGGTTACATCAAATTAAGTCTCAAATGTTGCAAAAATTAGACTTGACATATTTGTAGTATGCTATGCAATCAAGGATTGCTGAAAAATTTTAATGACTGGTGTTACAGCTGGACTGCTTTGCGGGTTTAAACACTGTTATTTCTTCCCTTGTTTCACAAGCAAATCAGTAAAACAATTACAAAACTTTTCTATTTAAAAGAAAGTGAATACAGAACATTTATTACAACTAAACAGCAGATTTCACAGCCATTATCTACTGTTGGTTTAGTTGGTTTAACCAGTTATCCAAAGTCCATTGTTCTAATTTAGGATGTCCTTGGTAACCTTAGGAGTTGGACTCCTTCCGCTGATATGAGCGGCTCCTAATCCTAGCCATGTCGTTTTTTTACCTCTGCCTCCCTCTTAATGCTTTCATTCCTCTCCTCTCACCAGCAGATATAAGAATACCACACTAATCACCCCTTGTCTTAATTTCACACTTATTCCATTGCAAAACAAAAACAACAACATATACACATGTTGGAGCATTTGATGCCTACTACTATGTAACATTAAAATATCTAATGGCTCATAGCTGTCTGCTGTGAAGCTGGCATTATGTTACTCTCAGTAACTTATTTCATGCATGCACAGTCCTCAACGTAAAGAAAAACTTTATAAAATGTGTGTGAAATGTACCCGTTCCCAGCCTCCACCCATGCCATAGTGTTTTTATTGATGAGCTGACTTCACCTTGTATCCACCATATTTCTTTCTTCATAATATTGTAAAGATCAATCCTGTCACACCCTAATCTCTCTTTGATTACAATAAAAATATTCAACTACTTCTTCATCTTCATCTACATCTACAATCATCTTCATGGCTTAGTTGTACAGATTCCATCCATCCATCCATCCATTGTCTCCCGCTTATCCGAGGTCGGGTCGCGGGGGCAGCAGCTTGAGCAGAGATGCCCAGACTTCCCTCTCCCCGGCCACTTCTTCTAGCTCTTCCGGGAGAATCCCAAGGCGTTCCCAGGCCAGTCGAGAGACATAGTCCCTCCAACGTGTCCTGGGTCTTCCCTGGGGCCTCCTCCCGGTTGGACGTGCCCGGAACACCTCACCAGGGAGGCGTCCAGGAGGCATCCTGATCAGATGCCCAAGCCACCTCATCTGACTCCTCTCGATGCGGAGGAGCAGCGGCTCTACTCTGAGCCCCTCCCGGATGACTGAGCTTCTCAGCCTATCTTTAAGGGAAAGCCCAGACACCCTGTGGAGGAAACTCATTTCAGCCGCTTGTATTCGCGATCTCGTTCTTTCGGTCACTACCCATAGTTCATGACCATAGGTGAGGGTAGGAATATAGATTGACTGGTAAATTGAGAGCTTCGCCTTGCGGCTCAGCTCCTTTTTCACCACGACAGACCGATGCAGCGCCCGCATTACTGCGGATGCCGCACCGATCCGCCTGTCGATCTCACGCTCCATTCTTCCCTCACTCGTGAACAAGATCCCGAGATACTTGAACTCCTCCACTTGAGGCAGGATCTCGCTACCAACCCTGAGAGGGCACTCCACCCTTTTCCGGCTGAGGACCATGGTCTCGGATTTGGAGGTGCTGATTCTCATCCCAGCCGCTTCACACTCAGCTGCGAACCGATCCAGAGAGAGCTGAAGATCACGGCCTGATGAAGCAAACAGGACAACATCATCTGCAAAAAGCAGTGACCCAATCCTGAGCCCACCAAACCGGACCCCCCTCAACGCCCTGGCTGCGCCTAGAAATTCTGTCCATAAAAGTTATGAACAGAATCAGTGACAAAGGGCAGCCCTGGCGGAGTCCAACTCTCACTGGAAACGGGTTCGACTTACTGCCGGCAATGCGGACCAAGCTCTGGCACCGATCGTACAGGGACCGAACAGCCCTTATCAGGGGGGCCGGTACCCCATACTCTCGGAGTACCCCCCACAGGATTCCCCGAGGGACACGGTCGAATGCCTTTTCCAAGTCCACAAAACACATGTAGACTGGTTGGGCAAACTCCCATGCACCCTCCAGGACCCTGCTAAGGGTATAGAGCTGGTCCACTGTTCCGCGACCAGGACGAAAACCACACTGTTCCTCCTGAATCCGAGGCTCGACTATCCGACGGACCCTCCTCTCCAGGACCCCTGAATAGACTTTTCCAGGGAGGCTGAGGAGTGTGATCCCTCTGTAGTTGGAACACACCCTCCGATCCCCTTCTTAAAGAGGGGGATCACCACCCCGGTCTGCCAATCCAGATGCACTGTCCCTGATGTCCATGCGATGTTGCAGAGGCGTGTCAGCCAAGACAGTCCTACAACATCCAGAGCCTTGAGGAACTCCGGGCGTATCTCATCCACCCCCGGGTCCCTACCACCAAGGAGTTTTTTGACCACCTCAGTGACCTCAGTCCCAGAGATGGGGGAGCCCACCTCTGAGTCCCCAGGCTCTGCTTCCTCATTGGAAGGCATGTTAATGGGATTGAGGAGGTCTTCGAAGTACTCCCCCCACCGACCCACAACGTCCCGAGTTGAGGTCAGCAGCGCACCATCCCCACCATATACAGTGTTGACACTGCACTGCTTCCCCACCCTGAGACGCCGGATGGTGGACCAGAATCTCCTCGAAGCCGTCCGAAAGTCGTTCTCCATGGCCTCCCCAAACTCCTCCCACGCCCGAGTTTTTGCCTCAGCAACCACCAAAGCCGCATTCCGCTTGGCCTGCCGGTACCTATCAGCTGCCTCCAGGGTCCCACAGGACAAAAGGGTCCTGTAGGACTCCTTCTTCAGCTTGACGGCATCCTTCACCACCGGTGTCCACCAACGGGTTCGGGGATTGCCGCCACGACAGGCACCGACCACCTTACGGCCACAGCTCCGGTCAGCCGCCTCAACAATAGAGCACGGAACATGGCCCATTCGGACTCAATGTCCCCCACCTCCCTCGGGACATGGTCGAAGTTCTGCCGGAGGTGGGAGTTGAAGCTACTTCTGACAGGGGGCTCTGCCAGACGTTCCCAGCAGACCCTCACAACACGTTTGGGCCTACCACGCCTGACCGGCATCCTCCCCCACCATCGAAGCCAACTCACCACCAGGTGGTGATCAGTTGACAGCTCCGCCCCTCTCTTCACCCGAGTGTCCAAGACATGTGGCCGCAAGTCCGACGACACGACCACAAAGTCGATCATCGAACTGAGGCCTAGGGTGTCCTGGTGCCAAGTGCACATATGAACACCCCTATGCTTGAACATGGTGTTCGTTATGGACAATCCGTGACGAGCACAGAAGTCCAATAACAAAACACCGCTCGGGTTCAGATCGGGGGGGCCATTCCTCCCAATCACGCCCTTCCAGGTCTCACTGTCATTGCCCACGTGAGCATTGAAGTCTCCCAGCAGAACGAGGGAGTCCCCAGAAGGTATGCCCTCTAGCACCCCCTCCAGGGACTCCAAAAAGGGTGGGTACTCCGAACTGCTGTTCGGTGCATACGCACAAACAACAGTTAGGACCCGTCCCCCCCACCCGAAGGTGAAGGGAGGCTACCCTCTCGTCCACCGGGGTAAACCCCAATGTACAGGCTCCAAGTCGGGGAGCAATAAGTATACCCACACCCGCTCGGCGCCTCTCACCGGGGGCAACTCCAGAGTGGTACAGAGTCCAGCCCCTCTCAAGGAGATTGGTTCCAGAGTCCAAGCTGTGCGTCGAGGTGAGTCCGACTATATCTAGCCGGAACCTCTCAACTTCGCGCACTAGCTCAGGCTCCTTCCCCTTCAGAGAGGTGACATTCCACGTCCCAAGAGCCAGCTTCTGTAGCCGAGGATCGGACCGCCAAGGTCCCCGCCTTCGGCCACCACCCAACTCACACTGCACCCGACCTCCTTGGCCCCTCCCATAGGTGGTGAGCCCATGGGAAGGGGGACCCACGTTGCCTCTTCGGGCTGTGCCCGGCCGAGCCCCATGGGTGCAGGCCCGGCCACCAGGCGCTCGCCATCGAGCCCCACCTCGCATCTCTTAATTCTTGATACATTCCTACATGGCCTATAAATGTACTTGCCGCCTGGGAAGTTTTCATATTTTACTAATATATAATATTGAATCACATTGGATTTGGTTTGTCTTTTTTGGTTCTGATCAACAGAAAAAAACTGTATGGCCTAAGTTAAAACAGATCTGTGCAAAGTGATCTAAATTAATAACAAATATAAAATACGTAAATAATTGAGCTCATAAGTATTTTCTCCTTTCATTTTAGTATTTAGCAGATTTATCTTTGGCAGCCATGACAGCCTTGAGTGTGAATGCACAGGCCTTTTTTTTAATCAACTTTGCCACTTTTCTCCATTCATCTTTGCAAAACTACTCAAGCTCTGTCGAGCTGCATGGTGATTGTGAGTGAACAGCATGTTTTAAGTCCTCACTTGGATTGAGAACTGGACTGTGACTCTGCCTCTCCAAGCTTAGAGTCATATTCTTGCTGGAAAACAAATCTTCCCCTATGACGCAGGTTTCTTGCAGACTACACCAGGGTTTTCTTCCAAGATGTCCCTGTATTGTGCTTCATTCATTTTATCCTCCATTACTCACAAGCCATCCAGGGCTTGCAGCAGAGTAGTATCTCCATAGTATGATGCTGCCACCACCGAGCTTCAAGGTAAAGATGGTGTCCTTTTGATAATGTGCAGTATTTGTCTTAGGCCAAACAATTCGCTATGTCAGTTGGTGAAAAAGCTCAATATGGGTGCTATCAGACCCTAGAACATCTTCCATGTGCCTTCTGGCTGTGCATTTTTTAACAATGGCTTTCTCTTTTTCACTCTCCCATAAAGCTGCAACTGGTGAAGCACCTGGAGAAACCACTGCATACAGAGGCTCTACTGTCTTAGCCAAGGTAATTTGTAACTCCAGATTATTTTCTTGTCACATCCCTTGACTTGTGCTTTTCAATCACCTTTTCACTGAGTTGCCTGCAGTGTTCTTTTGTCTTCATGGTGTAGGTTAGGACCACGGTTTTCAAACTGTGGTACGCGTACCACTGGTGGTACTTCAAGTTATGCCAAGTGGTACTTGTGTGGTCCTTTATTTTCCACGAATCAATGTTGCTAGAATGCCAATATGTTGCATATAATCATATATAGTATAAGTATACTACTGTAAATGCGTGGAAGACTCCAAGCCGGCTTTTATTAGCACGGGCACCCATTTCCTTAATTAGTTTAATATCACTTTAACGTCATAATTATAGTCATTATAGTGACTTTTTCTTCAAAATAACAAGGGTGTAAATTAACAATTCATTGACAGTGGTACTTCAGTTTACTGGTCCTCGCGGAGTGGTACTTGTTCAAAAAAGTTTGAAAACCGTGGGGTTAGGACACCATACTGACTCACACAGGATGGACCTTCTAGAAAAGGTGTATTTATACTACAATCGATTGAAGCCCCAGACTCCAGACCTCTAAGGAAATAACGATGTGACATCTGAAACCAACTGGCTACACCAGTGATGATTAGGTGTGTCATATTAAAGGGGGTAAATACTTATGAGATTGATTATTTTGTGTTTTTTCTGTGCCATTAATTTAGATCACTTTGTAGAGATCTGTTTTCACTTTGACATTAAAGAGTCTTTTTCAGTTGATCAGAAACAAAAAAGCCAATTTAAGTCCACTGTGATCCAATGTTGTATAACAATAAAATGTGAGAACTTCCAAGGGGGCGAATACTTTTTATAGGTAAGTATGATGCTCTAAAAGAAAAGGTACAAAAAAGTGCTTGAATCTGCCTGTCTGTTAAACTAGGACTTCCTCATATCATTTGTACCAGCACACTTTATATTAGGAAATGAGATGAAACATAAAGTTTAACTTTGTTATGTGATAACAGTTTACATATAACAAGTCTTATTCTGTAAACAAAATATTTATGAGACTTTTAATGACTAGCTATTTTGGGACATTTGGACGTTATTTAAATGCAGATGGGCATTGCTAGAATGTACCCTTTATGTGAGTGCTCACTGGTGGGACTGAAATGTTTACTAGCTACTACATGTCAAAATGTCCCTAAGTGATAACAGGAGTTATTCTGTTAAGACTAATCAGACTTGCTATATAGAGCCTTTCTGCACACAGAGTGAGCCTCCACAAGTTGGTATAAATAACGGACATCCTTGGAATTTAATTGTCACGGTGGCTCAAGTATTTTCCGCAACAGATGCCTAAGCTAACTAAGCAGTGAATTACTTCAGAAGGTTGGTATTTCTATTAAAATTTAAACTTAGTGTAGATCCTTTTTTTTGATGGGATACATTTTTAAAATGCCTTCTGGGGTAATTTAATTGTCCTCCTACTTAATGATCAATTAGAATGAAAACCACACTTACCGTATTTTTAGGCTAATGCCTTGGAAGTTACAAAAGTAAAGATGCCACTGCATGGATTTCAATGCTGAGACTAACAGAACAGTTCTTGCATTTTTATTGTGCACTGATGCAATTCATGCTTAACAAACAACATGGACTCTTTACAGCGAGTGACATGAAGCACGCAGTCTAAAACAGATGACACTCCTTTCATTGCCTGTAGCACTGGTAATGTGGAATTATCACTGAACTTTGTTGTCAGTTTTGTTTTAAACCGATTCACACAGTGTTCAATTCAAATTCAAATCAACACTAATAGAAACTGCAAACTCACTGCAGGTTTCTTTAGTGATTGATTTGTTTAATATTGTTTTGAGTGGGGTATTGTGTGTTGAAGCTTATTATACCCAGTGCATCCAACAGACCCACCATACCATTTTATCATTCTCAAGAGCTTCTACTTTAGGGCAATACTCTTGATTCAAATTAATTTCTGCAGTCAAATGATGCTTCTTTGATGGATGACTATAAAAACTGCCTCAGTGTAAGTGAGTGTGGGCGTCTATGCAACAGGAGGCACTCTGATGGACTGGTAGCCTTGTGTTCATTGACTTCGGCTCCAGGTTCTGCAAACCAATACTTGATAAAGTCTTCTGACAACACTGGATGAACTGGTCGTGGATTTCTATGGCATTATGTTTCAGGACAGAGACATTGGACTCATTTTTAATATGTTTTGACGCCTCCTTTACATGGATGAAAACAAAAGCAGGATGTTCACCCACAAAAGGCAGTGTACACAAAAATATGTATTTATTAATGTAAAACATGTTGTTCCTGTTTTACATGAATGTACAATTTTTTAGTATTAGTTACTTTCGCATTTGCTAACAAGCTTATTATTTCCGTAATTTAACATCCTCTTGATTCCCATAAGTGTCTACAGTTAATTCAGTTGATTGCACAAGGCTTACCCATACTCAATTTCTTTAATATGTTTTATTTAAATAATAAGCCAAAAAAGCGGTGCTCTCTTTTTTTACATTATTAAGTGCAACATTTGAAGCTATATTAAAAAATTGCTATTGATGGCTTTATTTGCCACCTGATGGACATTTTGAGATTTCATGATGATTTTTAAGTAAATAATCATACATTAACTCTAATGCTACAGCACAGCTTTGCTTGTAGGTACACACACCTTTTAGAAAAAACAGGAAAAATAGAAAAATTAGAAAATTCCTAGGATGCAGAACACAAACAAAATCTTAGTGAGAGTTTATGTGTTAAAGCAGAAAGCTTTAAGAATACAAACAGAAATTGAAGATCACAAATCAATCCATCCATTTTCATATGCCATTTTGCCCCCTACCAGGCTCATGTGAAATTCTATCAACTATTCCTGAAGCACCGGGCACATTAGGTGCAAAGATGGAACCAACCTGCCAATGGGTAGACAGTCCACCAATGGGGATATCCACAAACACACCAATTAACCTAACATGCACAACTTGGAAAAACTAGAGAATAGCCAAAGAATACCGGTATAAACACAGAGAGAAAAAGTAAACTCCACACTGCCAGGCGGTGAATCTAAGAGCCCTAGTTTCCCTCGAAATCCAAAGGTAATCTTGTAGTTTGACTAGCCAATTTAACAGGCCTGATATGTATATGTTGCTTTTGGAGACTCCACGTAGACACTGACCTGGCCAGCAATGAAACCCTTTAGCTACAAGACAGCTGTGCTCCACCTTTACTTATACACCACAAAGACACACACGTTAAGTTAGTTGGTGACTTTTAACTAACACATAGATTTTGTGTTCAAGGCTGGTCCCTAAATTAGAATCCCTATCAAATACTTTGAGGAATTTGTTCATTCTATCTGTGTCTGCATGTGTTCTTAGGTATTTTAGTTTTCCTCCCACACCTCAAAAATATGCATTTTAAAGTAATTGATGGCTCTTAACTGGACTGGTGTGAATGTGTGTAAGCTTCTGAAACATGTAAGCATCAACCATTAGCATTCTTCTATTTTAATGACTGTGGACTACAAATCAATGGAGGCTATATAACACACTTGTGAGACATCATCTGGAATAATATGTGCAGTTTTGGTGTCCATATTAAGAAAAAAAAACCTAACAGTGTGTGGCAGATGGCTGGGGCTCTTGCTCAGACATACGCCTGGAAGACGGAAGGACCGGGAGAGAGGCAATACCTCCCCTAGGACATGAGAGGGCAGCCCCCCTGGTTTGCATTGCGGCCACGGGATTGGACCTTGGAAGCTCAACCCTGTTGGGACCCGTGGCCACCACCAGGGGGCACCAGGACAATTCTGGAGCCCTGGACTGCAGCACTTACGCCACACCAGGAAGTTCTGCGGGAAGAGAATCCGGGCGCATGTGGAGTGCTTCTGGGTGCCCATTCAGCACTTCCGCCACACCAGGAAGTGCTGCAGGAAAATCGGAGCACCTGGAGTACATACGGGTGAACTACAAAAGAGGCCACCTCATTCCATTCAGGGAGCCGGAGTCAGGAGGTTGAGGACAGAGCTTGCGAAGGGAGAAGTAGTGGTGGCAGAAGAGATAAAAGGAGAAAGAAAGAAGGGACTGAGCTATTTTGGTGATTTGTGCACTGTGTAAGGTGCTGTGTGCTGAGAAGAAAAAGAAATAAAAAGCGTGAGCTTTTGTAAGTTTGCCTCTTGTGTCTGCCTGTATCGAGCTGGGTGGCTGGTACGCCCCCTACAGTTGTCACAAGTGCTAAAGGTAGTACAGAGAAGAGTAGCTAGAGTGATGCTGTGCATTATGAGATATGAGCTATAAGGAATGACCATAGGAGTTGAACATTTTGAGTCTAAGCAGGGATTAAGGTGTAACATAACTGAAGTGTTTACAGTTATGAGGGAAATTAGTACTGTGGAAACCATCTGAAATTACCGTATTTTTCACTCCATAAGACGCACTTTTTTCCCCCAAAAGTGGATGGAAATGTCTGTGCGTTTTATGGAGCAAATATTGTGTCACAGACCGTGATGTGTATTACCTGACCTGTCAGAAGTAGCGACAGCTGTTAGAAGAGGAAGTGGTAGGCCCACGAAAAACCCCCGGGGATGCTTAAACGTCCTACTTTACTGCTGAATCTCAGGGCGTCTGGTCAGTTGCCATCCGCCTCTGTCCATCACCCAGGACCTAGGAGAGTGCAGAGAGCCGCCTGACACTCCCAGCTACAACCGCTGACCTGGTGGGGGGGGCGATCTTTCCAAAAAAAATCATATCACAAACCTTTTAACACAAAATCACGATCCACAATCTGAACTGCAATCTGTCTTTTCAATGTGGCATACACTTAAGAGAATATCCAGACTCAAACTCATCAAGACCTAAGTAACACTTTATTTTAAATATCAAATAAAGTTGAATTCAATTGTTCTCTCATTCGCTAGCTAAGCGCAGTTAAGAAACAAGCCCTGAAGCTGGCTAGTGAGTGAGTATGGCTCCTCCCCTCGGCCCGAATTCGCGCAAATAAATCAGTACCGCAAGCAAACTATGATACATAGCGAAATGAGAGAAGTCGCAAAATCAACCAGAATGTTCAATCAAGATATAGAAAAAAACTTGATCTAAATCCGTTAAGTGAATTTCCCCTTGGGATTAATAAAGTATCTATCTATCTATCTATCTATCTATCTATCTATCTATCTATCTATCTATCTATCTATCTATCTATCTATCTATCTATCTATCTATCTATCTATCTATCTATCTATCTAAGTAGTTCTCTCATGAAAAGCGGACAGACGTACAGACATTGCATTTTATATATTACTAGAAAGTAACGGTGCACTGCACAAATACACTTGACTTGAGCATTCCTAGTTTTCCTGCTCTTTCACTGTATGTTTAGCATTCATTTGCTCAGAGGTCGATGCGCTTGCTGAACGGCCTGCTTCTTCTCTTCTTTTATCGGCATATTTTTGCAGTTACTTAGTACGTTTTCCTTAATTTTTCGCTTAAGCTGGCGCTTAAGTCTTCAATCTGCCTCAAGAATGATTTAAGATTTGTTAATGACAGTGATGATGGTTCTTAATACAGCTGTTGACTTACATGGTTGAAATATTATTCTGCTATATTTTATTAAATCTAATAGTATACCGTTTGGTTCAAAATATTTTTTTTCTTGTTTTCCTCCTCTAAACCTGGGTGTGTCTTATAGTCAGGTGTGTCTTATGGAGCGAGAAATACGGTAATTTTTTATAAAGGACATGAAGAAACTTGTTAAGTATAGATTTTCCACAAATATCAAACAATTGTTTTTTACAAGAGAATCATAGACACGGAAAAATTTACCAAGTAATGTAGTATAGACAGTAATACCCTTGAGCTGATATTTTTTACAAGAACATCAGAACATTTGAACAATTTTAACAAGAACACAATATTTGGCCCAACAAAAGTCACCAATTCATTTTATCTAATTTTTCTAAATTAATATTGAGTCAAGGTTTCAAAGTATCTAAAGGACTACTCTCTCCCACAATAGTTGGCAGTTTATCCCATGTGTCTCTGTTTCTCTGTGTGTGAAACAACTTTCTTTCATTTCTGTGAAATTAACCCTTCACAGATTTTTAACTGTGTCCATGTTCTTGCTTAAGAACATAATTTAAATAAAGATTTAAAATTAAACTTTAACTCTTGGGATCATTGTTTGCCTTTTCCATTGTTTTCCTAAAGATCTTTTTAAACTGTTACTCTTATGCTCCTATAAGCCCTACGGTTAGCACAAGAGTTATTTGTCTTGTATGCTTTACAGTTGCTTTTTTTCATTTTCAACTTCTTTTTCAGCTCCTTATTTATCTCTTTAATTAGCAGTCAGAATAAAGACAGAAACTGTGTTGGACTGAATGACATGTTCTTGTTTATTCTAATGCTACAGTAACTTACATTTTCAAATGCAGAGTCAGGAAAAACTGTACAGCAAGGAGAACTGTGGAAGTGTTGCAATGCATGTATCAGTGCTGAATGGAATTTCAATGCACTGCCGAATAAAAGAAGCAAAATATATATAGAATTTACAATATGAAAACAGAGCTATTACTAGTTTTTATTATTGAGGGCGTAGAGTAAAACCATTTTAAATTTAAGTCATAAAGTACTAACAGACACCAGCAACAATCAGGTCAGAAACTAAGAGCAATCCTAAAAAGACAAAATGCAACAAGTCAACAAATATATAGGGGAAAAAATGGCTAATTAAAATGCATTTAACCAAAAGCGAAATAACTTTAGTCAAGTGGCTGTTTAAATCAGGAGATGCAATTGGACTTTTTTTTTTAAATGAAAACATAATAATGTGAAACAGGTGTTGTAAATTAATGTGAAAATATGATTTGCCTTCAGTGAGAGACTTCTGCTAAAAATCTTAATTCTGTGGTGGAAGTAATGACTAATAATTTCTCAAAATGATTCACTTACTGTCTGAGCATTTACATTTGACATTTAATCACCCTAATAATGAAGCTTTCTTACATTTTCCTTTTTGGTATTTAATAAAGATGGTGTATACACATAGGTGTTGATTTTTGTTTTTTTCTCATCAGTAGCTCATAAATTGTATACAATAATAAATCCATCCATCCATCCATCCATTATCCAACCCGTTGAATCCGAACACAGGGTCACGGGGGTCTGCTGGAGCCAATCCCAGCCAACACAGGGCACAAGGCAGGAACCAATCCCGGGCAGGGTGCCAACCCACCGCAGGACACACAAAACACACCCACACACCAAGCACACACTAGGGACAATTTAGAATCGCCAATCCACCTAACCTGCATGTCTTTGGACTGTGGGAGGAAACCGGAGCGCCCGAACGAAACAATAATAAATCCTCAAAATTATAATCAGCTAATAAAGTCAGACAAGTACACAGAGCAGTTGTCAGGACAATGAAAAAAGTAACTTTGCACAAAACAGACGGCTGGTTGAACAACAGTGAAGACCAACAGACAGCACAGGAGGACTAAAAAGAATGGCATCAAAGAAAGATAGGCTACCAGGAAAGCAGGAGACTTGGAAAATTCATTAAAAAAAAGTAGTGAATATTGGAAAAAATATGTTAAGATGGTTGGCAAGTCAACCTATACTAGGAAATCAAAGTATAATGAAAAAGGGTAAACGGTAAAAGGGATCAATCCAGACTTAAATTAACTTTCAATATGAAAAGAGTTTAAACAGTGATATTTTCAGTAATTTGTTCATTTAAAAAAAACATTTTATTTATGTATATTGTGCTGGATTTGTCTCCTATATCCAATGGTGTTCTGGTGGCTGCCGAAACAAACAACACAGTGTATAGAGTAGGCAGACATTTTTGATACATATATCAAGAACAAAGGAATAAGTACGCACATCTTGAACTCTTATGCAAGTTAACAAACAAGAAAAGTTCAATGTTAAAGGGCTGCACTACATCTAGTAGTGTAGTGGTTGTCTCTGCCACCTCACAGATTCAACATCATATATTCAAAGGCCATACATAGTAATTATTTGTGTAGTCTACATTTTCTTCCCATGTCAGCGAGGATTTTCCTCTAGATGTTATGCATTTCCTCTTGCATACCTGAAGGTTAGATCGAGTGGTGATTCTAAATTTACTCTATGTGGATGTATGTGTGTAAATGGATCCTGAAATACAGTATACTGGCATCCTGTCCAGTGTTTTTTCCTGCCTTGCACTCAATTGCTGCCAGAATAGTCTCCAGCCCTGTAACCCTTATTGAGAATAAGTGGCTCTGCAAATATAAAGTTATGCTATTCTGTCTACGTTTTTCCCAGATCAAAGTTTGGGGGAACTTTAGAATAATGTTTTCCTGCTAAAAAGTAGTTGTTTCACTGGCAAGGTTTACCATGACAGAAGTGTTATTAGGTGGGCTCCAGACAAAAGATAGATGTTGATCCCCTGAACAGCTATATGGAACCTACTATATGAGCTTGACGCTTTTCAGACAGACCAGGGCTCACAGGTACAATGACCACAAGGGCTAGCAGATGGCACTGTGTGCCAGTGGCCTCAAAACTTTATTAATATGGAATTAAAAGAACTTGCTTAGATTTAGAAAGACACTCAGAACTGTTATGTCTTAGGAATACCTGGGAGAGGAGGAGGAGTTCTAGGGATATTTGAGTGAAGCAATAGACACAGAGGGGGTAATAGAGACATAATATAAGCACAGGTGGGAAGTCAATACCCAAGAATCTTTCAAACACCGTTAAAAAAAACTGCAAACTCCTTAAACTAGCTTGTTTTATTTGCCGCTAACCATAGTCATTTTCAAAGTTTCTTTTTAGAAAAGCATTACAGTAAATGCCTCCATTTTAAATAAGGCCCATGTCATGACGTTGTACGTTGTGCACGTTACTTGAATGGCAATCGACAAAACTGCTTTCAACAATACGATCACAGCCATAAGAAAAAATAATTAAAATATAAAGAGAAAGAAAAACATATCTAAACATTCCAGTAAAATAACACTGGAAGATGTCAGAACATTACAGCATGAAAAGGAAGTCTAGTATCAAGATACATTGACAAAGGACGTAGACTTAAGATAACAGGTGCACCACGTCTACTGAAGCAGGTTTCTAATTCCAGACCTGATAGACCACTGGGGCTGCAGATTTTTTATTGTAATAAGTTATGAGCAAGTCATTCTTATTTTAAAGTAACCTCAATAAGTAATTAGTTGTTCTTGTTTTCAGCATTCAGAGGCTTTTGCCTTGGTGTCTACTTCATTCATTCATAATTGTCACTTCTAGGATACAATTAAAGGGGCAAACTCCACAGAAAAGGTGCATTAATAGTAAAAAGACAAAAGAGCATTAGGAACTAAAAATTATGGCGCAAGTGTGAATATTCCTGTATTTCCAATGAATACAAATATCACACCACTGTTCTTTACTAAATGCAAAATAAGAGAAGAAAGAAGAGCAGTTAATTACACAATGAGATTAGTTAGTAGGAAAAAAAAAACTCACTGATTGTGCAGCTGCCTGGGAGAACAACCTACGGTTACATGTGGTCCCCAGGACTGGGGATGGAAGGTTGGTTTATAAGCATGGACTCCAGAATGGGGTTCAACAGGTACAAAACCTTGCAGAGATTGATGCCAACTCCAATACATTATGGGTACTAAGCAGGCTTGAGAAGCCGAAGTGGGTCAGTTCTTCACAGTAAAAAGGAAAGTCGTAACAGAAGGCCAGGCATGTTTTACACTAATACAAGACATACACGGGTTAGCACCATGGACAGCGAGTCATGTATGGAAAATTACTTTCCTGATGGAAGACATTTTTGGGTTGGTGGATAAAGTTCTACCCAGAGGACAGTCTGATCCAACTGTCATTGTACATTTATTTGTAGGAAAGAGTAAACTGCCAATTCTGCAAAAGAAAGAGCTAGGTGAAGAGCTTTCAGTCAGACCTAACAAAGTGATCATACTGTATATGAAGAATAAGAGATCAGATTGTCTTTTGGAGACCGGGTCTCCTTTTTATTTTTACCACTGAGTGGATGCTTTGGAGATGGAAGTGAAGTACTGGGGAAGTGAAACCCTACAAATGGTTGGGATTACCTATATTATTAATGAATATGTACCATAATAAATAAAATACAATACAGGCCTTACTATCCAGAAGATACAAAACAATTATAAAAGCCACAACTAATATTAAACTGCTTCTTATAATGCCACAATTAATATGAACAACCCAAGTCAGACATAGGTATGATATTATATTGATAAGAAAATCCTGGCTGAATATAGAGGTAGGAAAGAGTGTAATGTAATTAGACATGTATTAGTTTAAAATACAAAACTGCTTCACATGAGAGATGAACCACAGTTAGGATATTTGGGTTACTAAAGAAGGTAGCAAAAACAGAGACTACCATTGATGGTGTGTTATGGATTCCCAACGGAGACAGTACAGTTAGCCAACATATTTACACCAATGTCAAAAAAGCAATGTTAGAGGGGCATGTCATAGGATAAGACAGTTTTAATTATGGTATTAATTACAAACATCAAACTAATTGTGGGACACATAAATTGTAATCCATAAAGGTATTCAATGTTTTTGCTTAAAATCATGTATGCCAGCACACAAATTTCAAAGCAACCTAATCTAGAATTAATGTTTGTAACAATCAAAATGTAGTCCAATATTTAAAATTATTATATAGTATAATGTAACACTATTGGAAATAGGTTTGACTGAGATGGAGGTGCAGGGCCTAGCTGTATGAAGAAGGTAGATCAAGCACATCAACCCCACATAGAAGTATGAAAAGATGAAGAGAAAGAAGTTCCTCACAAAATGTATCTAGGCCATGAAGAAATAAACAAGGATGATCTTCTAAATGTGAAGATTATTGAATAGCAATTTTATACTAAAATTAGATGCAATGGGAAAAATAATAAATACCCTCAGTAGAGTAGTAAGTGCATAAGAAAGTACAGTAATTACTGAAGAAAAGACTGTTTTTAAACAGATATAGGATAAAAAAACAGAAGTATCTGCAGGGAATATGAACATAATAGTGCAATAGTTACATGGAAAATATCAATTGGCATCTACAAAAAATCTTCTAATAATGTCAATGTTAACCTCACAGTTTCTTTTTGTATTTAAATAATTAAAAATAGGTTAAAAGCAGCAAATGGGAAAAAATGTTCAGTAAAGGAAATACTCCTAATATTTGTGATGAGGTTAGTACCATATCAGTAGCAACAGGTAATACTGAAGAATTATTGAAAGCTCTCTGGTCTCATTTATAAATTTTTTTGTGAAAGTGTACATGCACCAAAAACTAGGAAAATGTGTATGACAACAAAAAAATGGATTTCTACAATGCACATTTTTTCACACTTATCTTGTAAATGTGTGAATGTGAATGCACCTTTATATAGAGCATGCTACTCAACCTCATACATGTGCAAACACGATACTGCAAACCTTCATTCAGCCTCCCACCTGAAGCATCAAGTAGTGCAAGAAATCAGTTCTCGTCTATAAATTAGAAGCACACAAAGAACCTGTATTTGGTGGCCTAAGCGCAGATGTCTCTAACAAGTGGAAATAAATTGAATGGCAACATATTACTGCTACTCTGAATGCTGTGAGCTGAACCAGCCACTCCATGCCTGAAATAAAGACAGACCTCAGTATGTGCGTCTTGGGAACTGCACGTCTGACATTGTGGTCAGCAACACAGGAGCGCCACAAGGGACTGTACTTTCTCCGGTCCTGTTCAGCCTATATACATCGGACTTCCAATACAACTCGGAGTCCTGCCATGTGCAAAAGTTCGCTGATGACACTGCTATCGTGGGCTGTATCAGGAATGGCCTGGAGGAGGAGTATAGGGACCTAATCAATGACTTTGTTAAATGGTCCGACTCAAACCACCTACACCTGAATACCAGCAAAACCAAGGAGCTGGTGGTGGATTTTAGGAGGCCCAGACCCCTCATAGACCCAGTGATCATCAAAGGTGACTGTGTGCAGATGGTGCAGACCTATAAATATCTGGGAGTGCAGCTGGATGATAAATTAGACTGGACTGCCAATACTGATGCGCTGTGCAAGAAAGGACAAAGCCGGTTATACTTCCTTAGAAGGCTGGCTTCCTTCAACATCTGCAATAAGATGCTGCAGATGTTCTATCAAACAGTTGTGGCGAGCGCCCTCTTCTACGCAGTGGTGTGCTGGGGAGGCAGCATTAAGAGGAAAGACGCCTCACGCCTGGACAAACTGGTGAGGAAGGCAGGCTCTATTGTTGGCATGGAGCTGGACAGTTTAACATCTGTGGCAGAGCGAAGGGCGCTCAGCAGGCTCCTATCAATTATGGAGAATCCACTGCATCCACTAAATAATGTCATCTCCAGACAGAAGAGCAGCTTCAGCGACAGACTGCTGTCACTGTCCTGCTCCACAGACAGATTGAGGAGATCGTTCCTCCCCCAAACTATGCGACTCTTTAATTCCACCAGGGGGGGTAAACGTTAATATTTAACATTATACATAGTTATTGTCTGTTTTTTTCACCTGTATTATTATCATTCTTTAATTTAATATTATTTATTGTATCAGTATGCTGCTGCTGAAGAATGTGAATTTCCCATCGGGATTAATAAAGTATCTATCTATCTACAGTGGTGTGAAAAACTATTTGCCCCCTTCCTGATTTCTTATTCTTTTGCATGTTTGTCACACAAAATGTTTCTGATCATCAAACACATTTAACCATTAGTCAAATATAACACAAGTAAACACAAAATGCAGTTTTTAAATGGTGTTTTTTATTATTTAGGGAGAAAAAAAATCCAAACCTACATGGCCCTGTGTGAAAAAGTAATTGCCCCCTTGTTAAAAAATAACCTAACTGTGGTGTATCACACCTGAGTTCAATTTCCGTAGCCACCCCCAGGCCTGATTACTGCCACACCTGTTTCAATCAAGAAATCACTTAAATAGGAGCTGCCTGACACAGAGAAGTAGACCAAAAGCACCTCAAAAGCTAGACATCATGCCAAGACCCAAAGAAATTCAGGAAGAAATGAGAACAGAAATAATTGAGATCTATCAGTCTGGTAAAGGTTATAAAGCCATTTCTAAAGCTTTGGGACTCCAGCGAACCACAGTGAGAGCCATTATCCACAAATGGCAAAAACATGGAACAGTGGTGAACCTTCCCAGGAGTCGCCAGCCAACCAAAATTACCCCAAATGAGCGCAGAGACGACTCATCCGAGAGGTCACAAAAGACCCCAGGACAACGTCTAAAGAACTGCAGGCCTCACTTGCCTCAATTAAGGTCAGTGTTCACGACTCCACCATAAGAAAGAGACTGGGCAAAAACGGCCTGCATGGCAGATGTCCAAGACGCAAACCACTGTTAAGCAAAAAGAACATTAGGGCTCGTCTCAATTTTGCTAAGAAACATCTCAATGATTGCCAAGACTTTTGGGAAAATACCTTGTGGACTGATAAGACAAAAGTTGAACTTTTTGGAAGGCAAATGTCCCGTTACATCTGGCGTAAAAGGAACACAGCATTTCAGAAAAAGAACATCATACCAACAGTAAAATATGGTGGTGGTAGTGTGATGGTCTGGGGTTGTTTTGCTGCTTCAGGACCTGGAAGGCTTGCTGTGATAGATGGAACCATGAATTCTACTGTCTACCAAAAAATCCTGAAGGAGAATGTCCGGCCATCTGTTTGTCAACTCAAGCTGATGCGATCTTGGGTGCTGCAACAGGACAATGACCCAAAACACACCAGCAAATCCACCTCTGAATGGCTGAAGAAAAACAAAATGAAGACTTTGGAGTGGCCTAGTCAAAGTCCTGACCTGAATCCAATTGAGATGCTATGGCATGACCTTAAAAAGGCGGTTCATGCTAGAAAACCCTCAAATAAAGCTGAATTACAACAATTTTGCAAAGATGAGTGGGCCAAAATTCCTCCAGAGCGCTGTAACAGACTCATTGCAAGTTATCGCAAACGCTTGATTGCAGTTATTGCTGCTAAGGGTGGCCCAACCAGTTATTAGGTTCAGGGGGCAATTACTTTTTCACACAGGGCCATGTAGGTTTGGATTTTTTTTTCTCCCTAAATAATAAAAACCACCATTTACAAACTGCATTTTGTGTTTACTTGTGTTATATTTGACTAATGGTTAAATGTGTTTGATGATCAGAAACATTTTGTGTGACAAACATGCAAAAGAATAAGAAATCAGGAAGGGGGCAAATAGTTTTTCACACCACTGTATCTATCTATCTATCTAAAGAAAAAAAAGGTTCAAATCTCAAGCAATGAAGAGGATCATTACCAGCAAAGCATGCGTGCAACAGGAGGAAGAAAAAGCATATCTACCCTCTCTGACTTCAATTTGCAAATGGCACCTGTAATTAGAAATGCCTTATTATGCAGCATTATGCCAGAACAGACCTGAAGTTTGTCAGTCTCATCTTGGCATCACAGATGACTTGTATGTTAATGGAAAAAAATGCTTATGGTTAATAAAGGCAGCTTAATTCTTACTAAGTACCCTTATTGCAATACGTAATATTATGTTAGGAAATCTGGACACTGCTGCAAATTGTGCTTTTATGTTGGCCCGTACACCCACACCATATGGAAACTGAATGTAGCATTTTGGCAGTCGGCGTATGGCTTCCAGCACAGAAGGCGTGATGAAGATGAACATGGCTGGGATATTCCTGACCTGTCAGCCAGTTCCCTCTGGTAGGTGCCTGTAGCCAGAAAGTCAACTGTTGTTGAAACCTGAACATGAACAGGTATGTTTTTCTATGGCCGGGGCCAATTCAGCACATATTTCTGTAAGAATGACTCTTGAGGCCCTAAGTCAGCTCATTGGACAGTCATCATCTTGGGTAAAAAAAAAAACAAAACAAAACAAAAACAAAACTAATAGTCCCTAAAAGCTTGTTTCCTTTGTATATGATTATTTGTATACACTTCAAGTAGCACCAAACAAGTTGTGTTGTGTCAAACCATTATGCTAGGAACAGGCTGTAAGACATACGATTTAGAGCTTACTTTATGCAGGGAGTGAATCATGCCTGTGTTTTTACTTATTAACAAAAAGTGATTGTTTTAGATTCTAATCCTGAAAAATGAAAAGTGGTAGCCGATACAAATTGCTGAATATTTTGTTCAGTGTAAATACGCAGCATTGGCCCTCTTAAAAGGTAACTACAATAGTGCATATATCACATTTGTCACATTTGAGGTATAATATGTTTATCACATCAATGCACATTATGATAACAGCTCAGAGTTATGAGTAATTATATGCATGAGACGTTGGCTGCATTTCCCTACCTTATCAAAGGTGTCATCATTTCCCACTTTCTCTGAAATATTGAATCTGCATGGGTCAGAGTTGCTGTAAATATAGGCAAGTTCAACCATTAAGTTTTCATTTGTAAATCTTGTCTTTTGCATTGATAGATGTGTAAGCATATTTTGGGTCTCTTATGTGCATATTTAATATTTATTAATTTTATTCCCTGGAAATTATAACCATCAAAACCTGCAGGCATGCAAAACTAAAAATAGTAATGTCGTTAGAGTTTAACGAAACACTTTGTGGTATTTTTATTTATTTTTGTTTTTTTTCCTCTATTATCACAATTGCTACCATTCTGATGTGTTGATACTATGTGATACTAGGCACGTAAGTCATATCATGGCTCTGGCTATTGAAGGTCGGGCCGTGTGTCAATTAGAGTCTAAATGTTGTTTAAATAAAGGTATGACCCATTGCAAAAGAATTCTATTCATTAACAATATAGGACGAAAAGCAAAACAAAGGAAATAATTTTGTTTAATGATCATAAGTTTTGCTGAGAATTTTGGTTTAAAGAATCCAAGTACAATTTCTATCAAACTTTTCTGCCACTCAGTTTTCCTTTCCTGTGTTGATTGGGTTTACAAAGATCAAAACGGTCATGACAAATATATACAAAATATGCATCTGATTCACCAAAAAAAAAAAAAAAAAAAAGCAATAGAAAAGCAACAAGAAGACAACACATTCTTATAGCATGCTCACTAGTCTGGTAAGGATGGGAAATAACATGTAGAACATCATGAGAGACAGCTTGATTCACCCTCTGAATCTGAATCATCACTCTGGATTATTGCTAACCATTAATAAATAGCACCATACTGATGTTTAAGAAACAATGAGAATGGCAAAATATACTTGGCAAAGCATACAATGTATGGCAAATTATACAAAGTATAAAAAAGATGTTCAGATTTCAACAAGCCTAAACACTGGAAAAACAGCAGAAAATACTAAAAAAAAGAATGTCAAAATGAATTTGGCATTTCCAAAAAAGAGTACAAGTGCTGAAATCTTGCTTTGGTAAAGGAAAATGGCAGCCATTAAGTCACACCCAGACCCGTGTATACATCACCATTTTATGAAGCCATTCCCCTATGATTTGATAGCTCTACTGCCATCCTGGTTCCGTTGAACAATGTTTGAATGGCAAAATGACAGTAAACATCAAAAACAAAACAATTTACAGTATGAAATGCTGTCAACTGGCTTCAGAACCTGACAATAGAGAGATGGCTGCTTTAAGGCTATAACCTAAAAGTAAATACATCTCTAGCACATGAACATTTACTTAAACAAGCTAGTAATCACATTACAAATCTGTAAAATGTCATTTTCAGCTATAACAGCATTCTCTGAAAAACCTTAAAGTCTATTAAGGTAATAATTGTCGCCATTGTTGATATAAAAAAGGGGATCAGGTGGTAATAGCAGGAGATTAAAATGCATTAAGGAAAATATAATGGAAACAGTTATGAATGACAACATGGAGGACCACCTATCTAGTGCAGCTGTGTGACACAATAGCCATTAAGGAAAATTTTTTTCACTAACATATTGGCATTTAACAAGGATGCAACAAAAGAACCACAGGGTTACGGTGAAATGCACAAAAGTAGTTATTGTAATTTTGAAAAAGCTTTCGATGAAGTACTCTTATTCATTACAAGAGTCAGTGTTTCAGGGGCAAAATGTGCACATAGGTACGGAATTATCTTAAACACAGAAACAAAATGTTATGGTTTGAGAAACTGATTCACAATCAATTTAGGTTTTTCTTTTTAAATGTATACATATGGTTTAAGTAAAAATATAACATTAAGTTACACTATATTCACATATGACATCAAAATAAAGGCCATGTCACATTAGATGAATTTTCCTGCAATTTTCTGTTATATCCTTGATTTTTATAATCTTAGAGGAAATTGGCAGTGTGCTCCCATGATTGCCAGTAATATGACATACACCCACAACTCACTCCAACAAAATCTAAAAGGTTTGATTTTGTCTTTAGTCATACATGTGGACCAATGAATGCTCACTATAATGTATAGACAATGATTGTGTGTTTTGGACCTTGAAAACAGAACAGAAGCATGCCTGTGTGACGTCTAGTATTTTACGTGCAGAATGGAAAACAAAGGGCTGAAATTGTGGCTGAACTCTCCATACCTGTTAATCCTTCCTACAGCACCAGCTCCAACAAGCAGCATGTTGTTGGCTATCAGAAAAAGAGTCGAGCACAATTGTACTGGAAAATCAGAATGTGGTCGCTAAAGCTACATTTACACTACCAGGCAGAAGTGATTTTTTGCCCAAATGTGATATAAATGTAATGATTTTAGGACTGGATATGTATTTGATTCATAGCCATTCAATATGAATGTCAAATTGGAATTGATGTGTCTTTTGTCTGTATGCATGGGCTAAGAGCTGGTTTAATCACACAGCACTGACAGTGTGGCAAAACAACAATGGAAGAGAGCTATAGTTGTGACAACAGACATGGTCCCACTACTGCTGGCTCCTTTCTCATACCCATACATCTGATGGTGCAGCAGTGCCAGCAATAGCTGCAAAAATAGAAAAAGCTAGCCGTGTGGATTTTTTCAGCTTCATGAGCTAATTATGTACCGCTAACAAACTGCCATTTTCCGCAACAAAATACGATGCATACACTACCTAATAGTGTGTCCATTTTGTTGGTTTTAATACCATGAGTTGTCTCACAAATAGAACATTTTTTGATGTTGATGACACAGATGACTCGTACACAAACATATCAATATTGTTTCGGAGGGTGCATTCACATCACAGTTAGATACAGGTCACATGTAGTTATGAATTGTCAAATCTGATCTGAACAAAATATCAGAATTGAGTATTGAGTCTTGTAATGCAAAGGAAGTGTTGGTTTGACATGCCCAGTCATTTTCAGTCATGTAAACTGATATGGTACAGCGACAAGAGCAGCAATTGTAGTTGGCCAGTCTGACATGCCCAAAGACTAATGGTTACATAATGTGACACCAACTTAAGGTGGTTTAGCAGAATCTGTAAAATCTTTACGGGATTTATACACAAGCACATTTATGGAAAATACCTGCTTCATGTAAATAAATGGAAAATCTTACAAATAGGAAGTAAAAAGGATCAGTATAATTGCACACTGCTCTGGAGTTGGAAAAGTGTTCTGTATAGAAAATAGTTCAAGAGTTCTAATCGACCCATCACTGTCCTCAGCCAGACAGCATACAGCAGTGATTAAAAGCATTGCTATGAGGTTGAGTTATATAAAGTAGCATACTGTACTGTGTAAAATACAATTCAAGAAAGGCTACGCTTAACGCAATTACGAAGCTGCATCTGGAATAATGTGTACAGTTTTGATAGCCATGCTACAAGCAGATATAACATCACTGAGAATAGTCCGTTATTTATATTCCATAACCTTGCTGTGTAAGCCTTGAGAAATGATTCTGTGTTAAATCTTCTCAATACAAGCAAAAATTGAGTGGTGACATAATAGAAGTGTTTAGAATTTAAAAAGGGATTAAGTAGTGCTCTTCAACAAGAGCAATAGGGCACAGGTGGAATCTGCTCAAGGACAAATCTTACACGAGACTATAGATACATTATTAAATTTCCAAGTAATGTAATTACAAACAATTTATATAAAACCTTTAAATCTTGGCTCTTTATTATTCTGGAAACATTAGGTACATTAGGTGAATAGGAAAATATCATCTTTGTGGGGATGATGGCCTGTTATCAACAAAACTGTTGTTATGTCGCCATAGCAGTCTTATAATTCCTTAACTATGTAATATCAGAAGTCTCGACTTCCAAACACAGGGGTATTCACATTTTCCACAAGTTATTTAAACTAATTTACATTTGTAAAACATGAGGGTTTTGATAACAGTGGTGCTTTTCATTGTAACCTTAACATTGTAGTAACATTGACTAATGAAAGCATCATCATTAATTTAGGAATTCATGGCCATCATTTGAATGGTGCTCAATGCCAGCCCTTTCTAAATACTATTTCTTTATTCTTTCTTTTTTTTGAAAAGCTGTTAGGTAGTGAATAGTTAGAATGACAATTTACTTGATTATGAGCTTTAAGCTTGCTATAAATTGCACACATTCTACAAAGCACTGCCCTAGACCATAATATTGTGCCTAAGAATCATATAATGATGCAATTAATGAACTGAATTTCATTCTGAACATTTATTTCCATTTTTAAGCAAACAATCACCTAATCAGAAGTGGTTGCAGATGTTCTATACAGCAGGTACGTGACAAAGCCAAACTTTCTTTGAGCATATGCTACATCCATGAATCTGGTCTGCTCACTCATAAAGAAGACAGTGGTGCTCTCTCTCTGTCTCTAACCAAAAGAACATTTATAATCAATTATTATTTTAATTTACTAGTCATCTGGAGTGGCAATCTCTAATCCCAGTTGGACACAAGGGACAGAGTTGATAAATATGCATCCATCCATGTATCTGGAGACTCTCTTACTGTAGTCCAAGTCACATTTATGTGAAACAAAAGCCCAACAGGCAGCAGCATATTTTAATTGAAACAGGAACCGGGACATGAATTGTACCCAAAATAACAAGCTGTGAGTCATAACCATTAAGTCTAAAAACAAGTAACCAAAGCTCAATATGCGTAGCACAAATCATAGACAGAGAGCAGGACAGAAATATGAAAGCAGTAAATGCACAAATAATCCTTAATTGTAGTCAAGAAACAGACCCACAATTCTTCAACCAGAACTTTTCAAAACAAGAAAAGAATAAAACTTTTAAGGTTTGGGGTGAATCCAATCTTAGACAACTGAGATGTGCACGGTGCTTTATATCTTTGACCTGGTGATGTCGTTCCTGGTTAACAGCAAGGCCGTAGCAACAGTCAACAAGTAATTGGGAGGTGTTGTGGTGACGTTTTAATTAATTAATTATTTTAAAACATTTTTTCTTATCTTCAGCATTAATATCATTATATTTTGATTGATTTATGTCTTTGTTGATATGAAAAATTATTAAATATATATGTGTTATGGAAAATTGTGTTCCTTTGGTGAAGGATGTCATCATTTTGTTACCATTGCTACAGCATTGCTATGTTCACATAGCCAGAAGTGCACCACATGCGATGTCAGAGGTGCGACACGTTAAATACCTGTAATCGTGATTCCAAAAGCATCCAAGATTGTGGACAGATGAAAGTAAAAAACTCATTTAGTTCATGTGTGAATTCATAAAAGTACATTTTTAGTTTTTTGACTCCTGGCTGGTGTTTCAATTTCTTGAATAGCATTTTAAACTGAAGTGAAAGTAGTATTATCTTTCAGGAACTGACCGTTTGCTTTGATCTATGCCCATCTGGTCACTAAAATATATATAACTTGCCTGTTGCCTGTTTCCTTACAATGACAAAACAATGGCACCAATAAGAAAAACAACATGGCATTGCTGGAGAATGTTACAACTTTAAAATCTTAATAATCACAATAACAAAGATGACCACAAGATTCCTTAACTTCTAAAATGAAGTCTCAATTACTTTTTGAGGCCAAAAAGAAATTATACAAAATCAAAAACAGAAGGCTGATCATGACAGCACCAAATCAAGGGATGTAAAGCAGAAGCCTGCACTGGAACGGGTAGCTACCCATCATATGCTATTTTACACACCGATACAGCCACCATCTATTGGATTGGAAAAATATATAGTATGTGTGGCATATCCAGGCCGGGATGTCTCCATACTGGAAAGGCCGGGGGAGGGAGCGTATCCAGAACCTTACTTCCCCTAGAGCACTAGGTGGCAGCCGCTCTGGGTTGCAGTGGTCCCTCGGACTCCATGGGAGCTGGAGTGTGATACAGTCCTGTTGGGTTTCATGGGCACCACCAGAGGTTGCTGCAGCTGCTGCTGAGCCCTTTGGTGTAGCTCTTCCACCACACCTGGAAGTGCTGCCGCAAGTGGGTCAACAAGCACCTGGAGCACTTCTGAGTGCCTTATAAAAAGAGCCAGCAGCCACTACTCCAAGGGCCAGAGTCGGGTGGGAGTAGATGAAGCTTGTCCGTAGGAGTGGAGGGGGAAAGAGAGAAGAGAAAGAACAGAGTTGTATTGTGCTGTGCTGGGTGACTGTGTTGTGCTTTTGGGAAATTGTGGGAAATTGGGAAGGTGTTTCCCATGAGGAAAATAAAAATAAAAACGTGTGTGCTTGCACTTGTGCCTCTGTGTCTGTCTGTGTCAGATTTTGGTGCCAGGAGAGCCCTCTGCAGGCCACACTAGCTATGATCAATCACAACTAGTGATGAGCGATCCCCACAAAGTTCACTTCGCCATCAGTACAGCAAAATTGTGGAAATGTTCAGGAACACTGCAATAATCAGTGAAATAATTACACAATTAGCCATGTGCTTTCTGACATGAGGAGAGGGAGAGGAGAGCTTCTTTATGGTTTGTTTTGACTAAGCACAATGCCACATGGCTAATTGTGTAAGAATTCGGCCTGCACCCCTTCCCTGATATGGACCTGGTGCACGGCCGCTAGGACTCCAATTGGTTTGCGCTATACCATATTGGCATATCCTGGTTTAAGCTTCGAAATATTAGCAGATAATGTATGCATACCAGAGTGTATTGGCATACCCCAAGAGCCTGTGATGCATCATATATCTGAGGAGGGCTGTGCCTGATATTACCTGATCTGCACTACATAGTGAAGAGAACAACATACTTAATCCATCAGAGTAGGCACAACATACAATCAGTGTTTTTACATGTGTTTCAATAACTCAGTTATTCACAGAAACCTGATCTTCGCACACGCGTTCAGCGGCCATGGGTTGAAGTGCTACAAAATACATCTCCAGAGCCAAAAGCAACATCTATGTTGATGAGTTAAACATACAGTGCTGAACTCAGCAATACAATCTCGAAGGCAGTAGGGAAATACGTTAACAGTAACGTGCGTTACATAGTCTGATTATTTTTTAAAGGAACAAGTAACCCTAACACAATACTTATCTTATTGAAGTAAAAATACCAGTGTTATTATGATTCCAGCAGCACTGGGTGTAAGGCAAGAAGTACACATCCAGGTCCTTTGCAGGGCTCAATGACACAGCCATGCAAAAAAGAGTTTGCTGCATGCAATCTGGTAACATAAACCTATAAATAAGGCATCAATTTGACTAAACATATTTATAAAGCAGAAGAAATTTCTAACAGGTATCATTCTTATTTTCAGATTCATGGTGGCCAATGATGATGTTTAACCCAGAAAATTATTTGCCCATGTAAACCAGGCTTCTGCCTTAACCAGGTTATTCACCGTAATCCAGTAATGTGTGAGTGCATGCAAACTCATTCAGTTAATCTAGAATGCTGAGCTATGAAGTGCTTTCATAATATTCTCATTATAGTCAACTAATGTACCTCTTTTTTTATTATTTTTTAATGCATGTGGGGTGTAAATCCAGCTGAAGTAGTGACACCACACATGTGCACATCTAACTAGACTGGGTAGCAAAGCAATGTAAAATCAGGTGAAGTACTCGTATAGTACAAATGTGTGAAAGTTATGTGCATGGCTACTACACCTCTGTGATGAAATGCTGGACTTGCAAAGCATCATGGGGCAATGGGGGCAAAAAGGTTCATCTAAGCCAGCCACACAGTGAATATTCAGGAAAATATTCAACAAATAAGGTTACCGGCAAATTTCACTGATCAAAACTAATTACAATGCACTGTAATTGGTAACAAAGAGTTCTTTTATACTAAAGGAGAAAACCAGAGTTCCCAAAAAAATCCATATGTTATAGAACGAAAATACATCCTCTCTATTAACCTATAAATCAACTCAGAATCACAACCATTACCGAGAGTAGGACAATGTCAGTGTTTCCTGCTGTTGTGCCACTAATGTAGTAGCATACTATATATTCAGTAAATATTAATGATGTTCAAACAATGTCATTAATAATATCATGTTTGTTCAATTGAAACCATAATGTATGTTACATTATACACATTAGGTGAAATTAGAGATGCTAAAACACAAAGGAAGACGCTAAATAATGTGGATGCATACACAAATATTCCCAGCCCTGCTTCATTTACCTGATCAAGACAGGTTCAAGAGGGGCTATGGCCTATCCCAACCTCACTTGGCACAAGTGGGAAACAACCCTATCATGGTGCAAGTCCATCACAGGGGCCACTCACGTACAGACCCTCACACACACACTCTGGAGTGCCAACTTACACACACATCTTTGGGGATTTGGAAGAAAAACCTGACAAATGTAAGTTTGAGATGATTTATTTTGCTATCATCCTTTCAATACCAGGTAGTTATTTAACTGTTTCAAATATTTATTAACTAATAATAGAGGAATTTAAAGAACAAAGTTAAAATATTTTCTTACTCCCTGCTAAAATAACCTACAATCTGTTTGTGGCAAAATTGTTTGTAAAAGTCATAAGGTTTTCCATTGTTGACCTACAAACAAAACAATGGCAAGCATTAAGTCATGAAAGGTGTTTTCAAATCTGGAGCTTCTTAACAATTTATTAGAAAAACAAACAACTACCTTATTTTTATTTTAAAAAAATGTTAAAAAAGAAAAATGAAAAAATAGAATCCAAGCAAAATAAACAAAAGAGCCATTTTTCTATGCAGCTGGGGGTTTAAAATGATCTTTCTTCAAATTATAAAATGTGCAACAGACAAAAGTATAACACATTTTGGTTTACTAGCTTTAATTTTTTTCAAATGCTTTGGTGATGGAAAAATTATTTTATTAAGTGTCTAATCATTAGCAAATGCATATGCTACCATTTTTAATGGGATTAATAGTGGGGGGCTGCAAATTCATTTTCTATCATTTTCACTGCACCTCACAGATAATCTATGATTTTACTTTTTAACACTTTTATTGCTGTTAATTATCAGGGCTTTCTTAGCCAGTGCCACCTAATTATGCCCATTTTGTCATGGCTTGGCTAGGCCTTTGTCAAGCCCAGAGCAACCCAATTATAATCTTTAAAAATCACCAAACACTGGCATTTTCTTACACATGTTCTGGTATTAAAACAAGCTCAGCAGGGGGACTCATGTTTCAAACCTTTTTTTTAATTACTTAATCCTTTCACTAGTGGCATATAATTTTACAGGTACAGCACTTCTCTAAATCAGACTTAATTACTGTTCACAGAGTCGAATTTCAAGGTTTTCCTGGGTGTCTCATCATAGGCCACGGTTCAATAGATTCTAGGAGAGAAAAATGATTGGTAAAAAATCAATCTTTCTTTCTTTCTTTCTTTCTTTCTTTCTTTCTTTCTTTCTTTCTTTCTTTCTTTCTTTCTTTCTTTCTTTCTTTCTTTCTTTCTTTCTTTCCTTTTTACCAAAACCAAAGGGCCTAATGCTACAGTATGTGTATTTTGCTCTTGGCTCTTTTTGTGCTCTAAAGAAAAGTTGCCTATTTTAACAATAAAATTCAGTGCCAGTCAATTACACAAAAAGGACTGCTCACAGTTAAAGCATGGAAAGGCACACAAAAGCTTGTAAATGCTCATAAACAAACTGTTTGCAGAGGCCAGCGTTCAGCTTCTTTTATTTGCAATGTTACATTTAATTTCCATTTGGATTTACGTTAGCTTTTTTCTCTTTGTTATTCTACTAGGTTTCAAATACAATAACTTTTTTTTTCGTTTTTCTGGCTGTCACAACCTCACACATCTACCAGTTGTCAAAATCAGTTATTTTGTTTGACAGATCAGACTTGTCTACATGAGATGAAGTCTAATTGCTAAACAGCCCTTAAATGTTGCATATACATTTCGATATACTGTACATCTTCTCTTATTTTGTTTTTATTTAAGACGTAAATCTGGAGCAGGGGGTTGGCTGTAATCTTCCAGAAACGGAAAACAGAGCATGCTTTTTTCTTTATTGGAAAGAAAAAAAAACATTATAATTGACACATTTCAACTGAAACGTAATAAAGATCCTAATTATTTTAAGTGGAAGCACATAACATATGTAGCGCTGTATTTAATCAAATGCAGAAAAAAATGCTTTATGTAATAAACGTGTGTACAGAGTACAGAAAGAAAAAGAGCCTTTTTAAGTATTTATAAAGCAAAGACTCGGTTATTACGCAGTGCTATGGTAATGGTATGTTTTGCTAATTTCAGATGTGTATTAAAAATTGCTTTTTAAAAATTTGATAGAGTGTAACATTAATAAGCTCAAACATTCAAAAGCACGCAGAAGACAGGAATCAAAAGCGACACCAGAAATGCAGGAATTTATATTAATCATATCCGATGCATATACTTTTTTAGTGTTGTTTTAATTACTTTTTTTTTTTTGTTTGTTTAGAATCTACACTTGGCAGAGACTTCCATGGCTGTGTGGTGATCCTTTATTCCTCCAAATAACGACACCCTTGGCCATGCTACAAAGTTGTTTGGTTCTAGTTAACAGTTTTGCTAATAAGTGATCACTAAAGATGTGGCGGCTGGCGCTCCCTAAGGGGAGTTGGAAGAGACGCAATCCCCCCTTTCTTTTCCTTTCCAACCATCTTTGACATTCTGTCTTAATACTTGATGCTGCCACGTTTACAGCTCTTTCAAATACAAACTCTAATTGTGCACTTAATTGCAGGGTTAGGAAAATAAAAAAAGGACGCCGAGTCCCTGTCTTGAGCAAATCATCTGGCATCAGGCTGGAAAGAGTTAACAGCTGGAAATAAAATATCAGATATGTTTAGCCTCCAGACATCCATTAAAGTGCAGAATGCTGTTTTCTATCACAGATTATATGCCAGATGTTCAAACTATCTCTAATCATTGCAGATGTAATGGAGTAGAATGTTGCAGTTTGTGACTTTACTGGCATTAATTCTGTATACTGCACAAGGGAAAAGATTTTAAATATATAATTATACGCCATTAATACTCCAGTTTTATATCCTTTCAGCAGAACATAACTTAATAAAAAACAACCATTAACTGCGTGTTTTCTTTTGCACCATTCATTCAACAGCATTTTTTTTTCCTGGAATAGAGCCTGTAGTGTAAATGTACTTTTAGAATAAAACTAAAGCCTTAAAGTGCAGTCGAGTTCAGTAAATAGCTGTATAGTGAATGCAAAAATTCAGGTGGCTTCCTAACGTAAGAAAAGGCCACTCTCCTTTTTTGATTTTGCATTTCCGATTTTAGCCACATTTCAGCATCCTAGCCATCCATTTCTCTCTGTGACCCTTCCTCCTTTTCCAGGGCTCAGTACTAACTGCATCATCCACATATTTAATTTCATATTTCCAATATGTCTACACCATAGTGATTCTGTAAATCCTCAAAAACTGCTCAGTTGATCTAACATTACAAACAGATATCCTTACATTTAAAAATGCATACACAAGAGGGAAAGAAAGTATATTTTTGACCAATGCTTTCTTTCATTGATTAAATATGAATCAGACATCATGGGGGGTATGTTTTACACTGCTGATCCACTGGCTTGTAGGATAATGGCATTCCGTAAGTGCTAAGTAGTCACAAGGTCAGTTGAATTAGATCGGAGAACACAGCCCCGCCAGAGCTTGTCTCCTTCACCGTCCCCTTCAGCGGGCTCGAACCACCCAGTGTGCAAAGCATTACTCCTAGCCTCCATTCCTCTGACATTTCCCAAGTGACACAACTCATTTAGGCACTAATAAGTAGAAGCAGAGAAGGTGTGATTATATTAGAAATGCTTTCTTTTGCAATTTCTGTACAAAGACACTGGAAGATATTGAAAATGCTGCATCCTTTTTTTTTTCTTAACAAAGCTTGATCTATTTTTATAGACATGCACTTTACAAATACAAATAGTTTCCCCAAAAAGAGCATTAACCCATTCACAACACATTTGCTTATCACATTTGCAGTCACAGATGGCAGACAGCATAGAATGATGACCCTTTGTATAGCACTCCTTTATGCAAAGTACCAAAGCGACTTCGCAGTTTACAGGCATTTTTACAGAATGTCAATATTAAAATTGTGATAGGTTAAAAATGAGATAATAGCAGTAGCTATGATTTTGTGGTGCAGCGTTAGAATTTGCTTGACATGATTTCAAATGTGGCAGGATATCTCATTGAACTGCCCAGTTGATGATGTTTCAGTGTATTTTTAAATAAGAAACAAAACATCATAACAGGACACAACTAAATCAAACAAATGAAACTAAATTTGAAACAATAGAATTTCAAAGCAATCATGAAACCCTCACCCAACAAAGATGGCCATATGACAGCCTAAATCAGTCTAAATAATTCTTTACATAGGATAAAACAGCAAATAAATAAGTTTAGTACAGACCCGGAGAATTACATTAAGTTCTGAAACAATTCTAAACATATTCTCATAAGGAGAACTATATATTTCCTAATTGAGATCATATAAATTTTTGCTTTCCCACTGAATTATACAAAGTTTACTGGGGCTGTTCCAGGTAAGCAAAATAAAAAATACACTTTAGTATATTTCTAAGTGTAATAGGTGAACTCTCTCAGGCTAAATGGATGTGGTTCAAATTGTTTTGGATTGTCGTTGCAAACAACAGTCTACTACTTAGTCCCAGGTTAGATTGCACGCCCAATAACACCAGCACTTATCTGTGTTAAGTGAATGAGTTTCATCCCTTATGTGATTGATCAATTATGAGCTTGTGTTTAGACTTGATTGATCATTAACACCTTCTAAATACTTGGAAATAAGCCATTTCCATCAAGAACTGAGGAAGTCGCTTAGATAAGCGGCAAAACATTTTTTAAAAAAAGAAATAGATGTCCAGGTGACGAGAATAATTTAACTCTTGATTTTCAACTCTGCAGTCTTTAGTTTTCTGGACTTCTCCTTATCCAGGTATAGAATCAGGAACAGTATCAGTAGTAACCAATGATGAGGTGAAACCTATAAATATTTAAATTATTGTGGATTTTATTTTATTATCCTACAGCTTAACAACCTTCTATTTTTTTGAAAATCACTGAATACAAGTAATGCTGTCAATTAACCATTGCCTTAACCTATACTCTGAAATATCTACATATTGTTGCATGGGTGCACATAGGCAGCATCTACCAGGTTTGGGTAATGTAATACCCCCAATCACAAGCCCTTCAGGTACACCCGACTGCTAATGCCTCCTTCTTTATTGTCCACAGACTGGAGGATGATTCTCGTAATGAGCATTGACATCACTGCTGATTTTTACATGGAGGTCTTGTTCCTTCTGACTTGGTACCATTTAAGGAGTGACAGCAATCGCTGACAAAATGGTTTTGTATTAAATGGGGTGCCTGAATAAACCCCAACCCCTTTACAATCTCCCTCTTGCTTTGTATTCTACAATACACAAATATATATATATATATATATATATACAGTATATTTATATAGTATATACATATATATATATATACATATACAGTATATTTATATATATATATATATATACAGTATATTTATATATATATATATATATATAGTATATACATATATATATATACATATACAGTATATTTATATATATATATATATATATATATACAGTATATACATATATATATATATACGCCGTGGCGCAACGTTAGGGGCATCGCCTCTGGCGCTGACGTCCGTGGTTCGATTCCTGAGAGGGAGTGCAGTGGAGTGTGTACACCTAATGAGCCCAGAATGAGGGCGAAACACGTGTCGTGTACTCTTTGCATTTATTTCAATATATATATATATATATATATATATATATATATATATATAAGCTGTGTAAGCCTGGACTGTAAAAAGCGCAGGGTCCTAGAAACTATTAAACTTGTCAGAAAAAAAACTGAAATGTAGAGATGTCAGGTAATGGAAAGGAGCTACTCTGGGCATCTCTCTCCTAGGAGGTTTTGATTTGCCGATGTGCTCACATCGTTTGTGTATTAGCGGCTAAGCGACTGTCTTTCTTTGGAGGTTTTGTTTTGCTGATGTGCTTGCCTCGCTTCTATAATAGCAGATAAGCGAGTGACTCTCTCTTTGGATGTTTTGCTTTGTCGACGTGCCGGCCTCGCTTGCGTATCCTCAGAGGTGGAGCCCTTAGCCCGACTCCACCTCTCACTTCCAGGCCAGACAGACACACACACTTCCATGCGTAGATGTTTATGTATCTATATACAGTATATATATTCTCAAACCCACTTAACCCAAATTCATGCTCACAGGGGACCATAGCCTTTCTGGCAGCACTGGTAGCATTGTAGGAAACTGCCCTTGGCAGTTAACCAGTACGGCACAGGGTGGCATATCACACACCCACACTCACATGGAGCCAGTTTAGAATCTGCTAATGTATCTTCCACATTGTTGGAATTGTTATATAACAGCATGGATTTATTCCCTGGTTTATGTTTATTTCCTGTTTTTATTGTTAGTTTTGAATGATTATTTTTCATGTTTTGGTGTTATTTCTGTTAGATTTGTTTATTATTTGTTACAAGCACCTTGAGAATGGGAAAGGCACTATATAAATAAAATGTATTATAATAATTATTATTATTATTTGTACTTTGTCCCTTTAAATATCTGTTCATTACTTGTGTTCTGACATTATAACTCCCTCTGGGTATGAGTTACAAGGCAGAACTCAGGAGTGGTACAATTAAAGTGTGAAGTGGGAAAGAGTCTGAGCATTTGTGTGTGTGTGTGTGTATTTACTGATTTCTCTGACATTTTCAGATTTTTTTTGGGATTTTTGACTTCAGACTGTACTTTTGGACATAGTTGCTTTGCATTGCCCTTTTGGGGAGCTCCTTTTTGCTCTTTTGAGCCATTTTGTTATGTTTTCTAATTTAAAAAAATAAATAAATACTCTAATTTACAACGATTCTTCACGTCTCTTCACGCCAGAGTTTTTCACGGATTCTCTCCCTTGAGAGGCATCTGGGAAAATTTTGAGAACATTAAAAGCATTTTGAACTTTAAAACCAGTTTGTCTATTTTTGGCCTTCTTAGGCCAAAGCTTGTAAGTAATAGTTGAACTAGCATGCATGGTGTGAGGCCCTTCTGGGCTGGGCAGTTAAGATCCTGGACTGAGCCTCCCTTGGAGTTGGAGACTCCCTTATCATAACTGGAATGGGCTGCAATTTGACAACTCTGCTCAGCTCCAAAAGCTACTGGTATCCCTACACCACTGAAACTACAGTAGTCTTTAAAGATCTGTGTCACTTGATGCCTTAATGGGGCAGCAGAGTAGCATTTACTCCAGATCAGATTCTGCTGTATAACTATTCATCATTTTTATTTGATGTACTCTCAACTTCTTGAGTATAATAGTCACTTTCTCAACTACTTGAGCACTTATGGTAATTTTCCAACAAACACAACATGTAAAGCAAGCTCTCGTCTAAATTAGATAAAATTACATTCCAAAAACTCAGTTGGATTGTTACGTTTTTACTGCAAACATATAAAACAGCTACTTTAATTTTTATGAGCATTTTATCTAGACCTCTTGTAATGTAAATTATTAGGAGTTTGACAAAAAACACAACTTAGACATGTTGGAAACATGCAACCTGCACAAGCAAATGAACTAATCCTCATGTGGGAAAAAATCCTGCATCCTTCTTCAGCTGCTAAACTTGCAAATGTGATACAAAATTACATTACCAAGATAAATTTACTAGCATCAGGAATAAAACCGTCCTGTGTCTTATGTATATCATGGGCTTAGAAAGAAGCAGGAAAGATAACCAAAGACCACACTCAACTACATAAGCATCTTTTTCAGTTATTATCAGGAAAATGTTACTCGTCATTCAAAATAAGAGCACTAGTCATAAGTACAGTCCTGAAGTGGTCATCCTTTTCAGTCACAATCTTTTTTACTCTTCCTGCCAAAAATTAGCATAACATAAAATCCTTAAACCTGCTTAATCTAATTTAAGGTGATAGGAAAAACTGGGTGCAAAGTAAGAAATAGCCCTGGACAGGGTGGCAGTCCATCGCAAGGCCCACTCTCACACATACATTTACACGAGAGTCAATATTACAGATGACAATTAATTTCACCTACCTATCTTTGTGGATGATAGACGAAAACCAGAATAAGCAGGTAAAACTCCATGCAGACAGGGAAAGAACGTCGAACCAACTTGTTTTTACTGTGGTAGGACTTACACAGTGTTGAGTGCAGTTCTTAATTTCCAGTATTAGCTTAGGTATTAGGCATTTTTATGTATAATGTAATATTTTCATTCAGTGCAGATGCAAATAATGTTGTGGCAATATCACACATTGTATATTTTGCTGTTAATTTTATGTTACTATTGATATATTTATAGCTGTAACAACACAAGAAATTTCTAGCAACTATTCTGAAAGGCAATACAATCCATTCATTCATTTCTACAAGCACTGACACATTCACTCATAACATAACATTCTCAAAACATCCAAATTAATTAGTCAGTCATTGTCCAACCTGCTATATCCTAACACAGGGTCATGGGGGTCCGCTGACGCCAATCCTAGCCAATACAGGGAGCAAGGCAGGAACAAACCCCGGGCAGGGCGCCAGCCCACCGCAGGACACACACTCACCTACACACCAAGCACACACTCGGAACAAGTTAGGATCGCCAATGCACCTAACCTGCATGTCTTTGGATATTTTATTTTATTTCAGGTACTTATAAATTGTACTTTGATGAGCTGTAAGAAACCTCTATAGTTGTCACCTCAAGCAAACATTTAATGCCCTAAAAGAAAAAAACAATGTAACTTCATGTTTTGCTAATTATTGCAATGTAATCTGACACAATGTTCTTATACTACTAGTTCTACACTGCTTGATATACTTAATCAATACAAATACAATTCAATTACAATTAAATAAAAATAAAAAACAACTCAATAGTAAAGCCCTACTTCATCTGGTATGCCAAGTAAATTTACATAGTGAAACACTTCACTAAGAGCATCATAACAAGTCACTGTAATAAACACATGAAATTAGAATTCACGCTTACATAAGATAACCAAGTAAATTACAGGCTATTTCAGGAATTTTAACTCACAGATGCAGGTAAATACTCAAACACTAGGGACAGACTCCAAATATCCTGCCATCAAGTCAGAAATACAGGAAGAAACATTCACAGGCAATTTTTAAAAGGAAATCATTGGCGGAATGATAACTGGCACCAAAACGGTTGATGAAGAAGGGTTGGATTTAGTGTTATGATGAATGAAGCCTCATGAGCATTTCTACAATATAGAGAGAGTTTCATATAGTAAAATCAAATCAGTTAAGCATGCATTTAGCAAACGATGACAAAGCCGAGTTTAGCTGAATTCCTTTTCTGCACAAATTCCTTTCACTGTGTGACTCTTCAGCTCCTAAGTTTCAGCTAGAAATATTGTCCTTCATATTATGCCAAAACTTCAAAAATCTCCAAAAAGAAACCAAGCTTTAGTATATATGAGATCACACCAATACATTTATTATTAACTTCTGGTGTGGATTTCCAAAATCTCTTCTAAACACAAACATACAGTACAAGACTAAAATAAGACAACGCCTAATATAGTTATAGTAACAGACAGATAAACATTGGCACCTACATGTTAAATGGTATGGATATCATTCTGGTCTTGTCATATACATGCAGATTGTTCATTACAGGAATAGTTATTTAAATGCACTTAAAAATGATCACTTTTATCATGGTGCAATGATTTAGCAAGACATCAAATACTTAATTTACTTAAATAATTTTTTTCTTTGAGCTTTAGGATTATTACTTTAAAACAATGTTAAATCTGAACATGAGAAAATTGGTGTAATGCAGAGTCAGTATTTGAAGTATAACAACATAGCAACACATGAATGTAATTCACTCAAAACAGTAAAGCAACAAAAGTCACCAAAATCGTAACATAAGAATCAACTCTCCCTTACTAAAATGAAATACCAGTAAATATAAAAATATAAAAAAAATAGTACTAACAATAGAAATATATTTTAAAATATAAGGGATGGTCAAAAAGTTTCCGCACTTTTATATTTTTGTTGGAAACGGTGAAGGTGGGAGGGGTGGTAATTGGGCATTAAAAAGTTGGTATGACACTGGGAAAATTGCATCACAAAGGAAGGTGACTATGTAGAAAAGTGATGTAATTTGTTTTTGAAATTCTTAATAAACAGAGTTTTAAAAAGTGCAGTAACGTTTTGAAAATCCCTTGTATATTAGAAAATCCTTTAAGAATAAATATATTACAGCATTCTGCAGCATGCTAAAATGCATTGTTAGAAATGAATATTAATTTCAAATTTTTGTATATTCCAATAGATTTTTATAATTTTTTTTTTTTTTTAGTATATGTTAAAATACCCAGAAAAATGTATTGTAAAATACATTTAAATATATATTGTACTGTATACGTATATATCTTAATACATTATTCGCCTGCCTCCTCACTCACTCACTCACTCACGTCCGTCTGAAGCCGAATGCGCAGTTGCCTTCTTCGCAGCTGCCCGAAAAACCATACAAGACCAACATCCAACCGCAACATCGTGGCAGGCGGCGGATTTACGGCCGCAAAAATTCAAAGAGAAAGGCAACTTCGATTAAAGCTCTAGAGGCCTGAAAGGCGATTTCGACTACAGCTCGAGGCCTAATTACGCATTCATTCAATACACCTATATCAGGTTTGTGGTGCTTATACTTATTACTATTCCATATTGTACTGGAACATTCATCATTCAATATTATACTATAGGCCTGGAAAATTCATCAACTAACAGTACAAGCCTGTACAGTAATGAGTAAAGCGGACTACAATCATTACAAAACAACTTCTTCATTACTTATCATTTGTTCTTCATACACTGCTGACACAAACTCGTGCCCATTTCATCTTACATTATCGAAACGGGCTCTTTGTCTAGTATATATATATTGTGACAGATGTCTGAAGACATTGCACCACTGGGACGCCGGAAGACAGGAAAGACCGGGAGAGGGACAGTATTTTCCCTGGAACGTGACAGGGCAGCCTTCCTGGGTTGCATGGGGGCCACGGAGCCGGGATGCTCAACCCTGTGAAAGGACATGGCCACTGCCAGAGGGCGCCTGGACAGCTCCAGAACGGTGGTCGACAGCACTTCTGCCACAGCAGGAAGTGCTGTCAGAACAGGAGTGTCTGAATCAGCATGCAGCACTTCCGCCACACCCAGAAGTGCTGCCGGATGCTAATCAAGAAGCACCTGGAGCACTTCCGGGTGCTGTATGAAGGAGGCCACCGCACCGCTAGAGTCGGGAGGGAGAAGACAGGAGCCTGAGCAGAAGGTGGCTGAAGACTTAGAAGAGAAAGAGACTGAGTTGGCCGGTTTAGGCATTATGGTGCTGTTTGTCATATTTAAAGAGAACAAAGCGTGTGTATTCAGGCGGGTCTCTTACTATATATATATACCGTAAATATATATATATATATATATATATATATATATATATATATACTGTATATATATCGGTATGTGGTGTGATGCAGTGGTTGAGGCTTTGGACTTCAAACCCTGAGGCTGTGGGTTCAAATCCCACTATTGACACTGTGTGACCCTGAGCAAGTCACTCGACCATCCTGTACTCCAAATGGAAAAAAGAATCAATTGTATCTCAAATGTTGTAAGTCACCTTGGATAAAGGTGTTGGTGAAATAAATAAATGTTAAAATATTTCAAGATACTGGCCATTTTTGTGTATTTTCAGTATATTTTAAAAATACATTAACTTGGCATTGAAAAAAGTCATTCAAAAGATACCTGATTGGTGTTTGTTATATTGAGATATATTCATTAGCAAAACACACTGTGACACAGCACAGTATATAAGTTAATATTAACCAATTCAACTAGTAATAAGACTATAGCTTGAAGCCTGTTTATGCTGCTGGAGCTTCTGACTTAAAATTATTTTCAGTGAGTTACGCGTTCAAAACAAACTGGAATCACTGGGAAGACTGTGTTTAACTTTTTTTCCATTTAAAAAAGCTAAGCATGTATGACATGGCTGTGGTCTGGACATAAAGTATCACATGTCTTAAACACAGCATGTTTGGAAATCTGTTTGTTATAGACTGTTGACGAAATATATTTTTCATTATATTTTAGATATAACGTTACAAATATATATTTGAAATATGTAAATGTTACATTATATTGAAGGATACATCAACATGTTTCTTTGGGTGTATTGCAGTATATTTGTTTTTCATAAGAGCAAATAATATTTCCTTAGGTCAGGATAACCATTCATCCTTCCATCCATTCTAAACTCTCTTAAATGTGGCTAAAATATCCATCCATTTTCCAACCCGCTGAATCCGAACACAGGGCCACGGGGGTCTGCTTGAGCCAATCCCAGCCAACACAGGGCACAAGGCAGGAACCAATCCCGGGCAGGGTGCCAACCCACTGCAGGACACACACAAACACACCAAGCACACACTAGAGCCAATTTAGAATCGCCAATCCACCTAACCTGCATGTCTTTGGACTGTGGGAGGAAACCGGAGCGCCTGGAGGAAACCCACGCAGACATGGGGAGAACATGCAAACTCCACGCAGGGAGGACCCAGGAAGCGAACCCGGGTCTCCTAACTGCGAGGCAGCAGCGCTACCACTGCGCCACCGTGCTGCCGGTGGCTAAAATATTTATAACCAAAACGCTGTTCATATAAACAGAAAAAATGCTAAAATGTTACCTTTCTTATAATATTCTTTTCCTTCATGTTTTTATGCATTTGTTTTCCTTTTGCAAGTAACAATTTTATCTTTATTTTTTCCATTGCAAAAGTCTTGAAACTTAACCTTATGACATGATTCTGTGTATTCAAATGCTACCCATTACCAAACACACTGACATCTGCATACACAGCACTAAGGAAGTGGTCAACAACTGCAATACTACAAAATGTGCCATAGTTCTATGTACCTATTACCAGAGCACTAAGATAGAAAACAGTTATGAATAACAGAACCAAATAATGGCAAATATTGTGACTGCTTAATCTGATAGGATCATGAAATAAAAAAAATTATTTTTATTTTACCAGATTAATGCAAAGATAACAAATGTTAAACGTTGTCAGGAACAGTGACAAACACATCTTTAAAATAACAAGATGCATCTAATTGAACTATCATTCTATCACTCGGTCTTTCACAATGGACATTCTCAATAGGCTTAAATTAGTCAGAAAATTTTTAAGGTGTGCTAACTCCAGGAACATGATCACCTGAAGGTTTGCTGCATGGAATATGCATTATCCACCAATTTGGGCAGGATAAGAGATAAACACCTAATAAGAAGTCAAGAATTAGAATAATAAAAGTACTGTACTTAGATTTCAACAAGGCAAAAAAAGGATAAGGAATAAATAATCCAGCAAATGATCACATAGCCCAGGCAAGCCTGACTTTAAAACCGCCATGTTTGCCTGCCTGTTGGTTCTTATTTTTGGACTGAAGTTTTTCAAGTATACGGGTGGCTGTCCCCAAACCTCTTTCTGTGTCCATTTGAATCCTTTCACAATGCTAATGTGTACTTTTTTTGCAGTAGTTGAAAGCCCTAGTGTTGGAGTACAGAATGCTATGTGCGTTCTTATTTTATTACCCAGACTCTCCATCATATAAATGCTGCACTACTAGCATTATGAAAGGTGATGTCAGGGGAAAATTCAAATCAACTCCTTACATCAAACGTTAAACAAAAATGGATAAAAATCTTAAGAGTGTTATAAAACCAACAGCTGCTTAGCCATGAATTTTTATGTAAACATTATTCCTTAAAGATTACTTTCTTCACACCCCCTGTATGTATATATAGATAGATAAACTCTTCATCCTTGTTCTCTCTGTAATTGTTTTTTTTTTCTTTTCTATGTGACTCTCACCTTTAGAAATCGATTACCAGTTGCTAGAGGTAGAGGAGAATTTCAAATTCTTGGGAACTGCTATCTCCAACACCATCAGACCACCTGTTGTGGTCAAGAAAGCCCACCAGCGATTGACTGTTTAAAAGTCCAGAGTATCACAGGAAGCTTCTTCTTCTTCTTTCAGCAGCTCCTGTTAGGGGTTGCCACAGCAGATCATCTTCTTCCATATCTTTCTGTCCTCTACATCTTGTTCTGTCACACCCATCACCTGCATGTCCTCTCTCACCACATCCATAAACCTTCTCCTAGGCCTTCCTCTTTTCCTCTTACCTGGCAGCTCCATCCTTAGCATCCTTCTCCCAATATACTCAGCATCTCTCCTCTGCACATGTCCAAACCAACGCAATCTCGGCTCTCTAACTTTGTCTCCCAACTGTCTAACCTGATATGACCCTCTAATGTACTCATTTCTAATCCTGTCCATCCTCGTCACACCCAATGCAAATCTTAGCGTCTTTAACTCTGCCACCTCCAGCTCTGTCTCCTGCTTTCTGATCAGTGCCACCACCTCCAATCCATATAACATAGCTGGTCTCACTACCATCCTCTAGACCTTCCCTTTCACTCTTCCTGACATCTGTCTGTCACAAATCACTACTGACACTCTTCTCCACCCATTCCACCCTGCTTGCACTCTCTTTTTCACCTCTCTTCCACAATCCCCATTACTCTGTACTGTTGATCCCAAGTATTTAAACTCATCCACCCTTGCCAACTCTATTCCTTGCATCCTCACCATTCCACTGACCTCCCTCTCATTTACACACATGTGTTCTGTCTTGTTCTTACTGACCTCCATTCCTCTCCTCTCTAGATCATATCTCCACCTCTCCAGGGTCTCCTCAACCTGCTCCCTACTATCGCCCCAGATCACAATTTCATCAGCAAACATCATAGTCCACGGGGACTCCTGTCTAATCTCGTCTGTCAACCTGTCCATTACCATTGCAAATAAGAAAGGGCTCAGAGCCGATCCCTGATGTAATCCCACCTCCACCTTGAATACATCCGTCACTCCTACCGCAGACCTCACCACTGTCACACTTCTCTCGTACATATCCTGTACAACTCTTACATACTTTTCTGCCACTCCCGACTTCCTCATACAATACCACAACTCCTCTCGAAGCACCCTGTCATACGCTTTCTCCAGGTCCACCAAGACGCAATACAACTCCTTCTGGCCTTCTCTAAACTTCTCCATCAACACCCTCAGAGCAAACATCCCATCTGTGGTGCTCTTTCTTCACATGAAACCATACTGCTGCTCACTAATCATCACCTCACTTCTTAACATAGCTTCCACTACTCTTTCCCATAACTTCATGCTGTGGCTCATCAATTTTATCCCCCTGTAGTTACTACAGTCCTGCAGATTCCCCTTATTCTTAAATATCGGCACCAGTAGACTTATTCTCCAATCCTCAGGCATGCTCTCATCCGGAGTATCACAGGAAGCAATGACCATTTTTTACTAATCTGTTATTTAAAGTATTTTGACCATCAGCTTAAACTTTTATTATGGCAATAATTCAAGGACAAAAACAGTCAGAAAGAGAGGTATACATTTAAAATCAATGGCCAATTTTGAACGGTGGTTTCATTTACTTTTGCAGTCTGAAACAAAACAATTTAAGATCTTATATGGCCTTTCATATGTTTCCCATCCCTGTTCATACTCCTTCTGTGTGGCAAACAGCTTAGTTTAATCAAGACCGAGATCTTTTCCAGAAAGACAGATCCTGTATCTCAAAATAAATTCCATTTTACTATAGCAAGCACCAGAGAATTCCAGAACACTGCATTTCAATTGGCTCATGGAATCCCGGATTGGTTGATCCAGATTAAAAGATGTTCACAGCAAAATTTTCAAGCTTTTCTGAATCTAGCAGTGAATAGCCAATCAATCTCAGACTACAAGTCTGAAAAACAGAAGGAACACCCTTCATGCTAGCAGAGCAAGAGGTGCTTGTGGCAGTGCATGAAGAGTATCGGCACATCCAACAAAAGAGGAGCAACACAGCAGCAGCTTCTAAGGAAAGGGAGACAAACTGGTGGAATTTCACAGAAAGAATGAATGCATAATACAGTTAATTAGTGAAATTCTTGTAAATTTTTTGTGGTAAATTGTTTAATGTGCAAAATGTACTTTTTAATGTAATGTAAATACTAGATGTAATATAGTGTAAAATATAATATTAAGTATATATGGCTATAAATTATAATATATAGTTGACATTTTTGTATATTGTTGCATATATTAAAATATATTAACCTAGAATTGAAAATATCATCCAATGGATATCTCTCTCTCTTTTTAATATTAAAAAATATCTTAGTACAGTTGCATTGTGATACAGAGAAAATGATAAAGTCCTCAGTACATTACTTTGTTTGTAAACTGTAACTAAAATTAGGTGATTTCAAATAAATTGTATCTAAACACGTCTTACAAATTCATTAACATATGATTCTTTAACATATATTTTAACAAATGCCGACTTATTTTAAAATGTTGCTTTGTATTTTGATAACAATCTACAAGTTTTCACTAATAAAACATTTCTTTAAGGACTGATATTTTAATATGTCAGGCCTCTTTATAGTTAAAAATGTTGGCCTGACTTTAGTTATGTTAATCTGCAGAAACTAAAATTGAAGGAAATACACATTAAACTATTTTTGCCAACAACTTGAACAAGTGAAGTAACCAAATAGATTAGAGAGTTTAGTGTCTAGAGTCAAGAAGAGCCTAAAATGTTGCATGCCTTATACACAACATACTTGGAAATATGATTGCTACAATATATTAAGAGGAACATATGTTTAATTATAGTACAGATTTATTCTTAAAATATACACTTGAAGAGCGGCAAGGTGGCCGCAGTGATAGCGCTGCTGCCTCGCAATAAGGAGACCTGGGTTCGCCTCCCGGGTCCTCCCTGTGTGGAGTTTGCATGTTCTCCCTATGTCTGTGTGGGTTTCCTCCGGGTTCTCCAGTTTCCTCCCACAGTCCAAAGACATGCAGGTTAGGTGCATTGGTGATCCTAAATTGTCCCTAGTGAGTGTGTGTGTCCTACAGTGGGCTGGCGCCCTGCCCGGAATTTGTTCCTACCTTGCTGGCTGGGATTGGCTCCAGCAGACCCCTGTGTTAGGATATAGCAGGTTGGATAATGACTGACTGACATATACACTTGACCTACCCATATTTTACATTATACTGAAATGTATGTTCATATGTTTTTCAGGTATATTGAAATAAATTAATTTTTAAAGGGTGAGTGTCTAAAATAGCTTTAAAAAGTAAGAAGAGGGCTAAATGTTATGGCACAGTTCATGTATCTCTTCCCAATAAATCAGATTGGCAGTAAGATGAGAACCTGCCCTAGATGCAAGGTTAGTCCATTAAAGTGCCAGCAGATAGAATGTTTCAAGAACATGCCATCAATATACTCCTCCACAAAGGAACCAACCAAGAATCAAATCTGCAGCAAGAAGGCATCAGTTCTACTGGTTGCACTACATGTCGGAACAAACTGTCTCCATTAAATGGATATCATGAACATTTGTTCAACCACTACATTCCAAGAAAAGACTTCACAAAGCACTTAGGAAACTGTGAATACATTAAGATATCAGACTCCTTTATCGAACATAACAAAAATGCTGTGCTGATATTCTCAACCTGTCTCTAGTACTTGTTCCATAAGGAATCATTTTACACATAACTTAATAGCTGAATAGTTGAATTAATTGCCTTCAAGCCCCCCATAGAGGGAATTTAAAATAATTCTGTGAGTAAAGGACTTTGCAGCTTTAAGACAAAAAAAAAATCTAGCCGAGATGAATTCATAGGCCTTATATACTGTGCTACATGACACAAATGCCAGACAGTAAGGAAGCTTTGGTCATATCATCTTCAGCCATGATAGACTATGCCACTAATTGACATTTTCATTAACGGCAAATTTATGTTCTTATTTCTGTCTGTGATAATGACCATTCCTTAGCAGAGCTGTAGTGTCTGCTAATGGACATGAAATAAGGGGGAAAAGTTATTTAATTAATGCAAAAACTGTAGCATTTCTTCCACACTTATTTTAGCAGCCAGAGCCTTCACAGCAGCTCTCTGCAGAGGGGTGTAGGAGTAAAATAATTACATACAATTTCCAGTGATTAAGAGATCGCAAGCTGATTTCACTTAAATCTAAAAACATTATTTATCTTGTAAAAAGGGTGCTGTGAAAAGCTCTTGAATCAAAAGCTATGATCACGATCGTCAGCCTCCATCAGCAGGAGCCACTGCATTAGAAATTCCAACCCTAGGAAACAAGTATCAAAAGGTTTGATTATTTCTGTCTTGTGTTTGCTCTCATAGAGTGTGGCTTTTCTTCATCCATAGTGCACGGCAAATGAGATTTTTTTTTTTTTGCTCAAAATTGTTAAGCCTGAATAAGACATATCCGTAGGTGATGCTGCCACGTCACTCATGACGCAATGACTGCATGCTTCATTTATAAGATACACATGACTGCAGCAAGTTAAGAACACCTACGAAAGATGAAAGTTGAGTAAGAACATTTTATTTAATGCATGAAATTGGAATTCCAGAAAAAAATGATTGTTTATTAGACAACATAGCTGTAGTTTTTAATATATATTTTTGCATTAGTTTTGCAAATGTTTATTACCATCCGCAAAGTAATTAAGCAGCTTTAGTACTGACTTTGGGTTGGTGTGCTAATACCATGCATTAATTTCACTAAATATGTTGTATGCATACATCTATTTACTATATGTGCTTTATGACTGGTCAAGCCACAGAGATTTCTAGCCCATTCTTGGAGCCTTAAACAGCTCACGAGGGGAATGTAGTCTGCTGCGGGACACAGTGAAGCACTCACCCAGTATCACAGTTAAGAACTGACATCATCCTCATTGAAACAACATGCCTTTAATCAGTGCTAGGAAGCTACAGTTCCCAGAATAATAAGTAAACAACGGCAGAAATTGTATAGGAATCATTTTTCTTTGACAAAATGAAGGTATGATAAAATAACAAATAATGGATAAAGCATGAACAAAATAACATAATACAGGCATGAAAGACTTGATAAGGAGTAATGCCACCCCTTTGCTTCAGAACAGCTTCAGTCATTCATGGAATACTGTAATACAAATTATGAGCTATGTGTATTGGGATACAACACCATTTTTGGTGAATAAAAGCATCCAGTTCTTTAAGAAATAAAGGAGGCGGAAATCAACCTTGTACTTTGCTCTCTAGAATTTCCCAAAAAGGTTCAATGACTTTTAGATCTGGTAAATGGGAAGGTCTTGGAAGCCTTTTGAGTTCATTCTGGTGTTCATGAAAACGCTCTTGGTTTAAATTATCAGAGTGTCTATGTGAATGATCATCCTGGAATAAGAAAACATCATGAGCGATCAGTGATTGCCCCATATTGTGCACTTGGTCTTGAAAAATGACCTCATATTAGTTGTGATCATGTATGATCATGTAGAATCATTATCAAGTATAATAACTCACACAAAACGGCTGCCCATACCATTATGGATTCCACACGCGCATTTAACAACTGGTAAAAGACATTGTTGGTTGAAATCATCCTTCCACTTTCTCAAAATATAAACCTGCACAAATGTAAGAAATCAGGTGAAAGATAATTCCTATTAAATCATATTGTCAGTGCTGAGTAGTCTGTTTTGTTGTTTCTGTGTGGTAACCTGTCATTAATTCCAGCTTTGTGAGGATCACCATGTACAGTTTTTGTTGAGACTTTGCACAGAGGTTCTGATTCAGTTCTATGGCAATATGTGGGATTTAACAACTGCCCTGTAAAGTGACAGTCTCTCCCTCTCCATCAAATTAGACTTCTGAAAATTGTTGCTCTTTGCCAATGAGGTTTGCCCATGTTTGGCATAGTCTTTCATTATTTTTCAGACTGGCCAATGATTCTACAATTTAGCATCAATTATTCATACTTTTTGGAATTTTCAGACTTAATGCTGAAAAATATGGCTTGTGACCCGTAAGGAAAATAACATGGAATTTTTAGTGAGAACTACGAGTTGGACGAGGGACAGAAAAAGGTTAAAAGTGGGAGATCAAAAGATACAGTCGACAACGGTAAGAGCCACAAAAATCAGAAAATCTAAATTTTAAGCAAAATGTAAATTAGCAAAAAAGAGTCTAGAATCTCGGATGAGGAAGTCAGCTTGCAGCAGACCTTTTAACCATCCATCCATCCATTATCCAACCTGCTATATCCTAACTACAGGGTCACGGGGGTTCTGCTGGAGCCAATCCCAGCCAACACAGGGCGGAAGGCAGGAAACAAATCCCGGGCAGGGTGCCGGCCCACTGCAAGACACACATACACATACGCACCAATCACACACGGGACAATTTAGGATCGCCAATGCACCTATCCTGCATGTCTTTGGACTGTGGGAGGAAACCGGAGCACCAGGAGGAAACCCATGCAGACACGGGGAGAACATGCAAACTCCAAACAGGGAGGACCCGGGAAGCGAACCCGGGCCTCCTAACTGCGAGGTAGCAGCGCTACCCACTGCGCCACCGTGCCGCCCACCTTTTAACCGGCCACGTCAATTACCTTAGGGTGTTAACAACCTCTGAGGAAACACTCCTGACAATGTGCGGTACAGTCCTGATGACAACTGTGGTGATAGGCAAGCCAAAACAAACCAAAAAAATTCTACAACTAATAAAGTGAACAGTAAAATGAAAAATTTCTGAAATTAATTTTCTGACCCCACCAAAGCAAATATAAGATCACCCAAACCATACAAGTAAACATATAAAAATACTAATAGATACCAAATCAAAACACCATTTTTTTGCATACAACTTAATTTGACCCTGTAACTTTCTAAATGTGATTAAGTTGCTTCAAAGGTAAACTCCTTTTCATGTGGTGATTCCATTATTTCTTCTATCCCCAGGATTTATTTAGATGGAATCACTGTGTATATATAGTGCACAGTACATACAGCATATACTGTATTTCAATACTATACAACCCTTTTCAGTCCTGTACTGGAATAAGTGGGTTCTGCAACGCATTGATGCACGGAGACAAATGGACAGTTACATATTTTATAAAAGACCAGTAACGGCGCTTGAGCATTCATAGTTTTCATACTCTTTCTCTGTACATTTAGCATTTGTTTGCTCACAGGTTGATGCGCTTGCTGCTTCCTGAACAGCTCTTCTTTTCTCCACCCTAGTGGCCCACTTCTCCTCTTCTTCGTTGGCATCTTTTCGCTTTAAAACTGATTAAATCAGTGTTTATGTCGCAATTACTTACGTTTTCCTTAATTTTTCACTTAAGCTGGCACTTAAGTCTTCAATCTGCCTCAAGAATGATGTAAGATATGAAGAGGTAGGGGAAGTGACGGCAAAGGTGGTAGGGAATGAGAACGGCACCTGTATGCTTGCACCACATGGCCGCTGCCAAGAGCTGATTCTACAATAAAATAAAAGAAAAATAAAAAGAAAAATAACCTTGAAGGTCAATGATCACCGAATCATCAACGGATAGTAGATGTCACATAGTATATGTGCACCAAATTCAAGTTGATAGATTTAAAATCCTGTGCAGATAAATGGACAGCCACGGTAGCATATTATATAAGAAGATTATTAATATCAGAAAAGTAATTAACCAGCTTGAGTATTGACTTGCCCTGTGTTGGCTGGGATTGGCTCCAGCAGACCCCCGTGACCCTGTGTTCGGATTCAGCGGGTTGGAAAATGGATGGATGGATGGATGGAGTATTGACTTTGGGTTGGTTTGCCAGTTCCATGCTATAAAGTAAATAAAACTGTTTGTCATTATAAAGTGGAAGATTGTGGGTTCGGTTCCTCCCTGTGTGGATAGCGCTTTGAGTACTGAGAAAAGCGCTATATAAATGTAATGAATTATTATTATTATTATTATTATTAAAGGGAAACAAACATTATGCATAAATTATGGTAACATATATACTAATGGCATATTAACAGCCATAGTGCCATAGGCTTTTTTTAAAAGACTGTGTTGAGTGTCATCATTATTCATTTTTTATGCGTTTTTTTTGCATTAATTGATGAGGTGAGCAATCATTTTAGGGGTTTCTTTAGCCCTAGATTCAAAATCTTCCCCATTAGTTTTGCAATTTTCTTGTGTCTCTGTTAATTATTGTATACTGCTTAAGTTGCATCTTGGTTATTTATGATTGCTGATATTTTATCTTCCCATCACTAGGGAGGCTACTGTGTTGTTAGGGTGTACACTGAGAGGTCATGATTCGCGAAAATAACGCAATGAGTTTAAAACGTCACCCATGAGATAATTTTGTATGAAAGTTATGGATTCCAAAAAACCTTTTGACGCTTAATATTGTGATAGTTATTCTATCTGCTTCACTTGTTTTATAATGGTGATTCTTGCCTGCAAATTTTTTACTTTGATTTTTACTTTTCATTTTGGCTTTAACACTGTGCTACAGATCATATGGTTTTCTTTTATAACCCCTGTGCTGCTAGCTCGATATCAGTGCAAATACATTGCTTTGCTTTTGCTTTAACAGAGTGCTAGTTTGAATAATACCAAGCACTCATTTCAGCTTTCTTAATGAACTATTGCAATTTCTACATTAAGGCTTACATGAATGGAGTGGCCCTGTTGGTGTGGTTTCTACTTTTCAGGGCATACATATTGGTTCATTTCCTGGCTGGGATGCCTCCTGTGAAAGTTTGCATATCCTCCTTATGAGTTTCCTCTGGGGCCCAGGTTTCCATCCACAGTATACTGAAATAAATTACTATTAGGTGGACTACCAGATGCCCAGTGTTAATGAGTGTGGTGCAGACATATCTATGATTAGTGAAGGGCTCGAATGTCATCCATTGTTGATTCTTGACTTAAACCTACTGATATCAAGTTTTTTCTCTGCTTTCGACAATCAGCTAATAAATAAATCATATTTGGAAAGTAACACGAAAGGATTAAGTAAAGGTGAAAATGAGCCTTCCAACAGACAAAACATTTCATGACCAGAATTGGGGCTAAAGTGTTAGAAAGTATTGCTGCAGTCTAATTACATTTCCTGGTAACAAAGAAGTGTAATTTGCTGCAGTTTAAATTCTTGTAATCACATTACAGTTACTGACTTCTATACCATTTTCTTACTTGATTTACTCATATGTTTTTAAGCAAATAATAATAATGCAGGATATATGGAGTGAACAGGACTCAGTAAATGTCTTGAAAAGCATTTTGTTTCACGTAATGTCTGAGGAGGTGTGCACTGGCTTATTTGTTGTTCTTCACAATTAACACCGCAAATGGCCCCATTAGATCAATAAGTGTTCTTATGTGATGGCCACTACACTAGCAACTATTTTACAGTTTACCAACTACATGTTAGCAAGTGTTTAAATAGTTAAGCCAGTTTTATTTTTCATTATCAAACTTTATTTTTTTATTAATTCATTTAATGAGCTAAAAGATTCTACTTGCTAGTTATATGTTGGAAATGGAACAGGTCTAATGTAAGCAATGCTACTGCTGGTTTAACTGCTGAATTCACATTTACTGTTATTGGTTATTCTCCTTTAAAATACTGAAAGAATATTTGAGCATCAAACTTATAGTTTTTAGTTTATACTGCATATATGCTGCATAAGTTAAGAGAGTAATTTAAAAGTAAAGTAATTCATAGAGAGATTAGTTTTTCCAGGAAGTAAATTGTAAAGTAATCCCATTACAATTTAAGAAAGGTAATTTGTAATGGATTACTTTCCTTCAGTAATCACCCCAACTCTGTTCACTGGTCCTTTATTTTTTCCAACCCATTTATTTTGATCAAACGCTAACTTTATAGCACCAGGAAGAACATAGAAACCTACTTTATAATGGGGGCCAGTTCTTCATAAAGTGCAATTTAGAAATCTCAAAATTGAGACAATATGGAGAAAGAGAATATGGACATGGAAAAGCACTGAAGGAAGTCCAGGCTGAACTGAACCAAAACCAATTGCTGTGAAACTGTAATTGAACCTGATGTGATATCATGATTCCCATTCAATGGCATTTTTCTACTAAATGCTACAGAAAAGAGGAAGTTAGTAATGTTAGGATAACAAACTATAAAAATAAACAAAACCTTTTCTAACTTTCAGAATAAAATAAAACAATTAAAACAAAGGGACTGACATGGAAAGCAATTACACGATACAATATACACATGCACTAATCACGTGCTCAGTTTAATAAAAAAATGCAGGCATTTTTCAATATCTCGGGGATATTAGTGACGACCAAAGCCCATGCCAACTGTTCAGATGTCATAGAATTAATGACTACTGGGAAACTGTTATGGTGGCTCAAGTATTGCCTTTTTTAACCAAAAATCATTGAACCTATAAAAATTACTGGAAGTCAACATGTCTCAAAGAGCAATGCCAAAATATTATGAATCTTTATGCTCATAGTTTTTTTGGGGGAAGGAGTGGAGGCTCTGAGGCTAGGGATCTGAGCTAGCAATAGGAATGTTGCACGTTCAAATCCCATAAATGCCAGAAGTGACTCTACTCTGTTGGGCCCTTGAGCAAGGCAACTACCTGCAATTACTTTATCCTGGGTATGACGTTCATCTGCATCCAGCCTTGTAAGCAGGTCCTCTAACTTACAGGGAAAACTTGAGGGTTGGTGGCACACTCCGTTCCAGTGTGATGGCTGAGGTGTCACCCGCTGCACTTATGTCCCAATCCAATCACCGTGTGGCATGTGCAACAATGTGCTGTCAGTGCACACTCCCAACCTTAGTTTTTGGTTTTCTGAAAATTTCACTGTTATATTTTTAGATTTTTTTTTTCCTTTCTGTTTAGAATTTTTACCAATTATTCTAGCTATGCCATTTTGTTTGTTATATTTTAGATGGTTGATGTTATTTTGCATTTTGTAGTAATGTTATTCATGGTTGCACTGTCCACTGCCAGTCACATAAGACTATGCTCACATGAAGTATTGTGTCATATGGTCCCACCAATTGTTCACAGTTTGTCTGAAAGGTAGTTGAAGCAAGTGGACATCTGAATTTGAATGATAGCATCATTTCATCAATATACTGTAAAATCCATTTATAAATTTCTAGTGACTAGCCAGGTGCCTGATCAAAAATTAATGACTACAAAATAATAAAGGCTGCCACCTGTATGGTGGACAGAAGATCTTACATATAATAATAGAAAATAGTGTATTATTTACTTTAGCTTTAAAAAAAAACTTGGATAAAATATCTTATCACAGGGTCGCACAATAACACTGTAATTAGCCTGCAGGTTTATATCATGTGTCTAATTCTTGTTGGGGTGAAATCTTTGTGTGGGTTTCCCTGAATGTTATTTGATGTTAACAATATACACAACAGCAATTCACAACTGTCACTGTATTTCTCTTTTTGTCATATTTATTCAAAAAGCACTTATGCTCTCATGCCTGCAAAAACCTAACCTAAGTCTGAAGATGGATAAACTGTTATTGACATTACAAATTATTCACCATTTTTTGATTATTCAAGAGTGCTGTGGTGGCACAATAGTTAACCCTTCTGCCTCACAAGAAACTGTCCTGGGTATCAGTGTTTGTTTGGTGTTTGCATGGCTTTTTTCCATTTAATCTAATTTTTCTTTTCAGATCCATTTATTGATTTATTTTTTTAGGGTTTTAAATTGATTCCATGTCTTGATTACGAGTCAGCAGTTCTTACCGCTGCACCACCAAAGCGGTTGTATTAAGGGCGTGTCAATATCACACCCTAATGCAAGTTCTTTTTCTGCAGTTATATTCTTGAATAAAAGCACAGTTGTTTTGTTATACTTGTACCTTTTGTGAAAGTGTTTATTTGATATTTGGACTTCAGGCTTCACATATTATACACTTCATGTCAACATTTTGTCAATTATTACTAACACATGAAAAACATTTCTGTTTTAACGATGTGTGTACGTAGATTGTTATAGACACAGAACACACATGAAATACATGTATTCCAAATAACGAAATATTATTTACCCTATACAACTCCAGGTAACTCACACGCAGGTAAACAGACTTGAGAGAACTTGAGATAACTTTCTGCCCTTTATGCGTTGGTGGGGGGATGGGATAGCAGGCTGCGTATTGCTTGTATTGATCGACACATTTACAACACAAAAGATGCTGACGGAGAGGTGTGAGCGGATTTAAGGTGGGCCAAGATTACAAGTTTTTTCGTAGGCTTTGGTAATTCTAGTGTTAGTGTTCCATAAAAGGTTACTCACCAACTGTAAGTAGCAGGAATTCAAGATACTATGTGCAAAATAGTGTAAGCTATGTTTAAGCACAGAAAACCAAAGATTCATGATGCAAAGGTATTTTTTAATTAATTGAAGTTTAATATTGGGTTCCAGTAACATCGATGCTGGGGATGCTCTTCTTAATTTTTGCAAATGATTTACATATAGTTCAATAAATTTGCAATGAAGAAAATAGTTACATTACAGATAACACTAAATGGATTGCCAGATGCCTTGTAGTTAGTTTTCCAAAATTAAAATGTATTTACATAATGGAGACATTGGAGTATTATAGGTGTATACGTTCAATATTGTTACTAGTAAAGAGTACAGTTAAACTCTTACTTGCATGTGCTATTAAGCATGCAATACATTGGTGCTCTCCAGCGCCATGATCTAGAATCTTCACTGCCTTACCTGGAAACGTCTGTCTTCCTTACATTGAAAGCAATAGCATCATATGAGAGAGCCTTTGGAATTCTTATGGAGTCATCATTGTGCACTACCAGATATTCAGAAAAGTGATAAAAAGTCTAATAGGATGCTACATTATACTGCATAACTCTTTCTAGAATATAAAAGAAAAAAGATTATCTTAAAAAATAAGTCTGTATCTGATACACTGAATAGATAGATAGATAGATAGATAGATAGATAGATAGATAGATAGATAGATAGATAGATAGATAGATAGATAGATAGATAGATAGATAGATAGATAGATAGATAGATAGATAGATAGATAGATAGATAGATAGATAGATAGATAGATAGATAGATGTAGCAGAAAAGAATGTGCATTAGTGACATGCATAATAACCAATATTAGGCTTACCAGTGCAGTTGTTAGTCAGACTATGCTACAAAATGGTCAAATGTTGCTGCCTGTCAAGGGTAATTGGGAAGACAGCCAGTCTGGTTCTTGCAAGAATAATTCTATGGTAAGGGGAAGAGACAAGAGCTAGGTGAAGAACTTGTAAGTGGTTACTCAGACGTAATAGTAGGCCTGGGCTTTAAGGCCCTCTAACTGAAGGATCTGTGAGTTTAGAGTAAGGAGTGAGGCGAGAAATAGCAGTTCATCTTAAAAGGGAAAGAGAGGACAGTGATATCCGAGAGAGAGATTAAGGAAGTCAAAAAGAGCATATTGTTTGGTTCTTTCCTTGGGAATGGGTCATTCAGGGACCTTTATTTGTATTAGTAAGGTCAAGACTGGAATATGGATTCATTATTTTGCTATTATTGTGAATTTTGGTACTCCTTCTGGTTCTCCTACCTTTGTGCAATTATTTATTTTGCTAATGAATCACCTTGTATTATTTAATTATAGCTTTTGTGGTGTTATTCTGGTTTTAGAATAATCTCACAATTGCTCCTACAGATCACAATAGACAGATCGATAGATACTATTTTATTGATCTTTGTAGACTTAGTCTACAGAATAGCTAATGGAGGAATAGCAGGTCTACAGGGTTTGATCAGTTAGTTAAATGTCTTCATGTTAAGCAAACAGAGATTAAGAGGTGACATGATACAAGCAATTAAAATTATAGAGGGAGTATGTGCAACTGATGTTATGATCAGGGAAGCACTGTGAATCTGGCATGAGTGCAACGAACGCTGATCCTAGCAATGTACAATGACATGATTGATTGCCATTCTGAATGGTTATATAAGGAGGGCCACTCAATATCACTGAGAGGGATTTGGGAGAAATGCTGAGCAGATGAGGGTGATGGGGGCCAGACCTCTGAAGTAGGTCTGGATAAAGAAGTGTGGAACATTATCAAGTAAACAAGCTAGTTCACACAGTTGTGTAAATGGACTGATGGGTAACATGAATTTTTATTTGGTTCTTCTCTGTTTATGCAGTATTTTGTACAGATGGCTGGAAAATATTAATTTAAAAGATTTTATGTACTGTAGCACTCCTTTCAACAATTTATATATGGCTGCTTAAATATTAAGAAACTGCCTAACAGTTCTTTATTCTAAATAATTAAAATATACATAACCGTAACACTTTAGCATTGTTCATTAATAAGTAATTATGCCCTCATTAGTAAAATCATTAACTTATTTAACAAAATCAGACATCAGATTAACATTTTGACACAATTAGTACACTATAGAATGAATATGGATATATCAAAACAACTCCTTCTGCTGAAGTAAATTTCCCTTTGAATAAAATGTGTATGTTATTTCCCATACTATTACTTAGAATATATTAAAGATCTTCTAGCACCTTAATGTTTGCTGAGACAATGATATCTTGTATAACTTTTCAGGTGTCTTCGAAATGGTCAGTATAATACTGTTATATTTTCTTAATTTTCACATATTTTAGGAAAATGTTTTTAACTGTTCCTTACTTGGATATGTGAGCTTTTAATTTATTAATAGCAATCAGATGATTTTTGAAATATACTGTATAATGTACTGTCATTTATAGTAAGAAGTATTTCAAGTGCTTTTTGAAACAATGTCAATGTTTCCTGTTTTAATCAAGTAAAAGAATACATCTTGTGACATTTGTGGTGGATTAATAAATGGGATGTAACTCTACCTTGTGTCTAAATCTGCTGGGACTGGTTTAACAGATCTGTGACCCCAAATGGGTAATGCAGATTTAGAAAATTAATGGCAAGAAAGAACATACCAGTGGTTTTCTTGGATCAATTTACAATAAAAACGAGCCATTTTTCAGGGGAATACTGTATCCTGCAGAGCTCCTGGCTGACTTTCCTGCCTGGCTAATATGCAAAGAATGCATTTCAAGTTTGCTAAAGTAACACTGATCAGAGTTTTTAGTTCATCATTTTGTCAGTGTCTAAATTAAATCAACAACACTGACAATTTGATCCTTTGTTCTGGCTACTCTAGGGTGATGATATATATATTGTCAGAAAGTAACTTGGGAAGCAATATGAAATGTAAGAGACATCCGCCTTAACCAAAGAATAATTCTAACCTGCTATGCAAACAGTATCAAGCAAATTACTGTTGGGTGTTCACAATTCAGTATCGGCAATCTGATGGAAATACATAATCAGTAGTTACTAATAACTACTTTTCAGAGAGCACACCCCAGATTGAACTGGGTGCCCAAACATAAAAGTCAAATGGCATAGTTTGCTCAAATCGCTGAATAGACTTATGCTTAGGGTGAGTGTTAGCCTTGTGGTTATTGTTTTCAAGATAGGCTTCAGTTTATGGCAATGATAACTTGTATTAGTCTTGTAGAGGAGAGGAATGGATATTCACAGGGCCACTGGTTTTACATTAAAAATGAAAATATCAGGACAATAAGTGATGATTGCTGCATTTGCCACAAGCATCTCACAGGTCTTCTGAGTGATCTCAAATTGTTACAAGACACCTACAGGACAAGCTGCCCTGCAAGTAGTTTGAGACCAACTGGGACTAAGGTTTAAAATAAGAGCCAATTAGGAAGGCAGATGTATAGAAAAAAGGTGGATTTTATTCCATACCATTGCTTAAAAATGTATTCATAGTTCAGGATGCAAATACATTTACAGTGAAAAATCTTCAAAAGAAAAAAATACACTCAAAAGGAAAAATATTCTGTTAGTGCAACAAGACAAAAAATACAAAAATGAAAAAAAAAAAATCCAAAGCTCTAGCCCAGATACCAACTCTACGGGTATATAGCTACCTTAAAAACCAACTCTGGTCTCTAAAGTAACTCCCACACAAAAATATGCTCCTTGACACTCAATATTCAGGAGCATTTACTGGCTAACAGTACCATCTGCTAGAATTATGCAACCTAACCCCCAACCGACAAACTCTCTAATGCCTGTTGTGCCTACCTCATTCTCTTTCTTTACGATTGACAGACAGAAAAAAAAACTTAACTCCCTCTATGCCCCCTTTTAAAGAAGGTTTTGTTCCCTCACTGACCTACCCCCACCTAGGAATCTGCCCTCTACCCTATCCCGGGACCATTGGAGTGACTCCACTCAAGCTAAACACAACAAAACACCGAAAAAAAGAACACCAATAACAAAAACTCATACTTTACAATTAACCAACAGTAATCTCCAGGGGCCTCATGCATAATACCATGCGTAGAATTCACAAAAAAATCCAGATTCCTAAATCTGTGCGTACGCCAACTTCCACGTTCTTCCTCTCCATAAATCCCTCATGCACGCGCAAGCGGCCCCATCCCGACTTCTCACAGAATTATACCTCTTTGAATATGCAAATCAATATAAATAGCTCGTTATGTTTTGCGTTCTGTAAAAAGACAATAGCAAAAGCACAGGGAAAAAGAAGAATTTCAGCGAATACAAAGTAGAAGCAATGAAAAACGTACTATTTGTTGGTTTAAGCAGTGATATAAACAACAAAAGGAAGTTGATCGAGTGACAGAGTGGTGGAGAAACATGAAAGTTCAAATTTAGAAAGTCACACAATGCCCGAAATACATAAAAAGTGATCAGATATCAAAGTCGCCCGTGAAAAGGCGAGTAGTAGCCCACCATCTGAGTGTCATATGGAAGCGTATTAGGGTACAGAGAAAACAAAACAAAACTGGGACACAGTGTGAAAAAACATTGAAATTTCCACTTTAATCACGTAGTTTATTTTGTCATTAAAGCAGAACATCATAAACTTCATCTTAAAATCATTTAATTTAATAGTTTCTCAAATCACCTCGTAACTGAAGTAGCACGTTAAATGCTTCATATTCTTTGTGTTATTCTAGGTAATCTTATGTGTGTGAATCACTATGTGCTTCTTAAACAGGCTTTCTCTTATGCCAACAGGACACAGAATACATTACATTCATGATGTTGCAGCTCTCTTAACAATTTAAATACTAAAATGTATACTTAATATCATTTTCATGATGATAGAAATGAAAGCATGTATAAAACATTGAGGCACGTTGGCACAGTGGTAGTGATGAGCTGGCGCCCCTTCCAGAGATTGTTTCTGCCTCTCGCAAGATGCTTGCTGCGCCGTGCACGACTCTCAATAAAATAATTTATTGCAACAGTACTGTCTGTCAAAAGTACTAACCCCCAATTCATGTCCTTCCTATTCTTTCTCCAAATAACCAATTGCAACAAAATCAGCTATTTAATAAATGTCAAACCATCTGTAAGCTTAGAACGCAGATTCTTCAAAACTTTTAAGGAACATTGAATATTCCATCCGTCTGTCTATCCAGGTCACGTCAATCCCAGCAAGTATACAGTGCGAGGCAGGAACAATCCCTCGCATATTTAATCATTAACAATATACAGTACATTATTTAAATGAAGTTAAAAAATTATCTGTATAATGTAATACATATACTTTACTGCATTTCATCTTAAAAGTGATATCAAGAGCTCCAAGAAGATAGCTCCTGGAAATATAATTGACTTAGAAGCTAGTCATCATCATCTGTAAATACGCGCTCTCAATTGAATTGAATTCCTTTATTGTTATTGTATGGTATAATGAGATTCAATATGCAAATCCTCCATAAACTTATTTTCCTGTAAAATGGTAAAATAATAACAACAACAAAAATAATAATAATAGGATAATAAACAGTGAAAAATATACAATATGAAAGCATAAGTGGCTCAGGTACAAACAGTTCAACCGGTAGCACTTGATGGACTGATTGAGTGCAGTTATTTCTCTTGGGATGAAACTGTTTCTGAACCGTGAGGTCTGTACAGGAACAACTCTGAAGCGTTTGCCAAATGGCAGTAGTTCAGATAGACTGTGCCCATGGCTGAGTCAGCATGTGCTAGATGCCATAGAGCTTTCTGACCAGTTTCTGTATAGCTGTGATTCCACACTGGGTTAAAATACTCTGAGTGGTGCACTGATAGTAACAACGCTAAAGTGGCTATGGTATTTGGAATAGTTTGGCAATTCGGTGCACAATTATATGGTTACAGGTTGATTACAATCAGAGGCCTTGAACTAAAAAATGATATGCGGTTAATTTCAGGGTATTTGATAAAGCCGCGTCAAGGATGTGAATCTAAAAAATAAAGGGAAACCACACAGTAGCACTGTTTGACCCTGGGTGCCGCCAGTTTGCAAAACCGAGTGGAGAACTTGCGTATGCAAGGGATTGAGCTGGCGTGAAAATGTGCGTGTTTTTACGGCAAGTTTAGTTTTTATACATCGCGATGTGAGCGTGGAAACGGGTGTACGCAACATTTTTTTGCATACGCACCATTTATACGTGAGGCCCCAGGAAACTAGGCCTAAATTATACTCCAAATAATGGACTCCCCTATTATCTGTCATCCTGGGTTCCTTTATGTCTGTGCTTGCACTTGGTCAAGGCACTGTGTTTAAATTACTGTCCAGTTTTACATGTAAACAATGAGGCACAGGCCTGACATTGATGATGGAAGACAGAAACTCATGAAAAAAACTTAACAGTAAGTTCACTACTGTAGGATTTTTTGATTGATTTATAATCAATAATACACCCACCCTGGGATGACATATTACTACAGTAAATGGGGTATAGGATCTCTGTTTCATGTTCTGGCTGGGACTCTAGAAATATGAAGATATCTGTACAATTTATGAACAAGGGTCAAAAATCGTAGAAAGTCTACATTAACATTTTTACTTTCTATGTTGTGATTTCAAAAGTGTCCAAAGACTTGCTTTCACAAATAACCTAGACACATTTGTTGAAATAAGCAAAATAATATCATATATTCTTAACATAAGAATAATATAAGATGGATATATACAAATACAGAGTGTCGCAGTAGATGTTCTGATCCACCTCTTGAACCCTCAGGTACCACTCCAAACACCAGGTAAAAGTCCAAGACTCTTTTATTTTCTTATTACACAGTGCACCAAGCACCCTCCACTCCACACTACTCATATAACACAATAATACAGCACAATAATCACTCCTCCTCTCCCAGACACTTCGCCACCCTACCTCCCAGCTCAGCTCAGTGTACTGGGCTTTCCCAGAGTCTTTTATACCCCCTGACCCGGAGGTGTTCCTGTTCCATTACCCACAAGTCCTTATTCCTTCCGGGAAAGGGTAGAAGTCCTTTTCTTCAACCTGAAAGTACGTTATCTCTCCTGTTCACGTGACCAGGATGTACTTCCAGGTTATAGGGCACATACGAGTCCATGAGCCTCCCTACAGCAACTCCTGGTGGTCCCCAAGATATCCAGCAGGGCTGTATATAAAAACTACATAGCCCATGAGGCCCTGCTGGAATTCGGTGCCCGTCCATGCTGTCGGGAGAGCTCCTCCTGGCGGCCTGGGGGTGAGGGCCAGAATATGAAGCCGGCCATCCACCACAAGATTTATATCTCTCTATATATAAACTCCAGTGTCTGTCTGTCTGTCTGTCTGTCAGCTTTGGGTTCAGCTTCAGATTAGGTTTTTTCTATAACTTGCTTGAACATTAGTTTATTTTGTGACTTCTCTCATCGCGCTAAGTATCATAATTCACTTGCAGTCCCGATTTATTCACGGGAATCTGAGAGAGACGCAGCTGGCTGAGGGGAGGGGGGCGGGGCCATCCTCACTCACTTACCAGCCTTGGGTTCTGCCTCCAGTCTGCACAGCACTCTCAGTACCAGTGTACAGGCCGGCCATGACATCCAGCAACTTCAGGGAGATCCCACAAAATCTCAGGATGTCCCACAGGGCAGTTTCATCAACTGAGTTGAACGTTTTACCAAAATTGACAAAAGCTGCAAAGAAGCTCTGCCAGTATTTGTGTTTACGCTAGATGAAAACCCACAGTGCCAGGATGCGGCCGATGGTAGACTTCTTGGGTATAAAACCAAACTGCTCTGGTCACTGGAAAGTGAGTAAGTGATCACGGATTCTATTGAGAATTACCCTTCAGTTGGGATGACACCTGTCTCCCAAATGGAAGCAAAGATTCCTTGCAATACCAGAAGGACAGCCTTACCACCAGCCTGGAGAAGTTCATGTTGGATACCACAGATCCCTGCAGTCTCCATACCATCAGCTGGTTCACAATCTATGCAATCACATTAAGACTGGGAGGTTCACAGCTAACTGAAGGATCAGCCTCAAGAACCGGGGACACAGAGATGTCCAATGTCCTAGCTGGAGGATCAACTTTAAACTGCTGCTCAAAGTAGCCATCCCAGCGGGTCACAACTGCAGTGTCATCTGTAAAGACCTTTCCATTACCCACCCTGACTGTGACTCTCTGAGGAACAGATTCAGATGTGTGTAATGCTTTGATTCCTCTGTAAGCAGGACGTGGGTCACTAGACCACAGATAGTGTGCCACTTGCCCACAGATTCCTCTAACAAACTCCTCCTTATCTGCACTGAGAACCCTCACAGCCATTCTTCTCAGTTCCCAGTACAGACTGGAGTTTCCATCAAGCCATGCATTATGACTCCTCTCGATAATATCTAGGATGCCCTTCAAGATAAAATACCTCATTCTGGCAACACCACACAACCGTCAGCATCTTTCAAGGTCTTGTCAAGGAAGGTCTCCCATATCACATTAGGATCTACATTCACTACCAAATCCACAAGTTCCTCACACAAACTGTGTGCAAATTGTCAAGCTTGGATCATAAAGTTGCACAGAAGAGTTCAAGGAGTAGAAAATTTATTGCTTTTCTGCTAGTTACAAACACAAGTCTCTTGCAGAGGCGAACCGGTCTCACAGGGAACAGCTGTCAAACGTGACGCACTGGCCCCGACTCCTGCTCAAAAGAACACAAAATCTTCTTCATCAAGGGGATCTATCGGGCCAGTGGCAATGGCAAGCGGAGGAAGTCTGGGGGAAAAGAGACAGGAGAGTGAGAGAGCACGGGGTGGCCTCGGCCCAAGCTTTTAAATGTTCATAGCTCTGCGCCAGGAGCAAGTCACATGGCAAGCTAGCAAGCCGGCAGCTGATCCCGCAAAGAGGCACTGAAAGAGTGTGTTTCTTTTCCATTGAAAAACTGTTTAAGAAGGGGTTTCTGAAGTTCCAGCGTGTCTGCCAGTGGTGGCGGTCACAAAACATATTAGAAAAAGCCTGATCTTGGAGTCTGGCCAAGTCCAGCCTCATTCCCGTAGTAGGTGGTAGCCTACTGGATCTAAGCTGGAGAGTAGCAACAACAAGTCTGTGGTCAGAATTCACAAACTGGGCACATATGTACACCCTGCAGTTCTGTAGGAGCTTCCAGAATCTGTCATCGAGAAATGTGATCGATTTCCTTCACCACACCAACAGTATTGGAGTACCAAATCCAATGATCCACCACAGCAACAGCTACTCCCGGAGCTTGATATCCATCAGAGCAACCAGACCAATTAAAAGTATGTACACCTACAGATATCTGACCAGTCAAAGGACTGTGTACCTCACAGAGTGCCACCACTGAAATGCGGAGTTTACGAAGATCAGCAGAGGAAGATGGTTGTCATGGCGGAGAGACAAGATGCTCCTTGCACCTACCTAGATGGGCTGCCTTAAATAAGGACCCAAGTACTGCCATGCAACGTGTGATGCATCAGCACCATACCTGTTCCAATCCCCAAAAGGCCTGACTCCATTGGCTCTCTGGCAGTTTCGACTCTTCCGAGGATGAGGCTTCTGAGGTCTTTTCCCCACCCCCTTCATAATACGAGCAGCCTTCCTGTGCGTAGCTGCAGCAGAGCTATTCCCACAGAAAACAGAAAGGAGTCTTGTCTGCAGTTTTGGAACTGTGTGAAGTTTTTCACAGTGGCTGGAGTGCCAATCCTGCCACCAACCCCCAAATTTTCCCTGCAAGTTTGAGGACCGTTTAAAGGACTTGATTTAGTTTAACTTCATACTCAGGACAATAGCAATGTTCATTGATTAAATACAATACCCTCTGTGTTTGTTAGCTTCTTTGTGCTGTTCGTGAGTTGGTATGTAATCTGGGTGGTGGGTGAGTAGTTTTGAGTTGATTTGTATACATCAGTTACATTGGGGGGGGGGGGGGGTCCCCTTTGTGTTTCGTGTGTGCAGATAAAGTTGGAGGATCAGAATTAGTGAAGTACTCAGATGCTGAAATGGTGACCTGTCAGTTATGAAACAATGCTATAGAGTACACTTGAGAGCAAAGTAGCTGTATGCTTGAGAAGCATGTTCTTCGTTGAATTACAATAAGACTTACCTCAGATTCAAATTCAAAGGAAATAAGAATTAAAAATTGTAATTCAAACAACAAATCAGGGAGTCTTAAGCACAAGAGGAAATTCAGAGTTAAATCAGGGACAGCAGTATGCAAAGCCATGGGGAATTACCAGAGTACATGTCAGTCAAAGACAAAGGTTGATTCACCATTCTCATACAACCATGTGAATGAGGCAAGTAGAAACCAATTGCCTTTCTACTTACGTACACTGGACACAAGTATAATGTCTGCCCAGACTTTTGCCTGCACAGCCACATGCATCAGAAATAAGACTGAGGGTTGGCCGACAGAGTAAACAGGACAGAAACATATATAGTAACCTCCACTTATGTTGTGTGCCAAATGGCTGCAGTGTCAAGATATGAAAAGGTAAGCTGTCATATTGAGTACAAAGAGTGATGGCGTAAGTGTGAATTTTGAAGGAGTCAAAGATGGTGGGAGTAGTGAATAATCCATCCATCCATCCATTTTCCAACCCGCTGAATCCAAACACAGGATCACGGGGGTCTGCTGGAGCCAATCCCAGCCAACACAGGGCACAAGGCAGGAACCAATCCCGGGCAGGGTGCCAACCCACCGCAGGTAGTGAATAATTATTTTCTTTTATACATAGTGTTTTACTTTCCTACTATTTTATCTGCTCTGTTGACTTTCTTTGTTAACTCATTCTTATGGAATTCACAAAGTACACAATATTGTGCTGTACTGTGGAAAAACTTGAAGTCGTATAGTATTAAAGTTCTATTTTATTTCTTTGCAACAGTTTGGATTGCGCAAGTTGTTTAGTGCCAATCCACTGAATACAGTATCTGCTTTTAAAAAAGGTTCATGACAAAAAGTGAAATGGTGTGGTAATTACAGGGGAGTATGAGAGCATTGCCCACCCACACTCAAACTCACATGGAGTCCACCTTATCACTCATACTGCTATACATGAAGTAACAGTGAAATAAGTGGCACAGTGCTGATGATTTGTTATGTTGTGTTGGTAATCCTTTTGAAAGTAAATAAGTAAAATAACAAGATAAAATTTATTAAACCTGCTTAATCCAATTCCCAAAACTTTAAAGCATACCAAATCATCTCTGCTTCTAACAACTAAAAAAAGCTTTTGACCTTTATTATACTGTATGCTGTAGAAAAAAGAAAATTCCATCTACTGATTTTTTTCTGAGGTGTTGAGGGCTATATGGAGTGTAACAAAATTCAGTGCCCCTTAACTCGATTTGGTGTAATCTGATTCAGTCCTTTTGAAATGTTGCAGGTGTACACAGGATGCTGGTGCAGTGCCTTTATTGGAAAGACTGAGCTTCTCCAAGTATAGCCCACGTGTACAGTCTGCTGTAAAACACCAGTGCTTTTAGCTTTTTTAATAGTGATCAGATAAATTTGGGTCAAGTTTTGACTTGGGTTGGACCCATGCAGATTATTTAAAAAAAAATCTTAGGTGTACAAAACGTGGCAATGATTAGCTGTTAAAGGATCATTAGCATCTCATTGGTGAGCCTCTCAGACAGGAAATGGTTGCAATGAACATAAAAAATAGAATGTATTTGTTGACACTGACATTTTAACGGTTTGTTCTTTTTTTTTTATTTAGCGTTAGAACAATACAATGTCAGAAAATAGTTAAGAATTTGGGTTTAAATAAATTTCCATTTGTTTCCTTATTTCTAAATCCTGTTATAGAATTAAGTCAGATTAAAAAAGGTCAAACGGATATTTCATTTAATATATCATATTTAACTGAGGAAAATATTGAGGCATCTCTTAGCTCTAGTGCTATGCTGGTAAGATGAGCTGCTCAGCAACAGTGGGTGTTCTGTAATATTATTGCTTGTAAAACAAGAGATCACCTTGGGCAGCTGCTCTCCATGCAGTGTTGTTAAGGCGACTCACTGCTGATCATCAGCCTGCCTGACAACTTCATTCACCCGCCACCTGCTTGCTGCCAATCAGACACCCATCCTGAGGCTATTGACAGAGCTGCCAGCCCATCTGAAACATGTCTGTCAGGAACTACGTCTGCTCAATATTCTAGATTCATATGTCTCTCTCCCCGCTTTAAGTTTCTTAAATCCCTGCAGCATTTTTTTTCACTACAGCGTACATTGAGTTAGTGTTACTGTTGAAAACATATTTTTGTACCATTATTTTTAATTATATGGACAATGTTTTTGATCCTCTTTCTGATTTAGAAATTTTAAAAAATCCAACTTCAGTTGGTATTAAAGGCAATGCAAATTGTACAACAGAGTGAAGGTTGAATTTACTGCAGTAATGTCAAGTTATACCCATCATTTTAAATAAGTAGTGTTACAGTATAAAATAATAGGGGAGTTCGATATTTTCTTACTATTGAAAATCTTTGAAGTTTGCCCAGCCACACTTTGTATGGGCCCCACCTTGCTTCAGGAAATGGGCGTAAGTTGTAATATTTCCAGACGTCAGGATTTTGGTTTTCAGTAGGGAGCTGAACAGTTAGAGTGCTAATGACAGGGGTTGAGCAAATGACTAAATAAAGCTTGACTGCAGGGCCACCTGCCATGAAAATAATCTCTTGGGTTTCCTGGTATGTTTGGCTGCAAAACATCTCTCAATCAAATGAATCAATCTTGCAAGTTTCTGTACATTTTTCTATTTTACATATTTGATTTCAAGCACAATGTCAGCTAGAAACTGCTCAGTAAACAGGCGTTGCAGGGTTGCAAACACTTTTCATGCTCTAGGCATGCAATGACTGGAGTATTTACACATTTGAACATTAGGGGTGTCTTGCAGATATATGTTCACATGTTGAATTGTGTTATGTTACACACGTGCGCTTAGGAGGCAGTCAACAAGCCCTGAGGTGAGTGATATAATACAAGATAGGGGGTTGATTTGGGGTTCTGATGCCTCTCTCTCTGTTTCCACAGAGCAAAAGAAGATAAACAGTAAATACACACACTCGCCGACAACACTTCCTGTCTCAGAAAATGGCTCCCTACAGACAACTCCATCTGTGATGATGTCACTTCTTGCTCCACAGGATGACATCACATCCAGTCCATCTTTGATGATGTCACTTCCAGCCCCTCAATGATGACGTCACCTCCAATGATGTCACTTCTGATTTTATCGTCATTTCCTCACAACTCATTTCCTGTAGCCATTTTGTATAAAAACAATCATTCAACTCCTGTATTCTGTCAAATTTTTTTTTTCATCTAATATTAACCCAGTTTTTCGGCTTTTTCGACAGATAATACACAGGGATATTCCCCAACTCTTTTTGCAGTTTTCTGCATGATTTATTCCTAATACAGTTTACAGTCAGTACTGGCAGCCTGGATAAAAACAATGGAGGTGAGCTACAGCAGTGAAAACAGTCAAGGTCCCACCACTGCTGGCAACATTCTTGTATAATATGCATGAAAATATCCTGGAGGAGCACTGCCAGCAAAACTGCAAAACAGCAAAAGCTAGCCATGTGGCTTTTCTTCGACCTTCTTCACCTAAGCATGCAAACCTGAAAAAGTGTTTGCTGTCCTCCAGTGCAAAATGTGATGCATACACTTGCTACTAGCATACTCATTTTGTTGGCTTTAATGCAACGAGTCATCTCCCAAATATGAATTTCTTTTTTGTTGGTAACACAAATGACTCATGCAGAAATGTATCAATATGCACATGCATGCTGCTTTGGAAGACAGATGAGTTGACATTACTGTTAGATACAGGTCACTTGTATTTGTGAATGTGAACTGTCAAGAAAGGCAAATCCATCCATCCATCCATGTTCCAACCCGATGAATCCAAACACAGGGTCACGGGGGTCTGCTGGAGCCAATCCCAGCCAACACAGGGCACAAGGCAGGAATCAATCCCAGGCAGGGTGCCAACCCACCACAGGACACACACAAACACACCCACACACCAAGCACACACTAGGGCCAATTTAGAATCGCCAATCCACCTAACCTACATGTCTTTGGACTGTGGGAGGAAACCGGAGCGCCCGGAGGAAACCCACGCAGACACGGGGAGAACATTCAAACTCCACGCAGGGAGGACCCGGGAAGCGAACCCAGGTCCCCAGATCTCCCAACTGCGAGGCAGCAGCGCTATCCACTGCGCCACTGTGCCGCCGAAAGGCAAATCGAATCTCAGAAAAAATTTTGAATTGAGCACCGAGACTTGTAATATGAATGTAAACTTGATAACTTTTGGTGGATGTCCATGAATTACAACGTCCAAATACAAAGGCCCTCAAAAACTGCTTCCTTTTCTATGCCAAGAGCAATAGGAGCTGTCCTACTTTGTGTGCCCAGGAACTGCTTCTAAGAACTGCAAGCTGCATGCTTCCTGATGACATCAGCTGAACTCTCTCTTACTCATTCCCCACCTTTAGTATAGCATGGGCACTACAACCTCTCTGTTAGGTATACTGTATACCTCCATAAAATTACAGGTTGTCTATCCTTAGAACAACCTGAATTTATTGGGTGCATGAATTGTACAAGTGTCGTACTGATTTGCTAGTTCACATTAAATGTGTGCCATAACTTTTGCGGATTTAACAACTTATATTACAATTGCAGTATCTGCATTTGCTGCTGACACATCTGTAAAGTGATGAGAAGGTGGAAGATGTAGAATTTTTAAATGAGAAAAATAAGAGATGTGCTATAGATCTGAGAAAGTAGAGAAGGAAATAAAATACAGTTAATTTTAAAAACTCTTTAAGAAGGGGGGACCGGAGGGTGTGTTCCAACTGCAGAGGGATCACACTCCTCAGCCTCCCTAGAAAAGTCTATTCGGGGGTTCTGGAGAGGAGGGTCCGTTGGATAGTTGAACCTCGGATTCAGGAGGAACAGTGTGGTTTTCATCCTGGTCGCAGAACAGTGGACCAGCTCTACACCCTTAGCAGAGTCCTGGAGGGTGCATGGGAGTTCGCCCAACCAGTCTACATGTGTTTTGTGGACTTGGAAAAGGCGTTTGACCGTGTCCCTCCGGGAATCCTGTGGGGGGTGCTCCAGGAGTATGGGGTACCGGACCCCCTGATAAGGGCTGTTCGGTCCCTGTACAACCGGTGTCAGAGCTTGGTCCGCATTGCCGACAATAAGTCGAACCCGTTTCCAGTGAGAGTTGGACTCCGCCAGGGCTGCCCTTTGTCACTGATTCTGTTCATAACTTTTATGGACAGAATTTCTAGGCACAGCCAGGGTGTTGAGAGGGTCCGATTTGGTGGACTCAGGATTGGGTCACTGCTTTTTGCAGATGATGTTGTCCTGTTTGCTTCATCAGGCCATGATCTTCAGCTCTCTCTGGATCGGTTCGTAGCTGAGTGTGAAGCGGCTGGGATGGGAATCAGCACCTCCAAATCTGAGACCATGGTCCTCAGCCGGAAAAGGGTGGAGTGCCCTCTCAGGGTTGGGAGCGAGATCCTGCCTCAAGTGGAGGAGTTTAAGTATCTTGGGGTCTTGTTCACGAGTGAGGGAAGAATGGAGCGTGAGATCAACAGGCGGATCGGTGCGGCGTCCGCAGTGATGCGGGCTCTGCATCGGTCTGTCGTGGTGAAAAAGGAGCTGAGCCATAAGGCAAAGCTCTCAATTTACCAGTTGATCTATGTTCCTACCCTCACCTATGATCATGAGCTATGGGTAGTGACCGAAAGAACGAGATTGCGAATACAAGTGGCTGAAATGAGTTTCCTCCGCAGGGTGTCTGGGCTCTCCCTAAAAGATAGGGTGAGAAGCTCAGTCATCCGGGACGGGCTCAGAGTAGAGCCGCTGCTCCTCCGCATCGAGAGGAGTCAGATGAGGTGGCTTGGGCATGAGGTGGCTCCCTGGTGAGGTGTTCCGGGCACGTCCAACCGGGAGGAGGCCCCGGGGAAGACCCAGGACACGCTGGAGGGACTATGTCTCCCGGCTGGCCTGGGAACGCCTCGGGATTCTCCCGGAAGAGCTAGAAGAAGTGGCTGGGGAGAGGGAAGTCTGGGCATCTCTGCTTAAGCTGCTGCCCCCGCGACCCGACTTCGGATAAGCGAAAGAGGATGGATGGATAGATGGATAATTTTAAAACCCCTGAAGTACGTAACAAATGAATGTGTGAGGGCAAAAAGCAAAACTGAAAATATGATGGTGTGCAAATTTAATGTTACATATTGTCACGCATGCACATTGGAGGATCACCTTCTGGGCTTATCTGAGGTATATAATACCACCCTGGGGTGAGGGGGGGTTTGCTATCATTAACATTGGTGTCTCCTTCTTTCCAAGCAGTGCTGAAAAGTTGCCCCCTGGGGTTAAGTGACTCTGCCCCCTCTGGTCATAGCGCCATGATGCCCAACCGCAATGGAAAGATGCATCAGTTAGTGATCTGGGCAAACCGCCAGATGGAGCTCCAGCAAAACTAAAGCTATTGAGAGAGAGAAAACCATTTTGTGAGCAGTTAGGAGTGGCTATATCTAATTAGGACTCTTTTCTGTTCATTTTGTCGGCCTTTGAGTGATTTTTTTTGTTGTTTATTCTATTAAACGGGGATAACTGGGTTGGGGACCCAACTTTTATTTTGCATGCTCCGTCTACTTGCCCAACCACAATAGGTTACATAAGTGTACCACATTGCATCTGATCATATTTTCTGTAAGGGCATACAAGTAACTTGGTCAAAGGAAATGGTAACATCTGCAGAGTTGAAGTTATTTATGTTAAACTATTCTCAGCTGATGCAGTACAAAATATGGTAAGGATACTCAATCCAAATAACCCAGCCAATGTAAATGGTTCTGCGGTGGGTTGGCACCCTGCCCAGGATTGGTTCCCTGCCTTGTGCCCTGTGTTGGCTGGGATTGGCTCCAGCAGACCCCCGTGACCCTGTGTTCGGATTCAGCGGGTTGGAAGATGGATGGATGGATGGATGTAAATGGTTACCCTGTAAAGACAGTGAAGGAGAACAAACAGATACACACAGGGTGGTACATGAAAAAGTAAAAAGAATTAAGTAGCACCAAACCAGTTTTAACAGTAGGAAACCTAGTGAGGTGAAACTAGAAGGAATTACCTGTGGATGTTTTGTTTCATTTTGTTAATTATAATATCTCTGTGCCTGCTGAAGAGAACTTCATACTTGCTGGAATAGCGTATATTTATGGTGGTGCTGTATGTTCATACAAGATCCTTCAAGACGACATGTGGAACAATATCCCCATTGAGTGTACAAGTGGTGAAAAAGTGGCAGATTGCCGTTTCTGTGAACAATGCACTGAACTCAAGAAATCCTTACTTTCATACCCAAAGGGATTGTCCCCTAACATCATGGATCACATGGAGTCCTTGATGATCCAGTTTCCATACAAGTGTATCACGAAGGCCATGTCAGCATGTATTACAGGATTTGAGAACCACTTTTTCATGAGCCATCAAGTATGTACCCCTTAAAGACAGTGGAGCTGAATATAAGAAAAGGCCTACATTGAATTAATCAACCCTTATACTCTACAATGGGTGATATGTTTATGCAATGTTGTGTCAAATAAAGTTAAGATTATGATTTATTTGTGCGTGCTTTAAGGTATTGTGCAGAAAATAAACTTTGTGCTTCCCAATTTACAGACATATGCAATACTTTCATTAATGCCTCTCCATAACTCAACTACTTCCTGCTTAAAGCAATATAATTTCATAAAAGGACTACTCACCACGTTTCTGGCAATAAGCCCAGGTTAGTGATGAGTGAATCTGCTATTTTTTAAATCTCACCCACTTGATCTACTTTGAAGCATCTGTAACTACAATTCAACCTGAAATGCAGACACCGAGAGATTTTAATAGCATATGTAGGTAGAAAATTTTCAACTTAAAGAGTTCTCATTGTTAACAATGTTTTCATTCACTTTTCAAAGAACTGATTAGACAAAAGTCACAGCAATATTTATAATCTTAAAGTCAAAATGCATTAAAGTATTTTAAACTACCATAATAAACTAGCACAATTTGGCAATTTGTTAAGGATCAGGGACAACACAGTAATGAAAAATAACATTTTCTGCTCAAAACGTTAATCAGCTCTTCAAAATAAATGGTAACAAGATGGCAGATGGCACCTCCAAGGAATCTCTCCGGTCTGGAATAGAAGACCAAAGTAATCAAAAATGTCACTTTTTATTCTCAAAAACACTAGAGAGGAATGAATATGGGGAAAAAAATAATAACAACAAATCAAAGAAAAGCTGGTTGTCCCATTGGACCTACTGTACCTCCGCGTTTCTTTGGTGGGCTTGTTTTTCAATCTTCCCATCTCTCAGAATATGACAGGCATTCTGCTACACTTCCCAATTCACACTGCCCCTCTTCCTCCCTCCAGTGGTACCCAGCTCACCTTCTGACTCTAGACTGACTGCAAACACAGTTACTTCTGGGACCAGTAACTGAATCGCGTTTGGACTGCTAGCACACTATGGCAATCCAGGTCTTATCCATACTGGCATACAGAGGAATGCCTTTGTTGATTTTTAAATCTCTGATCACCCCTTGACATCTCTTTTCTCATCATGTGAGACCTTGATGCCACTAATGCCCTGAATGTTCCTTGTGGGCTGAGCAATTATCTACGTTTCAGTCACTCAATATTTTCAAAGTAGATAATGTCTCAAAACAAAAAGAATTGATGTTTTGCACCAGGGTGCAACAAACTAAATTGTTATCAAAGAAGTGTCAAGAGAAAGAATACAGGTTTTCATAACAAGCACAGCTGTTACAGTGCATTACTAAATTTTAAATATTTTTGAGAAATCCTTTTCCCAACTGAGCTGAAGAACATCAATCCAAATTGCATTTTTTATTCAAGTTTGGGAAGAGAAGGTAATGAGGTGTGATCTCCAATGAATTTAGACAGCTAGACATGTTACATTTTTTTAAAATAGATAAAGGCTATAAAAAGCCTTTACCTTGTGGGTTGAAAGCTCAACAGTCAAAATCTTGTATTTTAACCTTCTTTTTTGATAGTTAAGGTGTAGTTAATACTGCAAAATTGAATAATATTGTGAGAAACAGTACAGGTGATGTGCAGTACCATGCTCACTAATCACCAGACTAGCAAACAGTACTGACAATGGAAAGGCGCCTGTCCATTCATGTTCTCTACTGTTCTGTCAGATATCTAGGCTCCAGCCAAGCATAAGATTGAACTGGATTAAACAAGATAAATAATTGAATGGATTTATGGAATGGGAAGGTTATAACAATAATAATTTTATTTATAGTCCAGAGAATTAGGATAAGATCATTGGAACAGAAGGTTCCTTATCTCCAAAAATGGTTTATGGAAAATTAATATTAATAACAAGAGAAACAAAAACAAATGTAAAAAAATTTTGCATTATTCAGGCAAATGACCAAAAAATAAGGACAGAACATGCTACCAAAACACTACCCAGTGTAGCCATTAATATAACATACAGGCTTCTTGAGGTCATCTAGACTCATTAAGTTGCTGGCTGTGATGTTATGCCCAAAGCTGCACTTTGCTACTGTTCCTAAGATTTATTGAAATAAGTTTTCAAAATGAGTATCAAAATATTGTAGCCATTGTTACACAAGTTCATCAGAGGGTTACCTTCTAGTCTCATCTGAAATAATGCCATCTGCCACCTGCGATGAAAGTGTGTGTGTGTATGGGGGATGGAGGGGGGAGTGTCCAAGAAAATGTTTAATGAGGGCAACTGACTCCGCCCCTTCCAGGAGGAGGCTATAAATTTGAGGCACTCCCAGAAGCTGGTGTCTCATATGAACGAAGGCTCAGCGCAGGACGCAGCTGTACCCCAAACGCGACCGATTAGCAGCAGCACTGCAGCCTTGTGTTTATCTTTGTTTTTGCACCATCAATTGCTATTTCTTTTTCTACTGGCACCATTATTAAACAGGCAACCCAGTTGGCACCCCAACATTTATTTTGGATCGTGTGACATAATAAAATAATAAAAAAATAAATAATAATAAAAAGTATTGCTACATCAGAAATGTTTTAACATTTTGAAATGTGCATTGTTTAACTAAAGATCAAATACAATTTATAGGAAACGAAAAATATTGCAGCAACTAGCAGACTAAAACTTGCAGGCAGTGTAGGACCAACTAGGTATGATTGACATTAAAAATGCAGTCCCTTCCACAGCTTTCTGGAAAGCACTTCCAAGGGCCATGCACCATGTGCTAACTTTTGTGCAGTTATGATGTATTGTTTTAAGTCAAAAACTTGATTCATACATTAATATTATTTCTTAATTCTTCTGGTTTTAAACTCCCTATCTATGGAGCTTGAATCATTTTAAGTCCATATTTCATATTACTCTGAATCATTTTAAGTGCTTTCATTATGATCATAAGACTGTGCTTTACTAAAACCACAATAAATATCAACTTTGTACAACACTTTGATTGAAATATTTTTATGATATTCCACTTTCATTTACCAAATACATTAAACTAATGAATAAAATATAATGTACCTTCCAAATATCCTGAGCATTCCTGTTGAAACCTACATATTTGTGGATCCTTTTACGACACCCACAGTACTAAATTAATGCTCATGATCCCAGGGAGCGGAAGCCAATTATAGCAACATCTACCACAAGGCAGAAACCTGACTCAGGTGGAACGGCAGGCCATTACAGAGTAAACGTTAGTTTAGTTCATTAGTTTTAATGAAAACTAAATGTCACAAAAATGCTTTACAGAGCTTGGAAGCTGAAACATTTTCTGCTCCAATCTGCTGAATTGTGATAAAGCTTCAAAAATGGGTATTTACCTATTATTTTTTTGGAAAGTCTTTTAGCTAACAAAACATTAACTGTCAGTAAGTCCTAAGTATAGTTAGCCGAAATTTGAACACCCAAAAAAGTTAAAAAGGCTACTAATGAGGTAAAGTGGCTCCACTAGCAGTACGCCAGGATTAATTTCAACACTAAAAATGCATTAAACAAGAAAAATAACAATCACAAACAGGAGAACAGGAGTTTTCACACAGCTGAAGCCAAGCAAACATACCTACATTTTATTTGGCCAGTCTTAATAAAAGTTGAAATCGGCGGTTAAAGAATGTAAAGTACACGTGTGTTTTTTCCTGGAACTGGGGAGCTTTTGTTACCTCACTTTATATAACAAATTGGCAAAATTAAACATGTTAATTGGGTTAATAATCCGTATTATATAAAGAGTATGTGGGAAGAAAGTGAGAGAGAAAGAAAGAAAGACAAAGGTATGCATAAAGCCAAAACGATACTTACATAAGAGGTACAAATAATGTTGGATACAAGGTGTAAATGAAGGCTTACACATAACATATGGAGTGTGACAAGTTTCAAATGCCTTGTGCTCTCAGCAAAACAAGATTAAACCACCTCATTTGCTTCTATAATTGGTTTATAGTGTGCATGCATGCCACACATACACACACACGTGTGCAAGAAGCACAGAATAGTTCCTTATTGCTAGTGATATTTTGTCTCCGCTTCTTATCTCTGAGTTACAAAAAAGACATTTAGAGCCATATAATCCAGCTGTGCAAATGGCCATTATTATATAGCCCTTGCCTGCAACCATTTGGAAAATCCATAGTCTGTTGGACCCCTGTAACCTTTTCCTATGAAGAATGCTCTACAACCTCTAAAGGATCTGTCTTCACTCATCTCCCTGAAGTTTTTGCCTACTGAAAGCCCCCAAGCTCCTACTTCAAAAACAGAGGAGTTTTGATATTTATTTAATGTTTTATGGTATCTTAAAGCTCTGCATGGATTTGACTGCTAACTTGTACAGTAGGTAATCAGTCTGCAGTGCTTCTCAGGAATGCTTGCTCTTTTATATTTAGCTAGTGGATTAATCATCAAGATTCATGTGTTGACTGCACTTTGGTCTAAGTCCACTTTGTGATAGTTGTTTATGTTTATTAAGACAGTACACAATGTGCAGATATCTTGATTGTTCTTCAATGGCTTAACTTTTATTTTCCTTCTGCCATTTCTAAAAATCAACTGGTTGACCCTAAATCCTTCAAATACAGTAATTACCTAAGGAGTGGTTTGCTACTAATATCATAATAATCAAAACATTAGTTGAGATTATCCTGCCTTGTGCCCTGTGTTGGCTGGGATTGGCTCCAGCAGACTCCCATGACCCTGTGTTCGGATTCTGCGGGTTGGAAAATGGATGGATGGTTGAGATTAAGCAGGTTAAACATAACTTTACTCAGATTTTGCATTGATTTTGTATTGCTGGCTCAATTCACAATTTTATACCATACTGTGTTTCTTTTGGCCCCCTTTGGTCCAACAGTGGTTGTGCTGATGCTTAATGTATTCTGAGAAATTACTGAACTCCTGTATTCTATCACTAAAGGTGGTGACACTCCTGATGAAGTTTGACTTTTCTTTGTGTGCTCTTTAACTTAAAATAATATAAGTAAGAAACCTACTGAATATTACTGCTTATCTCAAAATAAAATTGCCCTCATTTAAACCTTTATTTTTTACTTGAAAACTACGTTTAGATATCTTTGTAATAAACTTTGCTGTTTGTTATGGCACACCTCCAGAGAAATCAAACAGGCAAGTACTCGGTAACTTAAGGAGACTTAAGTTAATGATATAATGTCATGACATACAAAATGATTATAAATTAATCCACATTTTTCTTACAGATCTTTCCAAGCAGCTCTCTCAGAAGTGAGCTGAAGAAGAAGTGCCTATAAAGAGTATTCACCCCTTGAAGGTTTTAATATTTTATTGTTTCACAACAATATAATTTTGGATTTAGTCTGGCTTTTTGAACACTGATCAACAGAAAAAGACTCTTTAATGTCAAAGTGAAAACAGATCAGTGCAAAGGGGTCTAAATTAATTTATAATTATACTAAACTAGCTGTGTACGCCCGTGCTGTAAAAATCGTGGGGTCCTAGAAACTATTGTAATCATCAGAAAATAAAATTGAAATGTAGAGATGTCAAGTAATTGAAAGGAACTACTCTGGGCACCTCTCTCATACGTGGTTTGTTTTGCTGACGTACTTGCATTATTTGTGCATTAGCAGCTAAGTGACTGTCTTTCTTCTGAGGCTTCGTTTTGCCGATGTGCCCGCTTTGCTTGTGTATTAGCGGCGGGAGGAAAAGTAAAAAGGATACCATTTTGCCGATTTGCTCACCACTCTTCTGTAATAGTGGATAAGCGAGAGACTCTCTATTCGGATGTTTCATTTTGCCGACGTGCTGGCCTTGCTTGCGTATCCTCGGAGGTGGAGCCCTTACCCTGACTTCACCTCTCACTTCTACGCGTAGACGTTTATATATAAGATAATTAATTGCATAAGTATTCATCCCATAAAATGACACACCAAAATTATCTTTGGTGTACACCTGGTTTTAAAAGTCACATAATTAGTTCAATGAAGATCACCTGTCTGGGGTTTCAGTTGATCATCCTTTTTGTTGAAAAAAAAAAACATTTTATTGAATTTAGTAGAAGCAACATTCCATACAAGCAAGTCAAATTTTACAAAACTACGTTTAAATTAAATCAACCCCCACCCATGAGAAAGAGAGCTATGCCAACAGAGTAAAACTTTAATTGTAGGAAAAATAAGTAAATACTGTATATACTGTATATTAATAAATAAATACAAATAATTTAAATAAAAAAGGGAAGAGAATACACTTCCTCAATTTAAATGCTTATTCTAAGATATTATTGATCAGATCCTGTCTGTTTTTTAAAGTTTTACACAGATCCTCTAAGAGAGAATTAGATTTTTTCTAATTTCAAATAGTATATAACATCAGTTACCCACTGATGGACTAAGAGGTCCAGCAGACCACAGAACCTTCTTCCAGCTGACTTCAGAGTCAGCTTCTTCCAGTTCTTCCAGTTGAGCAAGATAGGTGTACATGCTAGTAGTGAAGTAAAGGCAATTACAATTTGTTTGTCCTTCTCCACTATAAGCCCATCTGGGAGTACACCAAACACAGCTGTTAGGGGATTAGGAATGATTGTGACACCAAAACTGTTTGATAGGCATTTAAAGATTTTGGTCCAAAATGATGTTAATTTGGTGTACTCCCAAAACATAAGGCCCAATGAGGCTAGAACTTGATTGTAATGTTTGCAGGTTGGATCTTGCCCTGGAAACATTTTGGACAATTTTAAACAAGACAGATGTGCTCAATAGATGATTTTAAGTTGAATTACTGTATACTTTGCACATATGGAGCTCGAGTGAATTCTGCACATTGCTGCCTTCCACTCCTTTTCTTAAATGTTGAGTGAGAGATCCTTTTCTCACTGTACTCGGGGGTCGTTGAAAGGGAGGGTCTTTAAAATGTTCTTGTATATTAGAAAAATGCTGTCTGAGTCCTCAAGACTGATCAATATTCTTCTGAAATAGAAGCAGGTGATCATCCTTTACTGTAAATGTATCTTATCTAGAAAGGCCAACTTGTGGTGAGTCAGTATGGTCACCTAGCATACAACATGAAAGCAAATGAACACTGTAATTGAAAAGCACAAGTCAGAATATGGAGACAAGAAAATATCCAAGTCACAGAACAACCCTTGGAACTCACTTAAATCAGTCATGAAGAAATGCACAGAGAATGGCACAGCTGCAAATCTGCTTTGAGCAGGACATTCACAAAAACTGAGTGATCACACAAGAAGAAGACTAGTGAGGGAGGCCATTGAAAGAACTATGATAAGTCTGAAAGGATAACAAGTTACAGTGGCAGAGACTGGAGTGAAACTGGTATAAATAAATAAATAAAAAATGCTCATCATCTCAGCTGTACTTTGACCGAAAGCACATGGAAGACTCTGGAGTCAGCAAGGAGAAGGTTCTGTGGTCTGATGAGACCAAAATTGAGCTTTTTGGCCACCCAACTAAACATCATCTTTGTTGTAAGCCAGTAAGCCAAACACTGCATATTATTAAAAACACACCAATAGCAGTGCTCTCAAAATATTCCTAACAGCTGTATTCATGTTTGTGACACCGTCTATTGGAATGAAAACTGAAAGTTGTTTTATTACTACATTCATTATAAAATACATTCTAATAGATGGAACATTGCAAACCTTAATGCTGAATAAAGTCAACAGAGTGTAACTACCACATGAACAGAAATTGACTTATATTTACAGTATATGTGCACTGCAGATGTACAGCATATAAACACACACATATACAGTATGCATGTCTGTGTGCTAAATATATTTTGTATATAGTGTACACCTTAGACTGCTAACACAATTTGCATTATTATTATTAGTATGGTTGATAAAATATTTGTTTTATTTTATTGGGAAAAATAATCATTTTTATTACAAAATTAAGTAAAAAATATAAAACTGGGATCCATTTTTGAAAAAAATTCACATCTTTGGTCCTTAGGTGTTTCATATTTGGTGGCTGACTTGTTTGCAGTGTTTATAGTGACAGGTCCTTAGTAGTATGTACAGTAAGTACGTAAAATATATGCAAAATGTAAGTTTCTTACATTTTTGAAGTTTTATATATTGTAACCACAAGAGAGGCCCAAACCAGAGACCCAGTAATACCTCACACAATTCCCGGGTAAAATAGAAGATATTTATTCAAACATAGCACCTTTCCAATGATCATCCTTCCAAAGACATGTCAAAATACACAAATAAACCAATCACAATTCCTCCTTCCTCCTTCAAGAGTTTAGCCCACTGCCTCCCAGCTCTGACTCATTCATCTGTGGCAGCGGGCCCCTTTTTAAACTGGACCCAGGAGTGCTTCCAGTGTCATGCTATGCTTCCGGAAAGCACTTCTGGGCCATAATGAAAGTAGGGAGGTCCTCCCCCGACAGCTTCCAACAGGGCTGCATTTTCATACTCCATATCCCAGGCACTTGTGTGGGCGTCCAGACTGAGTTCCCATGCCAGGACAGCTGCCACCTGGCATATATGGGATGGAACTAGGTATCGTCGGTCCATCCATTATTTGATATCAGTTGGACACAAATTTTTTTTTAGTCCAACTGACCAATCCCTTTGTATTTCTGTTCTGACCTGCCATCCATGTATAACATCATCCTCATTCCCAGCCAGGATGCCTGTTCTCCGCTTACCATATATATATTATGATTGACAGTAATGCCATTAATAGCATCAATTCCTGTACCAACCTCCTTCTGCCATGTGACCTCTAAACTGGGAAATCAGCCATGTTGACTCAGTTTGTTTGAGAGCTTGTGTTTTTGAAGACATCTCCTTCTTTTTTTGCTGTTTTTGTTATTTTCATTCAATTATACAGTATAATCAGGTTGGTGTCCATTATTCGTTATTATTATCAGTTTCATCATTCACTATATATACAGTATATATATATATATATATAGTGATGCATGAAACACTGTCCTCCACCCAAGAGAAGTCCAAAGACGTCAAGAAAACCAACTTTATTTCAATCAAAAAAGGGACAGTCAAGGCATTTATTCAAATGGGAGTTACCATTCTAATACACACAGACACAGCAAACGAGCAGGGACTGGGCCAGGTTAGTGGTCAGTTTGTATGTTCCTTGCATAACCCATTGAGCGACAGACGTGTTATGCAGGGAGGCTGTAAACTTGCAGTTGCCTCGATGTCGCTGCAAACCTGTGGTTGCCTTGGTGACAGACAAGCAACCTTTAACAGACACATCAATCACGTTTCGGTATGAAGTACCGTTGGGCAGGGTCTCAGAATAGCTCAAAAATCTCACCATATATATATATATATATATATATATATATATATATATACAGTATATATAAAGATCCTTATATACAGAATTATAGGAGTTGTTGACTGCTTGACTTCTTTTCTAAACAATTCACTTCTTGGTTTGGTACAGTATTTTTGGAAGACAACTTGTTCTTTAAGGATTCTGTCTGTTTGATTTACTTTCCATTTCCTCATGTTAGACATATGTTTTACCCTTGCAATAGTGAATTCAATCTAAATTGTTAAATGCAACACAAGATTGTTTGGATCCTAATTGCAACAGACCTCACTTTCTAGTAATAGTAAAGGTTCAGGTGAATACTTTTCAAATAGTTTGACAACCATCCACAAAATCTAGCTTAAATGTGTGGTAACTTTCAATCTGTTAATTTAATACTGTACCTTTAATTTTACACATATAATATGCACACCATATATATTAATTTTTTATATATATATACAAATATATATATGTATATAAATATATAAATATAACTATCTTCTTATATAATATGCTACCGTGGCTTTTCGTTTGCCTGTACAGGATTTTAAATCACCTGTAGCTCACAAACCATTTCAACTATTGACCTGAAATTTGATACACATATATTACGTGATGTCTACTATCTGCCTTCAGGTTGATGATTGACCTCCAAGGTTATTCCTCTTTTTATTTTATTTTGTTATAGAATCAACTCTCAGCAGCGGCCAGCAGGGCGGCCGTGCAGCACATGTGTACAGGTGCCGTTCTCATCCCTACCACCGTCAGCGACACTTCCCCTATCTCTTCATATCTTAAATCATTCTTGCCAGCTTAAGTGAAAAATTAAACAAAATGTACGTAAGTAATTGCAACACAAACACTGACTTAATCAGTTTTAATGTGAAAAGATGCTGACGAAAGAAGAGAAGAAGCGGGCCGCTAGGGTGGAGTAAAAAAGAGCTGCTCAGGAAACAGCAAGCACATCAACTTCTGAGCAAACGAATGCTAACCGTACAGAGAAAGAGTATGAAGACTATGAATGCTCAAGTCAAGTGTATTCACTGCACATTATCATGCAGTACGCCATTAACTGGTATATTATATATATAGTAGCGGGGCAAAAACCTGCAAATGTGTCCAAATAAGGCAAGGCAAAAAAACAATGGAAGATAAGAAAAATGTAGCAAAAACACACGCTTGTAGTGCTCCTTGTTAGGGACAATTTCCTTGAATCAGTGCTCTTTCCAGTTTCTCTCTTTATTCTCTTTCTCTCTAGCATTGACTATTGTAATCAGGGCCAACATGAGTCTTCCTTTTATACTGATCGGACTACATGGGAGGCATCCTTGGCTTTGTTGTCCTCAAGGGGTGGTTCTTCAGTCTGTGAGGGAAAAAGGACACAAGATTGTTAGGGACAGTGCCTCCTATATACATATACATATATATATATATATATATATATATATATATATATATATAGAGAGAGAGAGAGAGAGAGAGAGATAGAGAAATCAACATTGTTAGCAGTGCTTAATCCAGTCCAATTCAGAGTCCCAGAAGCCAAATAATATGTGTGTACAAGTGTAAAATGCAGCAGGTTTGTAAACTAATGAAAGTGCTGGACTTTGTATCTTGTACTAATTGGCAGTTTGTAACAGCTGACTGGAATCAAAAAGTTGATCTATTCTTGGAATGAAGCAATATCCAAATGTTTCCTTTTTTCTGTTTGGCAGAACAATACAACAGTTTTCATTCTTTTATCTCAAGGTCTGTTTCGTTCGGTTTTACAGACTTCAGCATTATGCTAAAATTAAAAAAAAAAAAAAAGAAACAAAAGAACAAGGAGAAAATTAACCCTGACAAAACAACTACAGGAACTAGACATTAAACACCAGAGAAATGTTTTCCATAATTTTCTGAGGCTTTCTGATGTTAGAGTCATTTTGGCTGCTGCAGTGTATAATAGCATACAAATCTCAAAGGATAACTAAAATTCCATAATCATATAGCTGCAGAGAATTTACACCAAATTAATAGGGCTCTTAAGTCTGCCTTTATATCTCCAAAGGGAATGCTGGGCTTCGTGACTCCAGTTAACACACCACTGGGAAAACAGCAGTCTGCAGAGCATTTCACAAAGCAAGTTGCACCTTACAGTTAACTTTATTGTCAGATGCTGTGCCAGAAAAACAAAACCTTCATTATAGCCATTTTAATTCCTATTTAAAAATGTAAAATATCAAAATAGCACACCTGTTGCTAGGATGTGCTGTTGCAACTATCAAGGGAATTAATTACCAGTCAATTACATTAATTTTAGTTTTGATATGTGATTCAGCAAGACATAGTTTTTACTGTGAAAGCTGCAAGAGAATTCAATATTTTAGTATAGTTTTATCAGACTCCATTAGTCTACTTACATATACACTGTTTAAATGCTATTCTATGCAAATTTAATGAGGTTTTTCTGTTTATCTTTAATGTGTGCTGTATATATCTGTGTTATACATAATTGCAAAAAACTAACTAAATCTACCATCCTTTTCTTTTATTCCCCATGTGGTTTTTGCTGTTGTACTGTATATTTGAAAATCTGTAAAGCCAATTAACTTATTTAACATTTATATCTATTAAAAAAAACTTGAAAGGATTAAAAATGGTTATCTTTTTACTTTTACTTTTAAAACATAGTTGTTCAAAATGCTTATAAAAACTGTAAATTACAAATTAATTTATTTTAATTTTAATTATATATTTCCTTTGAAATATTGTTTCTGTAAATCAAAGGTTTATTCTGTAAATGTTTAAATATTGTGTTCTTTTTTTTCTTTCTAAACATCAAGCTTATATTATACTTAAATTATTACAAGTTATAATGAAAAATAAATTACAACCTTCTCTGGAATCAAATATTTTATTCCATGGCAACTGAAAGATAAGTAAATAAGTAACTGCAACATATTTATGCTTGAGGCATCAAGCACCGGATAAAATTCAAGCACAGATTCACAGACAATCAAAATCTGCTAAAGGAAATTTCAAGTAATTTATATAAAGTCAATATAACAAGAGCAGATTGTTCTTTATTTTGTTTTAAATGTGTAACTTCGCAGACCTTTCCTTCTACTTCATAAACACACTTTATAATATTTAAATGACATAACATTCACAAACCTGCTTAATCCAATGAGCCTATCCAGGCAGCATTTGCCTCAGAGCAGAAACCAGCTCTGAGCAGGGGGCCAGTCCATTACAGAGCCCACTCACGCCTACACATTTACACTCACGGGGCCAATTTGGGATTGTCAGTTCAGTCTTTGGGGATGTGGAGAGAAATTGAAGTGCCTAGAGTAAGACCTGCAAGGGTATGAGGAGAACATGCAAAATCTACACAGAAAACATCTAGGCATGGGATCCAAATCCAGTGCTAGATCCAAGAAGAAGCAGCTCTAACTATTGTGCCATCATGCCCTCCATATAATATTCTTTTTTATTTTATTTTATTTTGTTTGTGCATCAGCTGAAGACAAAAGGCAGATATGTGCAAAATTTACTCTTGACAAGATTTTAGCTGTGTGTCCACAGTCTTGTTAAACTCATTTTAAAGTAACAGTTTTGACCCACTGTAAAAATTCCCTTCATAATTTAAACACTTCAATCATGTCACTACTGAATAATCTCATTTTGCTTAAACTCAAAAGGCTCAGCTGCATTAATCGTTTGTCCTTATAACTCATCTTCTGTAGTCCTGGAATAAACCTTTTCTCTGGACTTTCTCTAGTGCTTCTATGTCTTTTTGGCAGCCTGGAGACCAAAACTGCACACAGTACTCCAGGTGTGGTGTGTTATAAAGACTTGAGCAGAACATCTTTGGACCTGTCCTCTACATACTGTGCTATACTGTATAACCAAACATTCTGTTAGCCTTGATAATGACTTCTGAACAGTGTTTGGAAGTTGATAGTGTTGAGTCCAATCCGATTCCTAAATCCCTTTCATAAGGTTTACTTTCAATTTTCAGACCTCCCATTGTGTATTCAGTCCTAACATTTTTTACTTCCTACATGTAATACTTTACATTTACTTACATTAAATTTTATCTGCCACAAAACTGCCCAAGCCTGTATGCTGTCCAAGTTGCTCTGTAATGATTCAACAGATCTGAGATGATCTGCCAATCCACATAGCTTGGACTCATCTGCAGACATAACCAGCTTGTTATTTATATTCCTATCCAAGTCATTTACATGTATTAAAAATAGCAGCTGCCCTAACACTGACCCCGGAGGGACAGCACTCTTAACATCACCGTAAACTACAGTTTCCTGTATGCTTTCTACATTTTATTTGCAAAAACACACTAAAGTAAACATTCCATTAATTTTATAAATACAACTAAAACCAAATGAAAGGTACATGAATATATGTTTAGAAAATATTAGATGCCTCTTTCTATTTTACACATTAGAGAAGTTGTGCTGAGGCATTAAAGCACATTAAAGTCATACAATAAATGCTCATCATCCCTGTTGCATTTCTCCCTGCTTTTTCCTTTAGAGGGCCAGCTAAGTCTAATCACTCCCTATAGGAGTGCTCTACAGCAGGACTCTAGCATTCCCCTTGGTGGCCCCATCTACTACCATCTAAAGTGTAAAGTGACTTATGTAAATTTGTGCTGTGTTCCTGGCACAGTAACATTGATCTAGAGCCCTCACTTTATGGTCAATGATTGTACTTACTGTTGCTCACCAAACATCTGGAGTGGCTTTCCTTTAGCACATCTGACTAAATATTTCTTAAGTGTTTTTATCTTCTGTGAGAAGGACTTTCCCTATTTCACATCTTCCTTTGTAAGCAGCCCCAAACTGTCAGTCCTTTTAGGCTTTTTTTCAGTCAGATTTTAATATTTGACCCTGAAAGGTGATGTCCACCTTCGAAACTGAGTGGGCTTCCTATTAATGAGTCTTTTGCTGACCAGTATTAAAGCAACAACATTAGGGAATATTTTTGGAATTCTAATGATAATATGTCATGTATAATATAGTATAAGTCTGACTCAGCTACTGTATATTCTCTTAGTACAAAATGACACCTGGATATAAATGATTTTCCAGGTGTTCTTCTCATTTAGCATTAATAAATGCACTCATCACTGCCCGATTCCCTACCATCCTATTAGTCAGGTGACTTTAACATAACAATCCAGAAGGTCCTTGTGGTGTACAGTTCTTCCAGTTTAGTCAACGTCTTTTCATGCGGTACATGCATGAAATCACAAAGAGAGCAACAAACCTATAATAACTCATTAAATACTAAATGTTTCATAAAAGGAAGAAAGAGGATGTTCTGTATTCCAAGGCCACACCAGTTTGGCTTCAATCGTACACTACTGTCAATTTCCATCTTGAATGTGCGCAAGTCATAATCCTTGAAGTGACATTACATATTAAAGTACAGTTTGTACCGATCTAAGCCGCTCTCTTCCCTTTGAGGAAAAAAATTGAACATGCTAGCCAATTTATTGTGAAACACATGACAAAACACATGATTCATATTGCTAATAAAAAGAGCACGAACAGTTGTTGAAAACTGAAAATGATTTTATAGTAATTATGATTCAACTTCATCCTACAAGGATGATGAGAGCAAAAATAATAGCAAATATATATGTACTGTGCTATATTTAAATCTTAGGATTTCTAACTCTGGAAGAGTTCTATTTAATCTTTTATTTATAACATTTAATCTGAAAAGAAATAATAGCTGTTTTGTTGATAATATTTTTTATCTGTATCTACATCCAGTTGTAATCAATCAGCTGTTAGGCCTACATATCGTATCAAATGTTCATTAACCCCTACGTGATCACTTTAATTGCTAGAAAGAAATGAAATCACTTTTATTGTATGATATGTCACTTTTCTTTTATAATGATAAAGGGACTTTTTGGTGGCGGCTGCATTGTTTCACACCAAATAATAGCTGCATCGAAATGAGTCAAGGGAAGTCATTTTCCACGTATCGTTTAACTCAGGTATATGATCACACAATGGTTAATCATGTAAAGGCATGTGGAAGGCAAGATTGCCAGCAAAAAGAAATAAAAAAGTGATTGATCATCAAACCGGGTATAGAATCATAAATTGGACAGAGCACCGTCTTTTTTGTAGCTCTTTGTTGAATGTGACACTGCTTTCCTTTAAGTGAAGGATTTCACTGTCAGATCCCAAACAGCACACTTGGCTTATTACTGATACAGTAAAAACACATGGGACTGAGAGCTCTATATACAGTGGTTATTTTTGTCATTGTGACTAATCCACAGTACTGAGAGGTGTCTGAAGGTTGTTCTGTGGAAAGCAACAATAGACAAACATGCTTTCTGTATTTTGCTGAGAAACACAGAAATAAGGAAGATGCTTTCCAAATGCATGGCCAGGAGAGGGAGCTAAACGTTAAATCACTGTACCCAGAAATGTGTTTGACTCACACTTCAGCATTGCAATCCATTAGACTGAAACATTTTAGGTACAAGTAGCACAATCTTCTTTAAGATATACACCCAAAAATTAATAAATACAAAAGTAAAAACTGATATTATTTTCTACATTTTTTCACTCTGTTGACAGCTATAGCAGTCACATATCTCTTTCATAAACAATATTTAACCATTTCTTCTTGCAAAGTTGCTTTTAGTGGGTGTATCAGGTTAGCTGGGAAATGATCACAGGCAACAATTCTGAGGCCATAACAATTATTTTACATGCAGTGTTGTTCTATCAGAGTGCTTTGACATATTTTCTTCAGATGCAAGCTTCTGGCATAAAAGTATATATTTTTATCTGGTGTTTCACTACATTGAAGTGCATTAAGTATTAGAAGATTGACAGTCCTTACATTTCTAAAGCAGCTGGCCATGGAGAACATTCCCTACAATGTGGCCATGTTTTTTTGATTGCAAGTATAGCTGGAAAGTCATATATGCAGTAAGGCAGTGGGTTCACTTTTTTCCACTTTTGTGCAATGAACTGCACTGAGCACCAAAACAAATTCATTGCCATACCAAAAACTTTGGGTCTGTCCTTAGATATGCATTTTTTAAATGCCTTCCATTCCATTGGTTCCTAAACAAAGAAAGAGGGGATTATCCACTAATTTCCCAAACATATGGATAGGCAGGCTTTGGACTTCAAAGCCTATAAGTACAGGTTCATATCCCACTACTGGCACTGTTTGACCCTGAGCAAGTCACCTCACTTGCCTGTTCTCCAATTCAAAAAACAAAAGAAATATAACCAATTGTGTCTCAAATGTTGTAAGCCACCTTGTGGAAATGTGTCAGCTGAATAATTCAATAATAAAGATTTTTATCAGCAAATCGTGAAGACTGTTTATCTGAAATATTGTATCTGAGCATACTAGGTAATGCATTTCAAAAAGGAGATCACTACCTTTTTAATATGATGTTTTCCATTATTTGTTCCATTTGTTCAATGGGAACAAAACAACAAAAGACAAAGACCCTTTGCAAGTATTTATACTCTTTAAAGGACCCTGTCACAATACTGTACCAAGTATAATGCTTCTTTCTCACTCTTAAATGATCTCCTCTTTCTCCTCACCAGGTAAGGTTTGTCCATTGCTCCTGTCCCAACTGCAAGCTCATCTGACTGCGAAGGATTTTAAAGGGCTAATCCTGGTAGTACTTCCAGCAACACTGCACCCTTCATCAAGGACTACATTTCCCAAGAGCCTCTGAGGAAAGATGAACCATTGTAACAGGGCAATGGCTGAGGGACTGTCTCTGTCTTTATATTTGGGCTGTAGAGTTCAATCCCTTGCAAGGACATTATTCAGCTTAGGTTCTTTGTACAGTACTAGTATTAGCTCCTTCTCAGTTTTGTGATTTGTGAATTTTCATAATTTTTTATCTGATTTTTTTGGAGTTAGAACCTTGATTTGTTTTTTGATATTTGATTCTTAGACTGTGGACTGGTTATGTTGCTATAGTTTGCCTTTCTGGCATATCTTTTGTTTCCTCCACAATTTTGGATTTTTGTTTGAATATTTTGTTAAATACACCTTTAAAATGTAAAGGAATTATGTTTTTGACATTAGGTTAAGGGTTTTGTAGTTCTCCTATTCTTGTTATGTTTCAGCCTGGGGTCCTCCCCTTGCTTATGTTTAAATTGCTTTTTAGTTCATGTTTTACCCTTATAATGTTATTGTTTATGTTTATATTGCTATTTCTGTTTATTATTTGTAAATATATACATTGTATTTGTGCTAGTTTTGAATATTACTTAGTATAAAGGCTGATGGGAATTGCACTCACTCCGTGGCATATTGTATGTGGTTGGTGATTCTTCCTTTTTGCTATTACTATTTCTTGTTTATTTGACTGTTTTTGCTTCTGTTTTAAGGATTTCGAATTTGGATTAGTGTATTGAGACTTGGTTACTGCAGATTGTCTTTTTAGACAAATTTTTTGCTCTTCTTTTTTAATGTAATATTTTTATTTTGGTAAATAAATAACTTGTTTATAAGAATTCTTTATGTGTCTTTTTTGTGACTGAGCCGGAGGTTTACGGTGACTCTCTGCCCTGTGGGGCTTTTACTTTATGCTTTGTGATATATATAGTATTTTTTTCCACCTCGCCATTTTTTGCCTGCTCCAGCTGAAGCCAGCAAATCATATTTTGAATTTTGGAGGCCATATCTATATTGCTATGGAATAAACTCTAATCATAACAATTCCCTATCCAGAGTTTTGAATATACAGTAATAGTCTTCTATATTTTCTCTATTGGTCCTGTGCTGGCCATAAGTTTGCATTTTGAATTTTGGGGAAATTATGTATCAACTTGTGTTTAAGTATATTTTATGATTTCTGTTTGTTTTTGTAAAACCTGAATTGTTATTTTCCATGTATTTTTGTGATTACTGTTGGTTTTGTTTATTGTTCTGTAATCATATACCATGCCTTTAAATGTGCATCTATTCCTTGTATTCTGTGAATAGAACCCCAAGAGATGGGTCCTCCCTGATGTCATGCCTTAGGGACTGTCCTCCACTTTTATATTTTGAGGAATTAAATGGTTTCCCTCAGGCTGTCAAATTCTTTTTGCATCTTTTAGCTGTTTTGAGCATTTTTTATACCATTTATTTCTTTCTTTGTATCTTTCTTGAGCTCCTTTATGTCTCGAGCGGTGGCCATTGCCGCGATCATTACCTTCAGTTCGGACAGATTGTTTCGGTCTTTGTGCTCCGCAAGTGAAGTGGCAAGCCCACTAAAGCCGATGTTCCCAGCTCGCGAGGAGTAGATGAAAATGCGGAAGTCAAGGCCATTTTCAGTTTCAATGAATCTTCTGGAATTGACGAGCTATCGTGACCTGAATTACTTGCACATTCGCTCCCACTTTTGCTCTCGGCTGGAAATGATGCAGCAGCTCCAGGTCCCAGGAAATCTGTGCTTTCGCCTGTCTGTTCCAGGTCAGTCTCTGAAAGGTTGTTACTTGAACTTGGACTTGATGTCTGTCTAGGTTTAGATGAAGCTTTAGCTTCCTTTCCCATTTCTTTCTGAGCCCCTTTCCTGCTGCTCATGTTTATATATGCTTGCATATACTGTAATAGAACCTTCTCAGGTTGGGTAAATACAGGATACCTCGGAATGATATAAAACAAGAGAAAAAATAACACTGCTGCTAGCAAAGTTTTGCTTCAGACATCCATCTCACGTAACGGACGATAGCAAAATACTCAAAACAGATCTTGGGTATGTTTTTCTATTTTTTGTAATAAATAATTTTCTTTTTAAAGATTCTTTGTGGCACTTGTGTCTACTAGTTAGAATTTTCACAGTTTCTCACTCGGAAGGTGTCTTTACATATTCTGGGTTATAGTCTGTTTGAACTTTCAAAGCCAGCTTTCCGTTGTGGGACCTGCTAGGCCAGAAGCCAGCCATTAATTGTCAGGGCAAGTGAGCTTGTGAAGGCTTTAATCTGTCTTTTGGGGAGCTTTTTGGAGGCCTCTGACTCCATTTCGCCATGTACATGTGTCCACCTCACAACAGGGAAAAGGACTATTTTGATTAATAGGCCTCATTTGGAGGCAAGATTTTAGATGCTTGCTTCACTTACAGTTTGAAGAGCCTGGCAGATCATATAAGAGCTGTGATGAAAAATTCAAAATGCATGTTGGCATATCTTGTGTAGGTGGCACATGGGATGGATGGGCATCCTGGTAAGGATTCGGGAGGCCCCAAGTGAACAGAAAAACATCCTAGCCAAGAGAAGGAAAAATGTCACACCCAGACAAGGTCGCCCTAATGGATGGACAGATTTCCCGAGCAGAAGAGAAGGTTCCTTACCCGGATGGGAAGCCTCAGACAAATGGACAGGCACCCCGACCGGGCACATGTGTAACATCTTCCCTGGCCGAGATAAAAGAAGACAGGGAAGGACAGTCTCTGAGGGGTGTTTATTCATCCCAGGTGCTAGATGGCAGCAGCCTTCCATATTGGTGCATATTTGGGAACCAGCAGGGAATGCCAGGAGTTGTAGTCTGGCAGAGCAGCCCTGCTAGGGTCCATGGGTGCTGCAAGAGGGTGCTGCAGCAAGATGTGTTTCCTGCTATATTGGACTTCCGTATGACCCGGAAGTACTTCTAATGGGCAGTAGTCCTGGTGCCGGAAGTACTCCTGGGTCCTCAATAAAAGGGATTGCGCTCCCTTGACGAGGTGAGTTGGAACTTTGAGGAAGGAAAGCAACACTCGGCTGGAGGAGGGCAGTGTGGTGAAGAGAGGAGAACTGACTTGTGGTGAGATAACTTGCACTTTGTTACTTTCTGAACATACAGTGGTACCTCTGGTCACAACGGTAATTCGTTCCAAAACTCTGGACGTGACCCGATTTGGTCACGACCCGAACGTAATTTCCCCATAAGATTGTATGTAAATACAATTAATCCATTCCAGACTGTACGAACTGTATGTAAATATATATTTTTTAAGCACAAAAATAGTTAATTATACCATAGAATGCACAGTGTAATAGTAAACTAAATGTAATAACATTGAATAACACTGAGAAAACATTGAACAACAGAGAAAACTAACATTGTAAGAGCTTGTGCTAGACCCTTACAAACCGCTCGCTGAAAACACTTTTTTATGAGTTTTAAGCACAGGGAAAAAAAAATTAAATGCCACTTCTCTTGCGAAACTTTTCAAACCATCCTCTACTGGCTTTAAATTCCTCACCTTCGCCTCTCGAAGAAGGATTTTTTTCAGTAAATCGCCATGAATCTTCCTGGCTTTCTCACATATGATCGCCTCGCTTACGCTATCCCCTGCAAGTTACTTCTCGTTCAACCACACTAGCAACAGTTTTTCCACCCCTTCCAGCACTTGAGGCTTCTGCTTGGTTAACATTGTAACTCCATTTGCAACATCAGCTGCTTTGTTAGGCCCTGTATACGCAAACAAAAGAAAATGGGAAACGAAGAAAGGGAAATCATTGGCGCGTACGAATGCACGTAGGGAAACTGGCCGCCAGTGTTTTTGTTTACCAGCAGAGCGTGTGGTCGTGAACAGATGCAATATTTTGGCAAACTTTTTGATCGTAACCTGATTTGTACTTGTTCGGAAATGTTCGTGAACTGAGGTTCTACTGTATTGTGTAATTAAAAACACCTTTATTTTGAACCCGGGGCTGTATTATATGTTCGTATTGGAGTTTGTGGCCTACTAGTGCCCTGTTTCTATCACACATACTACATTTTACAACACATGATGCTTACAGAATTCTTATTCCAAAAATCATGTTTGGCTCCACAGGACTACTGAAAGAAGCCTACCAAGCTAATTTTATTTTTGTTTTATTATGCTTTCTAGTCTCTTTAGAATTGTTTTTTCAAATGCACATACTGTATAGGTCTGGCTGGCATAAATTATATCATTCACCCTTTTCCGTTGTCTTATGTTCAGAAATTAAATATAGCAGAGGGAATGCAATGCTAATACTTGAAAAAGTATTATCTTTAATTTATTCTATTATATACTATATAAGTAAGTATGTAGATTTAAGACTACTGTATGTAACCTTACATCAAAATTGTTTATAATGATTAAGAATATATACCAATACTAATGAAATTAATATTTTCTCCATTAACAGTTTCATGCCAACTTTTCCGGTTGTGCAAAACAGACTGTTTTCACGAAAGTCAATTAAATTGGGAATCCCATTAATAGGAGTTGCATTGCTATTGTGTTGGGCATTGCAGTCTAATTGAATATTTACCTCTTTGCAGTTAAACAAATATAACAGGAACATTTTTCAACCAATTGAAAATAAATTGTGTGTTTTTTTGCACCTGAAAAACAAAATATAGCAGGTTGTTGCTACTAACTGGTAAACTACCTTTAGTGGTAATGATGGAATATGTAGAGGAAGAGTCTACAATCATTTTTTTCCAGACTTTTAAGATTCATGGATAGAAGCTTGCATCTTATTTTCTTTGATCATCTGTTTGTTGTAGTTAGATTTGCATATCTCATTTTTATATGTATGCATCATGAAAGCTGTTACTAACAAAACAGACTGCATTTTGACATTATGCAGTGCAGCATATTTACTTTAGAAAGAAAGAAAAATTGTCGCCATTTACTGTGTTCATGCAATTGAAAGAAAGCAATGATAGTGCAGATTGGTCAGTTTGGATTAAGTTAGTATATGTTAAAGTAATTCAAACTGTATATTAATACACAAATACAATAAAGGATTATTGTCAAAATTAATAACTTAGCACCTTTTGCAGTGAGCAGAATTACAGGTGTTGTATTAAGCAAGGAAGAATACAATGCAAAGTATTTGTGTATATTGTTGTTGCTTTCAGAGTGGTGCTGCTTGAAAGACATTAGACAGAGCATCTTTTGTGTTCTTGTAGTCTCATAACTTTTATAAGGATTGTGGTGGGTGGCCGGCTAAATATTCCGGTCCTCACCCCCAGGCCGCCAGGAGGAGCTCTCCCGACAGCATGGACGTGCCCCGAATTCCAGCAGGGCCTCATGGACTTTGTAGTTTATATGCACTGCCATCATGGATACCCTGGGGACCACCAGGAGTCGCTGGAAGGGGGCTATCAGACTCTTACATGCCCTATAACCCGGAAGTGCGTCATGATCATATGACAAGAAGAAACGACGTGCTTCCGGGTTGAAGAAAGGAGCTTTTTATCCGACCCGGAAGTGTTCATGATCACATGGACAGAAGAGAGAAACGCTTCCGGGTCATGGACTTTATAAAGGACTCTGGGAAACCAGTACACTGAGCTGAGCTGGGAGGAAGGGTGGCGAAGTGTCTGGGAGTGTGGAGAATTGATTATTGTATTGATTAATGTATTGAGTAATTTATGAGTATTGTGGAGTGGAGGGTGCTTTGTGCACGTTATTGTTCAAATAAAATTAATATTTGGACTTTTACCTCGTGTTTGGCGTTTGTCCGAGGGTTCAAGAGGATGATAGCGACCTCAATCTGTCACAGGATGCATTAGGGCTTTCACATCCTGTCCTATGTTTAGCTAAAGTTCAGCTTGATTTCCCCTTACCAATACCACAGAGAATTAGCTGTTGTTCCTTTCACTTAAGTTACTGTCCTACCACCTTTGTCCACTTGTTAAATGAACAAAACATCATTTGCAGTGTGAAGATAGAGAAAACACAAGAGAAGCACATAAAGGTTTGGGACCCAGTCCCATATACTGACGGTCTTGTGGGTAACAGTCTTGTAAACAAACAGAGACTTCCATGAGACAATGGTTGAATGATACAGAAGTTTTTTATATGCGACAGACAGGAAATGACAATGATAATTAATAGTGACATTGAAATGGTGAGCCAGAGGTAATAAGATGAGTTGAAGCCGGAAGTGAGGTCATCTACTGGAGTTGTATCTTCAGTACCCGGAAGAAGACAGTTCTTGAATGGATTTTGAACAGAGTTTCCCGAAGGAAAAGAGAGAGAGGCATTAGCGCTAAGCGTCAAGTCCCCCTGGTTGTTGTATTCACGCTGTGCCAGGCCCGTTGGCTGCCCCCTGTTCGCCCGTGTGTGACAGTAGGTTCAGCAAAATGTAACAACACATCTGTATGCATGTAACCCATGAACAAATAATGGAACTATAAGGCATCCTTCTGTACAAAAGATTGCTTCACAAAATTGGAATTTCCAAAGAGTGGATGCCAGAAAAGAGCATTTTTTTAGGCCAATGAATGAATAATTGTTTGATTATTACTCTGATATTTTGTATCAGTCAAAAGTATGGCATTGGCTGCAAAATCTGAAATAAATACGTAATAGCCAGCTCATCCTAAAAAATGCATACCCTTTTCTGGGTTTCAGGATGGCAAGATGCCAGCACTCCCCTCATTTACCTCATTTGTTTTTTACTTAGTACACTACTTATTGAGTACCCAAGATTGTGTGTGTCTGATATGCCAACTTTGCATTTTTGGAGTGCACAGTTAGTCTGATTTTTCACAGTCTAGCATTACTTGAAAGCACGTGATGTGCATTAATGATAATTACTGTATCTTCTAATTAATCACCCTGGTATCCTTTATACATTTCAAAATTTGATTCATCATTCACTAGAATATTACAGGTGCATAATGAAGTAATAAAGGTAATTTTACAAACACTTTCAATCCATTTAGATCTGAAAAAGTAATTTTTACCTCAATTAACCCTTGTCACACTTCCTTATTTTTATTTCCAGGAGACATCCTCAACAGATAAACTCTCTTTTGGTTATACAAAACAATGGTGGAATCACAAGTCAAGAGCTTCTTTAGTGTCCTTCTGTGTTCAAATTAAAAAAAAAAAACAACCTTACGATGTCAAAGAGTTCCAACCGTTAAAACACAGAGAAGAAAATGGATCCAAGCCATCAAAAGAGACAAAGAACCAACTTTTATTATACACTGTTGCAGTTTGCGTGTCTTTAGCCAGCATTGCAAGTCTCATGAATACATAAAGTTTACAGGCTGCCTTTAGGATGGTGCTATGCTGAGACTTTTTAACTGGAACAACTTTAATGTCCTACTGACACAGGAATCATCATTCGAAAGGGTAAATAATAGTATCTGTGTTAATGTGTAAGAGTTTGCACTTATGGAAATAGCACAGCAAGTCTATTGGCAATAGAATTTGACCAGGCAACCATACCTGCTTCTGGGGACTATACACAACTTATTTTAACTGTGATGTAATTAAAGTCTTTTTTTTTCTTATAATATAAACTATAAGTTTAAAGTCACATATAGTGTTGTATGTTTGTGTATTTTTTTGTTGAAATTTAATAACTAATAAACAACAAACATAAAAAAAAAATGTTTAAAACAATATGAAGGTAAGTGGTCCCTAGGCAAGACCGACTGCATTTAATTTACAAGGTTACGTCTAATTTACCTGGTTTATTCTATAATACACTATACTGACGTTTGCCAAAACAGAGACAGTTAACATTAAATCTGAAAAACGGGTTAGCTGAAAATCGTAGGATATTGTCATAAGAAAGTTGAAAAAACTTAATGGAATTCATCCATGAAAAAATGAATAGCATTTGTTCGGTTTTACGGCTTTCATTGTGTAGTGCTTTTCAACAATTCTTTTTTTTTTTAAATAAAATTAACTTTTTGGAAGGGAAAGCAGAAGGTTGGCATAAAAGCAATTTAATGCTGGCTATAACTAACATGAAGTATGCATGCCTATTGATGCAATGCTTCCGAATTTTGTGAAAAGGGCTAATTGGATTTCTCAAAGACACCAGCCCATCTCCCTTTCTTAGGCTGAGTTGTAGGTTTCCTGTGTGAACTTTTTTTAAAGCTTGTCAATATGTGGCATGAGATAAAAATCAAATTTGGTCGCCTGAGGTTTTTACCAGTTAAGTCAAGTCAAGTACAATACATAGTACAATAAAATTCACAATAGCATGTCTCTTCAGAATAGTTGACAAAAATGCAACTAAAAAATTAAATCAATAAAAAACTATATACTAGTAAGCACTGAACATTTATATACAATACTTGCTTTTAAGTATTGTGATGTGTCTGCTACTGCATGGGCTGTGGTGAGTGGAAGCAGGGTTGAGGTGGAGTCTTGAGGGGAAAGCACTTTTTGAGGGCTCAGGGCACCTCCTAAGATAGAGAGCTGAGTGACAGGGGTCAGGGATAATTAACGGTGCTTCTGGGCAAATAAAAGGGGAGTGATGTAGTTGGCAAGGGGCAGTTTTGGAGCTAGGTAGGAAGACAGGAGCAGCGACTGGAAAAGGGAGCGAATGCTTAAAGGGCAAGCAATATAGGCTATATACAATCTGTTTTTATTATTTTGGAGGTGTACCTTTGACCCAGACAATGGGAGTGGTATATCACGGCCCACCAAATAAAACGCCAGTCAGCATCTTGAAGACTTCCCCGGAAAAGTGGCTCCTGTGTGACTTGTCCGACAAGTTGTCACAGTATTATATATGCAAATGCCAATAGGCCCTCATCTTTTGCCAGAATGGAGGAGTAAGAAAAGTGACAGTGCAGGATGGCTGAGGTATTTCTCTTAAATTATACTCTTTGGCTTTCTAAGACAATATGTATGCTATAGATGTGTTGAACTGAGGGCAGCTCAGTACCGGTAATATTCTGTGGCACTTTCACCACACTCTGCAGTGCTTCATGTTTTTGAACTGAGCAGCTGCCATACCTGGATGTGATGCAATCGGTGAGGATGAACTCCTCTGTGCACCTGTATAAGTTACAGAAATATACACTCTGATTGGGATGCACCATTTGCTTTGAGCATCACTATTATTTTTTCACAAATACCCATACTGCAAACCTCTTGGGATTCTATTAGGACACATTTACGTTTTCTCACGCAGTTCAGCGGTTATCTTATGCTCAGCCAGAGTGATCTTACAATGGAGACTTGAGAGTATGTTCTTGTTCCTGTTAAGTTCAGTAACTGTTTTTTCAGTATCCCAGTTAAATCATCCCCCACAGAAACAATAGGTTTTCTGATAGCTCCATTTTCACCTGTGAGGGCCTTTGCATACCTACTCTCCATTTATCATGCCACTTTATTCATAGAATTATATGCAACAATGGATTTCTTCACAATGGACATAATTTTCCTATATAGTAAGACTTCACCATTTTGTTCCTCCCACTAACTTATACAAATTAAACATAGCTTAGATGATTGTTAATTTCCTCTAGATGCAGCTATACTGTTAATCACATACACAATCACATACACAATGTATAAAACTTTAGACGAGTCCTATTTATTTTTTACTTAATAGTGTGTCTTTACAGTCTATTAAAGCATGACCAACAAATGCACACATTTAGTCAGAACTGAAAAAGCAAGTAATAAGAACCTAACAAAGTAAAAAAATATTATTATTATTATTATTAGCAATAATAATAACAACAAAGTACAAATCTCTTCATTCAGTATGTAGAGAGGACAGGCCCTTGTTTTACACAGTTGCTGACAGGATCGGTCTGCTATATAATGTATACAGTTTTTGTAGCCATGTCATTTTTACAAAGGGTTTATATATATGCTCTTACCCCAAACTGCTTTTGGTTAATAAAATAAAGAATGAATATCCACCCTGAATATATCTATTCATGCATTTTCAGCACAAAACATATAACATTTTCAGTGAGTAGTGCTTTGTACAAAATATCTAGTTATATATAGTAAAACTCTGTTAGGAAAAGGTGACAAATGTTACACGATGCAGCATTTAGGGCTCCATCAGTAAGTTGAGCAGAGCGATTCTGTAGAACAATCAAAGCCATTATGGCTTCACTAGTACAGGGTAAAGGGATAATAGGCAGTGAGAAGCACAGATATTATAGCAGGGGAGGGGAAGAAAAAACACAGCTCTGTAGGATGACATAAATTTTATTATCACAGCCCATCACAGGTCCCTGAAAAACATGCACATCCAGCTGAAGCAATAATTCATTTTGAGTGTGTTCGCTGGTTTTGCAAGTGCCACCAAAGCTCCTTCTCACTCTTCTTGACAGCCCATTCATTAACTACCGAAAGCCCAGATCTAGAGATCAGAAGTGGTACCATCATACCCTTTCAACATTAACCAGTCACACAGAAGCCACCTTGAGTACAGTACTTCATGGTGACAGATTTTTCTTCTGGCTACATTATTTCTCTTACACAGTATATTATAAATGCCTTGAAATGTTCCTGTTTAAGTAAGAGTCTTGGAATCTGAAGAGATTAGATTTTTTTTCATTTGAATACCTAAACATGATAAGAAAAAATACTGAACTGTTTCATGGAAATTTACATATGTTACATTTTAACACACACACATAAATTTTGAAAGAAATATTCTATTGACATGAGACAGTAACATGTCCAGTCAAAGATAGACGATAAAGGGGGAAATAATACACTGCAAATAATCTTGGTAGGTAAGCAGCTAAGCAGTATGACTGGCTACGGTTGACTGTAAAGAATGCAGTGCAACTCCAGGTTTATACAGGCACACGTCGCAGCAAATAGAGAATGGAGGAATGCTGCCACCCAATATAAAGAACAGGCATTCTGGAAGCTACTACCATGGGCCTAGGCCCTGCAGGAGTTCAATAGGGGTTCTCTGGGGCCACCAGAAGGAATTGTACTCTACTGATACCAAAAACTTTACAGACCCACTCCAACCTATGAAGTAATCCTATGTGACATTCTTGTGAACTTTTCAGTGATTGCAAAACAGGAGGTACATTTTGGTGAAGGCTCATTGGTGTAGAAGACAGACAAGAGAGGAGAAAGGAGGAGTAACTGGAGGTAGGAAAATTACCCATCTGCCTATTAGACAAGGAAAAAACTTATATGGGTGTTTCTACTGCTTCTGCGGGGACATACTGTATTTTGCATTTGCCTACCACTTTCTTGTTTTGAGTCTGAATAAACCAAAACAGCATACCGGTAGTCATTCTCCTTCATCCTGACTACCATAGCCTGGCTCTTTCACTTACTTCTCAACTCACCTTTTATGAGTCTTTTTTTTTTAAATTGGAAGATTCAGTTTTGATCATTTTGACACAAATTTGTTTAATATTTAAAGTAGTTGTTTAAAGTTATCATTATTCAGACAACACCATTTTGTGTTCTGTTTTTAATTTTGGCCGCCACCATTTTGTGACTTTCTTTGTATGCCATATAGTTTACAGTTTAAATACATTTTCCTTTACTAAAATAGCTTTTTGGTTATGGCAGTTTCCTTTCTAGTTTGAATATGTGACTTTTGGCAGTTCTTCTTTGAGTTCTGCTTTGAGTCTCAGACTAGTCTATCCATTTTTCTGGTTACAGACTCCTGCTGGTTACTTGATTATATTTTAGCCTGCACATTCTTATTTCTAAAAACACAGAATATGACAGTCAATGCCACTTGGTAAAAGTGAATAAACAAGTAATGCAAAAACCACTCAAAGAGCACATTTTACCCGCTTTGCTTATTCCTCCTTTGTTTGTGCACATCATATTTGAATTCTGGGACTTCCATGTAGTTATTCTGCTTGCTATAAGGGATGTATTGTTTTATTATATATTTATACAGTGTTATAAAGAAATGCCCAGTTAGCAAGTGGTTCCTACTGGAAAGGGCAACATCAAGGTGGCAAGTATGTCCCACAAAAACATTCAAATAACACGAAGGCTGACAATAACACAATATGTGGTGCCTTATATAGCAGTGAGAGAAAGTAGAATAAAATAATTTGTTTTGAATAAAGCCCGTGCCTTGAAAGGGTGTGGAGAGAGGCTATCATATACAAGCAGCACTAGCTAAAGCACACAGATGGGTAACAATGGATTGTTTATGTGTGCAAGATGGGCAAAACTAAGTATTTGAGTAACATTGAATACAACAAGGTACTGTGCTCCAGCTGGGCAAGTAACGATGCGTCAGGAACATCAACCTGCACAAAATTTTAACTTTTGTATTATTACCGGAAAAAAAAATCCAGCTAAAGCAGGTTGTGATCAGTAAATTGAGAAAATTAAACAATTAATTATGACAGTTGTTGCAGATAATAAACAACAGACTGCATTTAGTCAACTAACAATGGAAATAAAGGCCAAACAGACTGCTCATTGCACTTTGCATTGATGAGGTATGATAGTTCATAACCCAAATGAGTTCCACTGCTTTCAGCAAAACCAAAGAAGCATTTTCAGTGAATTAAGGAACACTGGACACCACAGATTAAAAAATGTTACCTTGTGTGATGAATCCTGGATTCGGCTGATTCATATTGAAAATTCAGGCTGATTTAAAATAATGTAATATGTTTTCTAGATGGTAGTGAGACCAGCTATGTTATATGGGTTGGAGACGGTGGCACTGACCAGAAAGCAGGAGACAAAGCTGGAGGTAGCAGAGTTAAAGATGCTAAGATTTGCATTGGGAATGATGAGGATGGACAGGATTAGAAATGAGTACATTAGAGTGTCAGCTCAAGTTGGACAGTTAGGAGACAAAGTCAGAGAGGCGAGATTGCATTGGTTTGGACATGTGCAGAGGAGAGATGCTGAGTATATTGGGAGAAGGATGCTAAGGATAGAGCTGCCAGGGAAGAGGAAAAAAGGAAGGCCTAAGAGAAAGTTTATGGATGTGGTGAGAGAGGACATGCAGGTGATGGGTGTAACAGAGCAACATACAGAGGACAGGAAGATATGGAAAAAGATGATCCGCTGTGGCAACCCCTAATGGGAGCAGTCGAAAGAAGAAGAAGAGTGTAATCTAAGCAAGGAATAACCTGATTTGAGTTTTCTATTAATCAAAATGCAGTTACGTATTTAATGAATTCCTGTTTCATGGTGCTAGTGAGTGGTAATGATTTGCATGTTGGTCAGACATGTAAGACTTCCACTGTACTCTACACATGTGAAAATACTACTACTACTTCTATTACAAAACCAGGATACAGGAAAAAGACTCTGGTGTTGTGACCAGAGCAGGGTAAAATAATTGGCCAGTCATTTAACTCAGAATGTTCACTTCTTCATTTTACGACAGGCACACACTGATCTACAATCAAAAAGAACATTCTTTAATTGAAGACTCCTTTGCTATCCTTTCAACAGGTAACACATTTTGTAAAAACTCCCCCTAGCATTCTGGCAGAAACTGCAACTGAACACAACATTTTTCTTTTTCTTCTGCCTGCTAATGAGATTAACATGACAAAAATTCCCAGAACTTCTGTGTAATCCATCCATCCATCCATCCATTATCCAACCCGCTGAATCCGAACACAGGGTCACAGGGGTCTGCTGGAGCCAATCCCAGCCAACACAGGGCACAAGACAGGAACCAATCCTGGGCAGGGTGCCAACCCACCGCAGGACACACACAAACACACCCACACACCAAGCACATACTAGGGCCAATTTAGAATCGCCAATCCACCTAACCTGCATGTCTTTGGACTGTGGGAGGAAACCGGAGCGCCCAGAGGAAACCCACGCAATCACGGGGAGAACATGCAAACTCCACGCAGGGAGGACCTGGGAAGCAAACCCAGGTCCCCAGGTCTCCCAACTGCGAGGCAGCAGCGCTACCCATTGCGCCACCGTGCCGCCTTCTGTGTAATCAAGCAATGAAATAATTAAAGTTAAGAGAACATGATGTGTATATTCCATAACCAGAATAAAGCAAATGCAAGTATATTATTACACAGGTTCAGCAATATTATTTTAAGTTACATAGTCCTACAACCAATTTGGTGGGTGAGTAATGCGTTTGGGTCTGGGTGACTGAGGAAGCTCTGGTGGTTTGACTTCCTTCTGGACAGGTATAGACGCACAGTCTGGAAAAGCAACCAGATGAGATGCATTCCAGGTTTTTCCATCACTCAATACGTATGTATGAACACCCAGTTTCTTAATAATAGTGATAGGGTTGCTGAACTTCTGGTGTCCTTTTGGAACATGCAGAGGATTTCTGACCCTCACCTTATCCCCTGTTTTGAAACTAGGCAAGCGAGCACCCCTTTTGGCATCAGTATAGCCTTTCATTCTGTTTTTGTGTTGCTCAACTCTGGTACGAACATCACTGGCAGACTGTAAACTTGAAGAAGTAGGTGGTAGTATGGTAAATTTTGTGCACATCCGTTGACCATGAAGGAGTTCAAATGGAGAAACGCCAGTAGTTGCGTGTGGAGTAGTATGGGAGACATGCAAAAAGTCTGTAATGGCAGCTTTCCAGGGATGGTGTTCTTGAATAGCTAGTTGAATTGTATGCTTCAGTACACGACTGAATCGCTCTACAGCTCCATTGGCAGCAGGGTAACACAGTGAGGAGTGGTGATGTTTAATCTGTCTTTCTTCCAGAAAAGCAGCAAAAGCAGCAGAGGTAAACTGAACCCCATTATCTGTCACCAGACTCGTGGGGTTACCATGGTGACTGAAACTAGAAGACAGGAATGTGAGTACATTAGCAGTAGTTATGGAAGGGGTGAAGGCTACTTCCGGCCACTTGCTGTGGTAGTCAATCAGGGTCAAGGTATATCTAGAGTCCGATGCAGCAGTGTCAAAGGGTCCTACAATGTCCAAAGCCACTTTTCCATGGGCCATCTGGAAAAGGTGTAGGCTATAAGGGAGCAGGGTGTGGATGAGCTGTTTTGTCATTCATCTGGCATGTCTGACAAGAACTAATGGCAGTACAAACATCAGTGTCCATCTTTGGCCACCAGTAAAGTTCTCTGAGTCGTTGTTTGGTGCGTACTACACCTTGGTGACTCTCGTGTGCAATTGCAATTAATGACAAACGAAGGCTAGCTGGCACAATCAGATGTGAACCACGAAACACAAAGTTGTCACTGACAGAAAGTTCCAGACGGAGCTTGTAGTATGGCAGTAGATCAGCAACCAAAGCCTTTGGAGAAGGAGGCCAGCTCTGCGCAATCTGTGTACGTAGCTTAGTGAGGTCTGAACATTCAGCACAAGCAGACTCCAAATTATCAGGAGATAATGTGTTACGTGCCACAGACAGGACAGCAACAAACTCTGGTTCAGCATCGTCAGCAGCTGCAGGAGCAACAAGTGAGGGCAGACGAGACAGGCAGTCAGCAGGAGCATTCTGAGAACCTGGGCGATATATTACATCATAGTTAAATGACAGGAGACGTGCAGACCATCTCGCAATGCGCATCCCAGCACGACTAATCCCCTTGGTGGTCAACAGAGTTGTCAATGCCTGATGGTCCGTGCGTAGGGTGAAACAACATCCCCACAGGTATGTTGGCTACTTCTCTACCGCCCACACACAGGCCAGCGCTTCTTTTTCCACTATTGAATAATTACGCTCTGTAATGTAAAGATTACATGAAGTAAATGCCACAGTTCTTTCTACGTTGTCAGAACCGAGTTGAGAAAGAATGGCTCCCAGACCGTAGTCAGAAGCATCACTGGAAACTACAGTATGCAGTATAGGGTCAAAAAGTGCCAAAGCAGGGCTATCCACTAGCAACGTTTTTACCTGCTCAAAGCTCTTCTGTGCATCAGCCGTCCATTGGAATGCACCTGCAGGCTGTCTCAGGCATGCGCGCATTGGTTCAATGACAGTAGCATGGTTTGGTAGAAATTTAGAGTACCAAGACAGCAGCCCAAGGAAAGAACGCAAAGTAGCAGTATCTGTGGGTGCAGGAGCATTCATGATGGCTTGTACATGGGCCTTATCAGGAAGCAGGCCGTCAGCAGACACTATATGCCCAAGGAAGGGTAGGCTGGACTGACGAAACTTACACTTGTCATTGTTTAGCTGCAGACCAGCAGCTTCCAGCCGGCATAACACAGAATGTAAGGTCTTGTCATGGGTAGTCACGAGGATGCAGACGCCAAACCATAAGGAACCCGACAAAACCTGAAGAGGCCCTCATGTGTAATGAAAGCAGTCAGGTCTCGACTGTCCTCATGCACTGGCACTTGGTAGTAGGCACTGGCTAAGTCAATGGTAGAAAATACCGTAGCCCCTCTGAGTGCAGAAAGGAGCTCATCCATATGTGGCAAGGGAAAAGAGTCTACAATAACTGCTTTATTGGGTTCTCGCAGATCAATACACATGTGAATGTTACCAGATTTGCGCTGAGTGACTACAATAGGTGAGACCCAAGCAGAAGCGTCAATTCATTCTATGACACCAGTTGCAAGTAGGCGATCAAGTTCTTTAGACACAGCATCTCTAACCGACAGAGGTAAGCAACGCAGCTTCTGTCACAGCTAGGTACTGTCTCATCGATCTTAATGCGGTGGATAAAGTTTTTAACACAGCCAATGGACAGGGGCACAGCAGCGCACTGTAAGACTGGCACAGGCAAAGAGGAAGCTGCAGCATCAGAAGGCATAGCTTTATTGTTCGCGATATGCACATGTAAAAGTGACATTAAGTTTCTACCCATTAGTGGGGCTCCATTTTCCACAATGAAAAATGTAGCCACAGTCGTATGGCCATGTAAACACACAGTAACAGACAGGCACCCAAGTATGATATGAGATTTTGAATACGTCACAAGTCTCACTGTAGGTTTTGTCAGAAGTATGTTGCTGAAGTGGTGGGTGTAAATGCAGTGTGGTAATATTGAGACTGATGAGCCAGTGTCGACAATCAGGTCCAGTGAGCAGGAATGTGAGCCTGGAGCTGAGATTTCCACAGCAAAAGTAATTTTAGCAGGTGTATGTATTGTATTTTCTGTATATAATACAGTAACTTCTGGTAATTCAACCTCACGTACTTCCCGTGTACAGGGTTGGGCAGCGCGACACACTTTAGCAAAATGCCCAGTCTTTTTGCAATGCCTACAAGTTGCTTTTGTGGAAAGGGGAGCTCACTGAGTTAGCCAGGTGTGACTGTGATCCACATCGAAAGCACGCTTTCCCCTTAGCAGGGTTAGCAGACATAGTAGTAGCAGGTGTGTGTCGCTGTCTGGGTTTACTCCTATGTTTATGCTGCACTGTCTGTACTAACATGATGCTGGAGTTCGTAGAAATGATTTTAGCCTGATCTGTAGCTGCTTCTGTCTGAGTAGCAAGAGTTACTGCTTTATCCAACATAAGGCCTGGCTCCAACAGCACGGATGCGTGGGCTATATGCATGCTCAATCACTTGGTCACGAATCATTTCGTCCACGCGTTCGGCAAACTCACATGTTGCGACAAGCTCACGTAGTCCTGCCACGTATTGTAAAACGGTCTCTTGCCGTCCCTGGGTCCTCTTACGAAATGTAGTGATACCTTGACTTACGAGTGTCCCAACTAACGAGTTTTTTGAGATATGAGCAGTCTCTTGGCCGATTTTTTGCTTTGAGTTGAGAGCTAAAATTTGGGTTATGAGCCAGCTTCAGATACCCCACCCCACCGCTAGTTAGTGCAGCTCGCCACAGTGAACACCGCAACTTCCCGTGTCTCACTCATTCACTTTAAGTGGTTAGCTCGCAGTGGAAGCTTTAGTGTTGTGCTCGCATTTGTGCTTGCAGTTATTTTGCAAAACTTCGTTTTTCCAACTATGGGTCTGAAGAAAGTGAGTGCGAAGGACAGTGCAGAGAAGAAGAAGCGGATGATGTGCATTGAATTAAAGGAAGAAATTATAGAAAAACATGAACAAGGTGTGCGTGTAGTCGATTTGGCGAAGCAGTACAAGCGTAGCACTTCTACAATCTGCACCATACTGAAGCAGAAGGAGTTGATAAAGGTTATAACGCCAGTCAAGGGCGTTAAAATCATTTCTAAACAGCGGACATCTATCCATGAAAATATGGAGAAGCTGCTGATTGTGTGGTTGATGGAGAAGCAGCTCGCAGGAGATGGAGGCTATAATCTGTGAGAAGGTACGAGCGATTTACGCTGATTTGCAGCAGCAGACCCCAGGCACTTTGACAGACTTGGTATTGGGCGAGCCGTTTAAAGCCAGTCGGGGCTGGTTCAAGAATTTTAAAAAGAGGACCGGCATTCACTCCGTTGTCAGGCATGGTGAGGCAGCGAGCGTGGATATGAAGGCAGCTGAGGATTACCTCAAAACTTTTGCAGGAATAATAGCGGCCGAAGGGTACATCCCCCAGCAAGCCTGGACATGGATGAAGGTGACATCAATGAGCTCATCGAGGAGCACTCTGAGGAACCGACAACGGAGGAGCTAAAGGAGCTACAGACGCAGCAGCACACGGAGGTTTTGCAGGAAATAAGTGACGCAGAGGAGGCGGAGGAAGTTATCTCTACAAGTGAGATAAAGGAAATGTTGGGAATGTGGGAGAAACTTTAAGACTTTATTCAAAAGAAACACCCAGAAAAAGTTTCAACTGGGCGCGTGACGGCACTATTTAATGACACTTGCATGACGCATTTTTGAAACATTCTGAAAGGGAGGATGAAACAGACCTCATTGGACAGGTTTTTTTCGAAAACCCCTGCGGATGAAAGTGAGGAAGGTGCGGCGAAAAGGGCAAAAATCAGTGAATAACATTCAGTTATTCAGTTCAGCCTTTCTCCACCACCTCTGTCAGCATCTTCAACTCGTCTGATCTCCAAGGTAAATGCTGTACATTATACTGTACTGTACTTAATAAAACCAGTTTATTGCAGTGCATTCTATTGTATTGTGTTTTTATATAATATTCGTTATTTATAAGTACATTTTTCTTATTTAAAAACATGTAACAAAAAAATTGCAGTGTTTTTTGGGGGTCCGGAATGGATTAATGGCATTTCAAATCATTCAATGGGGAAATTTGATTTGAGATAAGGGCATTTTGATTTACGAGCTCGGTCACGGAACGAATTAAACTCGTATCTCAAGGTATCACTGTACATGGCACTGAACGACCACGTTAGCTTTAGGTATAAAATATATTTTCAAAGCTTCTATGGCGGTATCAAACGTTGTACCTGTGTTAGTCAGGGTGTAAAAAATTCGCTGACCTTCGTTCCCGAGACAATGAAGTAACACAGCCCTCTTCCTAGCGTCAGGCCAAGCATCCCCAGTAGCGTCAGTTACAAGCAAATAGTTATTGAACATCTGAAGCCACGTTGTGAAAGGCACTGCAGGCTCGCCCGGACTCAAAAGAAAAAAACTTGGAAAAGGCACATTAGCAACAGCCATTTTCACTGCAAGCATGCACAATATAAAGAGCAGAACCTCATCGCCAATTTTGTTGTGAACAGAGCAGGTTAAAATAATTAGCCAGCCATGGATAACTCAGAATGTTAACTTCTTTATTTTATGACAGGCATGCACTGATCATTAATCAAAAAGAACATTCTTTAATTCAGAAGTCCTTTGCTATCTTTTCAACAGGTAACACATTTTTTAAAAACTCCCCCTAGTGTTCTAGCAGAAACTACAACTGAACACAACAGACTCAAAGCTCAGAAATGCAGCTAAGTATGTACCATTTCAGGCCAGAAGTGTGCCCAAATGCCATTTACTATTTTTAGCACAATTATGCTGTAATTCCTCAATAACATCCCTGGACTAGTTCCATAACATAAAATAACCATGATTTAATTACATTTCAGTTACTATTACAGTCCCTAGATCTCAATCCAGTTGGCTATCAATGGAATGAGTTGGAACATGATGTGCAGAGTACATTGGTAATTTGCAAAGTCTATGGGAATATTAAATTCTGTCAGGAATGGATTACAGCTCTGCCCATAATCCTTTAGGCAGTTTTGGAAGTAAAAGTGTCCTATTGAAAAGGTGAACCTAATAAAGTTTGTGTACACTGACACAATTCAAAGAGATTGACCAGTACAACTACTCGTGTCATGGCTCACATATGACCACACTCCTGTCCATGCCTGCTGTATTTCCATCTGTTGTTACTTAGCAACATCAAACACATGACAATCACCATTTAGCTCTTTTTTGAACTATTTTTAACTAGACACTCCTGTCTGATTCATCATTCACTCAGCCTGACAATTTACTAGTTTTGTGCATTACTGTTCTGTCTTGATAATATTTATCTTCTGCCACTAGAAGAATTGCTTGCAATGTGTTTGCAGAAACCCTCTGTGCCCATCATACAGGGAGCAACCCAGTAAGTGTGTAACAGGTAGTCAGCATCGTAATTGTCATGGCCTGTCAGGGTCTGTCAGCTCTTTGAGGTCATGTTTAAAGCAAGACATCAGGATTTCCCTTCTGGGAATTCTTAATGCCATACTGGAAAGCAAAGACCAGTCCTAAAATGCAAGAACCCTTTAAACTTTGCTACCTACCTGCCAGTGTGCCTGATGGTTAATTATTGTGAGGTTCTGCTCTCCCAAAAGAAGACATACATTTCTCTCCTTCTTATAATTACCATTCTCCCTGACCTGTGGCGTCAAAGTGAAACCCCACTCACTGTGTTTGAGGCCCTTCTTTCCACGACTTGGGCCACAGTGTACTGTAGTGCACCATTTGGTAAGCTTTGCCAGTCACCTCCTGTTCTCTAAAGTTATCTCTTTAGGTTGAGGAAGGTTATCTCTGACAATTTTGATTTGATTTAGTTAGATGATTTATTATTATTACTATTATTTCCTCACTTTTAATAGTTGCTAATAGTAAAAATGGAGCAGAACAGAAAGCCTGTGTTCTGCTGGGTACACTGGTGTATGCTTAGTATGGGAAGTTTGAGTGAGGGGACTCTCAGTTTGTGTCTGCTCAAAATTAATGCTTAATTTTTTTGTGTAAATGAATAGTTTATAATAGGAGACATATATGAATCATTCATACACTATGTTACAGGATTGTAATATTTGTATTTACAATACAAATAGTTTATACATTTAGTTTGTATAAACTAAATGTAGTTTATAGTTTATACTATAGTATATAGCATATATACTATATAGTATATACTGTATATTACTATATAGTAATATATATAGTTTATACATTTTCTAATCCTTTCCAGTGAGGGTACCGTAACGTGATTAGTAAACACTCATAGTCATAAAACATGGTTATTATTAAATCCATAGACTTTGTTGATTGAAAGTATGTATGAAAATAAGAGAAAGACTACTTAGCATTTACCCTCCTAAGATTGATTATACTCATTATTTGGTAACATGAGCATAGCCCTTACTATAAATAATTTGCAACTTCTCTAGCAGAGCATATGCAAATGAAACATCTAAAGTAAAAACAAGGATACTGACAAAGAAGAATACGGTGGCCCAGAAGTACCACTCAGAAAAAAAGTGACGCACAATGCAGTTGGAATTTTCTCTGTGATGTACCTCTACTTTAGATGTGTGAAACAGTTGCCCCTTTACAGCAGTAGACAAGGAGGACTAGACAGAAGCTGACCTCTATTCTACAGGCTTTTAGGTGGCAGCACAGAGAGTGAGATTGTAGTGATACTTTACATGATGCAGTCCAAAAACTGGGTAAGAGTCATGGTCCTTGAAGAAATACAGAAGACTTGGGGATGCAAAGCTTTTAGAAGACTCCAGAGGGTACTGTGAACCGGAGGCCATGATACAATGTAGACTAAACCATGATCCCATAAGTGATTAATGGGCTTATTAAGTCTGGCAGCACATGGACTAAATGAGGATAGACCCAGTGATGAGGAAGGAAAGCTCGTTGACTTTAGGGTTCAAGATGATTATTTATTCTTTGCCCTCCTGTCCCTCACTTTTAAAATTAGAATTGATTTAAATGTTTTCTCTTGAAAATATGTGTCATTGGATAATTTTAATTGAATGTTATGAGTGTTCATGCAAAGCAAAGATTAAGAAAATAAGGACTCGGCTTCATTCTGCATGTACCTGAAGACTGTATCTATACACATTACTTATAAAGTGTTCAATGTAAATGAATGAGTGGTTGCATTAATCACAAAAATATCATGTCAACTGTTACTTATCTGCAACTCCCAAAGTTCTGTATTTGATAAATGTGTCTCAATTAAAATATAATCCATATTAAATCAAATTTCAAAAGCAAATTTACCTATTGTTTTGAATCTACTCAGATTCATACATTATGACCTATCAAACTTAATGCATGTATTTTACACAAGCACTTGAGATTGGAATCTGGAGCCTGTCTCAAAAGCAAGACATATACTGTGCCCTGAAAGGAACTTGCAGTTCACTTCACATCATACTACTGCAAACATCTACGCACGTACACCCACAATGAACAGTCAACCTAAAACAGAGGTTCCAAAGTTCATTTCTGGCTGTGGCTTCAGGATTTTCTGGTCAATTAGAAGCTTAGTACTTCATCTGATGCAGTTATTACGGCTCAAGTATCATTTGTGTTTCATTTTAGTTAATTGTCTTGTTAAGACTCTCAAACCATAATTGCTATTAAACAAATGCATTCTCTGTTTTACCACTTCTTATTTTTTAACTAGAAACAAAGAGGGCAGCATTTTACCATTCAACTTGGTCCCATTTGCAGATTTTTGCATTTTAATAAAATGTTTGGAAAGAAACAGAGTAGTAAAAAGTGAAGGAGTGATAATGACTGATCTTCTCTGGGACACAAATTTTTTGGATAATATGGAATGGAAAAATCTACAATATAAGAATGACCTGATGTTGGAGAATTAAATTAGAATGTAAAGGAGTTTGAATGGAATTGACCATGAGAGGAAACTATGGGTTGCATCCTTACAAAAGAGTCCTAAGATGACATCCATGAAACTGGCACCGGAGGAGATGTAAAATAATTGTATCAGGAGGAAAAGTGGGTTAAATCAAAAAATAAGTGTCATCATTGAATTTCTTGACCTCAAAACCCTCCAAAACACATATAAACTTTGTTGCAAAAGATCAGAAATACTTGGGAAAAATATGCTATTCATAACATAGCCCCCCCCCCACTTCCGAACTTGCCTTTCCAGTTTATAGGGAAAGCAGGTATGAACGTGTGCAAGCAACCATGGGGCATGTACCAAATTAGACCAAATCCTTTATCATTCCTCTGGACCGTAACCATGCCAAAAAATTAGATATTTCATTGAAGATTCCTTTTTGTGAGAGTCCAATATATACTGCACCTCGTATTCCTCACAGCCATCCACATTAATGTGAACAGGAGTAATAAAGCAACTAAAATATGGACTCAATTGGATTGGTTTCAATTAAAATACATAAAGAACCAGATGTCTCCTAAAAAAAGATGGAAAAATCAATTTATAGGAGACTTGTCCAGCCTTCTTTTAAATCAAATAAGGTCCAATATATCAAGATGCCAACTTGTGGGACAGAGCTCTCATGCAGATGTCTTACTTGTCCAACTGCCCAATCTGCCTAGCACAAAACTCAGGAGCTGGTCTCCATTCTCGGTCCACAAATCATTTCAAAAGAGGTCTCTGCCTTCTTCAGGTTTCCCCGAACAGATTGCTTTACAGAGCAAAGTCTAGAGAGTCACTCTGCTACACTAGATACTGAGGAAGCTACTGAAGGATTGCCAAGCAATGGGAGTTTGAAACATTATAAGCACTCCAAAGCAGACATCCTAATTGCCGAATGATACAGAACACAAGCCATCAACTGGATAACAAGTTCCATTACTGACAAGGAAGGTCTTTTAATTAAGCAACTAGGGTGGAACAAACCTGGCAGCCACTGAAACCTCCAGGACTAATCTGGGGAACTCCTGAACTAAAGCAGAAACATGTTTTTCAGTTGTGAGGGGAAGCCACTTTTTATGCAAACATACCCAAACAAGAAAAGAACATTGAAACTTTCCACTACAACTCCAACTAGTTATAGAACATGAAGGTAAAACAACATATATGTCAATTTGAACAAAATATTAGTTACGATTTTAATGATTACGGTCTGTTGGAAACTATCAAGGTGCTGCAGTGGTTAGGATGCTGTCTCATGTCTCAAGAGAGTGTGGGGTTTGCATGTTTATGTGAGTTTTCTGTGTGTGATTTCCTCCCATGTGCATGTTAGTTTAAATGGGAACTCTAAGTTAGCCCAGTATGACTGACTGTGCCTTAAGATGGAGCGCCATTCCAGCCAGGCATGTAAAAGAGGCTAGAGAAGGTTAACCTCAGTAGCAACAGCTGTTTGACACTATAAGCTTTGTTAAGTCAGCAATGGCACTTTAAACTCTCAATACACTTTAAAGAGCTGGTCTTACTGTATATGCAAAAATAACACAAAATATTCTGTTGTTTTCAAAACATGACTTTCCCCACATAAAACTGTGATTGTCGCCATAAAGTAATGTAGGGTGGTGTTCTTCATCATGGATCCAGCAATTTGAGATTGCATTGTGTGGTCGGTCATTGTCTGTGTAAAATCTGCAAATTCCTCCTATATCTGTGTATGTTTTCCTACTACTACACTGTCTTTCCCCCTACATCCTAAGATGATGTGCTGGTTGCGTTGATTAGCAATTCTGAATTGGCCCAATGTGAGTTTGGGGATGTTCGTCAGTGGGCCTTGCAATGGAAGTGTTACCTGGATAGGGTATGGCCCCCTGACAGGGATTAACTGACCAATATTATTTTATCAGGAGTGAAATAAAAAAAAAAAATTCTTAAAGCAATGTATATTCTCTTTTCCCAGTTGTGCAGCAGCTGGGGCAAAAATGAGCAGAAAGAATATAATATCATTATCTCTGTAAAGCAAAATCTGTTGGAGCGATTCTGCTCAAAATTAATAGGCTTCTAGAAATTTACCATGCTAATAACCGTGACGAGTTTCATTCAGATAGAGTGATTCATTTTTGAGTTATCTCATCCAAAGTCTCATATCCTGACATATAGACACACACGGGCAAACACCATTCTAAAAATGGTAAAATTGTGTTCAGGTATGCCCAAAAAGAATAAACCCTTTGAAAGCCTGAGGACAAAATTTCAACTCTATCGCAATAATTTCTTTATATACTGTATGTATGTGCAAAATATGTAAAAAATTGAAAAAATAATAAAGAAACTGTTTATTATTTTTCTTTTGTGATCATGTACACAGCAAAATCCTCATAAAATATGCAAGTTACTACTCAAACACTGCTGCTAAACTAAGTTGGACAGATAAACATGCTTTTTGTGCTTAATGTTTTCACATTTCCTTGCTGAGAGTCTTTTTCTATGTATAAAGGCAAACAATTAGGCTTCCATAGGGTTGATTTTACCTGCCACATATGCTTTCTATGTTGGTTTCTGCCCAGACATTGTCACACACGTGCGCATGGGAGGCAGCTAAAGGGCTTGAGTAAGGGCAGTTCAGAATCATACCGGGATGTGGCAGAGTGCACTGACTCTTTTTCTTCCTTTCCTGCAGACCATTCACAGGAGATTCCACCTGGCCATCTTGACATCACTCCCGGGCTCGAGCCTACGGCTGAAGACCGTCATGAGCCCGACCCCTTTGACATCACTTCCTGTCTTCCCCTTTAAAAGCCTCCACCTTTTCCCTTTTCCCTTAGTTCTGTTTTGGACTTGGTTTTGTGCACAGCAGTGCTATCATTAATCTCGATTTGCAGCCAGGAAACCAAATACACAGGTGGCTGCCCCAAACCTTGCTATGGCTCTTTGTGGCTTTTGTGACAGTGGTGTAGTCGGCAGAATGGAAAGGTCCCGGAAGAGAAGGGAACAGGACCTGCAATGTACCCAGGTGGGAGCGTACCGGGGCCAAGTTTTCAGGCGGGGAGAGTGTTCCGTGGTTTGGCGAGACCCGGTACGGGCTCTGCTCCTGGCACACTTCACTAGGCAGCCTAGGGAGTGTGTGGGAGGGTCTCACAAAGTTGGGCTGCTCTCATGGCAAAACGGGTTTATTATGCTGTCTCGGATGAGAGTGCCCACCTCCCTGTGAAACCAGAGCCCCGATTTCCACTTAGGGGTGCCCCAGACTGGCAGATGAATAGAATA